>NC_133517.1:53116000-53417000 GCF_049354715.1 Callithrix jacchus
CAGCTCCTTGAGGCCGGCCATGGACAGTGGGTTGCCGTAGAGGCCAAGGTAGCGGAGATGGGCGCATCGAGTGAGGATGGGTAGTGTGGCCAACAGCTGGGTATCTGCGAGCTGGCACTCAGTCAGTTCTAGGTGTAGCAGTGTGCTCGCTGACGCCTTCAGCAGACCCTGGAAGGGTGCCAGCTGGCTGCCAGACAGGTCGTTGCCACTCAGGTCCAACTTCTTGAGGTGGGCAGCATGGGGGCTCCGTGCCAAGAAGCTCAGGTCCTCAGGCAGGAGAGCACAGAAGGCCAACTCCAGGCTCTCCAAGGGGCTCTGCAGGGTGCTACAGGGGACACAGTGGTCACAGACAGGCAGAGGTGGGGAGAGTGCCTACCGAAGGGAGGGGCAGGGCGGTGGTGGGGCCCACTCACCTGAGCAGCTGGTCCAGCCTCCCGGAAAGGAGTGAGGAGCCCATGCTGAGCTCACGCAGACAGGTAAAGCGGCCCATCTGGGCTAGGAAGTAGCGGAAGTTGTCCTCGCCATCCACAGAGGGCTGCCTTGAGTCCCCATGCACATAGTGGAGCCGCAGGCTGGCAAGGTGCTGGAAGCGGGCCACGTGTGGGATGATTACAGACAGGCCCCGCAGGCCCAGGTTGTTGAAGCGCAGGTCCACACGGCGCAGACAGCCTGCATCCAGAAGCTGCAGCAGTGCCACAGTGTTGCGCATGGGCAGGTCCTCAGCTCGCAGGTCCCGGCAGCAGAGCCGCAGTGGGCTGCCCACGCTGCTTCGGAGCGCCTCGCGCAGGAACGCATAGGAGGCCCGATTTACCCGAAGGTCCACACGCACCTCCACTGGGACGGGGGCTGGGCCAGGCTCCGTGGCCCCACCCTGCTGCTGGGCGATGCACGTACGGGCAACAGCAGCAGTACAGTCCCACATGCTCATGGTGCCAGGGTCCTGTTCCACACCATCATCCAAGAGGCCTGTCATGTCCAGCACCCGCAGCACATGCTTCCTGGGAGTAGGAATGGTCTGAGGAAGGGGTCAAGGGCAGGGCCCATACATACCCCCTCCCAGCTACCATGGGACAGGAGCAATGTGCCTGCTCCTGTGCAAGCTCTTGCTAACTTTACAACCCAAGTCTAGACCCTCCTCCAGTGACCCACTTACATACACCTGGCCTGACCACCCTTCAGGTAATTCCATACCTGCAGAGGGGCTGTGTGCTGGCCCCAGGCTCTGGGGTGTGGAGCCGGGCGGTCAACCCCAGGATCACGGCCTGCATGCTCTCAGTGCTAGGCCGCTCCTGCAGGAGGGCACGGCTGCAGTGGGCACACTCCTGTAGCAGCTGCTGGAAACTGAGCAGCGGGAAGGGCCACGTGTGTACCAGCTCACGCAGTACTACTGTCTTCTTGTCCATGAAGGCCACCTTGAACAGCAGGGGGAAGAGTTCGCGTGGCAGTAGGGGCAGGGCCTGGCAGGCAGCTGGCTGGCACTGCAGCACCTGCCGCGTGCTCAAGAACACAAGCGTGTGCATGGCGCTGGGCCAGGCAGACAGCCACCTGCAGGAGAGGGACTTCAGCAGGGAGGAGACCCTAGGCCACTACCAAGCCACACACAGTTGGTAGGAAAGCCCAGCATAGTGCCTGGAACAAAGTCAGCAGTTAGCAGAGAACCACCTATTAGAAAAGCACGTATTAGATGCCTAGCTCTGGGCTGGGTGCAGTGGACTGGCAGACAAGGACACAACTCAGCCCCAGCTTTCCAGAAGCACAGGAACTCCAGGAAAACCAAGCATCAAGCAGCGTGGTGTCTTTGACAACTCACTTGCTTGGGTGTGCTTCTGACAGATGACTGTTGAAGGCAACAGGGCCCCCCATGGGTACTTCACGCCTCCCAAATTACAAAGCTGCTTCACAAAGCCTTCTTCGAAACCTGAATAAAGCCCAGACCACTCCCCACCAATCTTTATCAGCATTAGTGTTGACTGGACACTCCCAGGGGTCAAGCAGTCACATCAGTTCCCTTCCCTTCCCTCCCCTCCTCACAGAGGGTCTGCAGGGTTACCCTTGGACTCCACAAAACACAACAAAGAAGCTGGAAGCACACACATAGCTTCATAAGCAACAAGGCAGGCTGAAAAGACTGAGACCCAGGGAACACTGAGTCCAGATGATGTGGCCTACGAAATCCAAGTCGTCAATATAAGATCCCCAAAATACTACTATTGTCCAGTGTCAGCAAGCACGGAGACCCCTGACAGAAAGCAACTCTCATCTTTGGTGGCGCTTACCACCTCTCCCTCTTTCCTGGAGAGCCACTGTGGAAAGACCCAAATCTTAAGTATGTGAGATCTGGCAGGTGCAAGGCTACAGACTGCTCAGACAAAGCGAACTGCCTAAGCAGCATCTAAGAGGCAGAGATGCACACAAACACTACCAAAGACACGAGGTGCCTGTGACACACGGTGCCAGCGCTACTGCTCACTGTAGCACCCTCAAAACTAAATCGCAGCCATCTCCCTGTGAGATGAGAAAATAAGGCCCACACCGAGCCCAAAGTCAGCCTGAGTGACAAGCCAGGGAAGGGAGCTGAGGAGACACTCAGGTCCCAGGGCTCTTGTTTTTGCCGACTTTTGCACATACAAAGAAGTCCTTAAGGCACCGGTTCCTGAAAAGTCCCAGACGCCAACCCTCGGCCTCGCTCTGCCCGTGGACGAAATCTCGACGATCATACCTCGCTCTGACGGGACAGACCAACCCAGCACCTGTCACGAGAGGACAGGAAAGCAGCCAGCCTGGCCCCCAAGGGAGGCAGGAGCCTCCGTGCGACGCCTCCGCCCCTCCCGCCGGCGGCAGGTAACGCGTTGGTCCTAGGCTGCCAGCGTTTCGCGAAGACGCCCCCGCCCGGCTCCTCAGGGCCTTGAGCCGCTGGAGGCGCTGGACGCGCAGCTCTCTCACTTCCCGGGCGGGCCCTGCTCTTCCAGGCCCGGTGCGTCTCCCACTAGGGCTTGACGCCGCTCCGACCTGCCCAAGAACTCCCAGTCCTTCGCCGCCCGCGGTGGCGCCGCCCGGCTCCCGGCCTCGGCCCGGGGCTCCCAAGTGTAGCCACTCCCTCCCTCAGCTGGGCCGCCCCAAGCGATCGGCGCCCCGCCCCTTTAAGCCAGGCAGGGCCAAGGACGCGCGCCGCCTCGTTCCGAACCCCTCTTGGCGGCCCGAGCTCACCAGTCCCGCAGCCGCAGCCGCAGCCACCGCCTCCGGCCCCGCCTCAATTGTCCGTCGCGTCCCGCCCGGCGCCGTGGCGCCCCGCGATGACGTTTACGCCTCCCATTGGCTGCTTGTCCAGCGCCTGGTGGATTGGCTGCCAGGGCACGATGGCCCCTCCCTCGGCTCGCCGCGCGCCCACATTGGCTGTCGGCCCCAGCATCTGCAGCGCGGGAGACTAGTTGGACTGCGGCGGGCGCAGAGGCCGGGCGGGCGCACCATGGAGCGGCTGCTGGACCTGCGGGAGCGTCTGCAGGCATGGGAGCGCGCGTTCCGGCAGCAGCACGGGCGGCGGCCAAGCCAGGTGCGTACTGCCCAGGGACCGAGGGGCTGAGGGCGCGGCCCGCTGCTGACGCGTTCATTTTACAGGACGACGTGAAGGCGGCCCCCGAGGAGACCCGCGGTGAGCGGGCGCGGGTCGGCAGGGCGGGGGGTGGCGCCGGGTCGGTGGGGGCCCAGCCCCCACGCTGACCCCGCCTCCCGCCCGCCCACGCAGCGCTTTACCGGGAATACAGGACTCTGAAGCGGACAGTGCGTCCGTCCGGTGGCGGCGGCGGGCCCTGCAGCCCGGAGTTGCTCCCCGCGGCGGCCGGGGAGGTACCCAGGCCCCACCACCCCAGCCTCCTCCCACTTTCCTGTTTGGCGGAGTGGCGGGAGCCACGGAGTCGTAGCCAGGCCTCCGTGGGGCACAGAACTTGGGAGGAGGACTGGGCAACGTGGGGAAAGGCCGGGCCTCGCTCCAGGTGTGGGAGGGGTGGCTGGGAGCGCCTCTACCCGCACACCAGCCTTTCTCTGGCTTGTGTTCCTACTGTTTCCTGCAGGCGCCGGAGCCACACTGCTGGGGCCCCCACCTGAATCGGGCTGCGACCCAGAGTCCACAACCTACCCCGGGGCGGAGCTGTCAGGGCTCCTTCCAGGACTATGGGCAGCGACTCAAGGCCAATCTGAAAGGCACCTTGCAGGTGACGGGTGGGCAAGCAGTGCGTCTATGCTAGACCCAGAGTGGCAGGGCCACCCATCTCCTTCCTGTCACTCTTTCCACACAGACAGGCACAGGCCCCTATGCCAACCAGGGCACCACTCTCTTGGGAGCTTCTGGGGATCTCTGCTCTTAACTCCCTTTCTAGCATGGCCCAGTGCTTCTTAGCCTGCCCTACCTTTGAAGGTGGAGACTCGGGTTTCAGAGTCTGCAGCAGCCTAGGGGCCTGAGTACCTGCTGCCATTCTGTTCTTCCCCTCCCAGGCCAGTCCAGACCTGGGCCACAGACCTTGGCCTCTAGGAAGATCCTCATCCAAGACACCCACCCCAAAGCTTCCAGGCACAGGACCTGCCCCCACCTTTGCCGAAAAAGTCAGTGATACGCCTCCACAGCCTTCTGGGCTCCGGCCAAGGCCAGGGCGGCTCCAGCACCTGCGGGCATCCCTGAGCGTACGGCTGGGCTCCCTAGATCCTGGCTGGTTGCAGCGGTGTCACAGTGGGGTCCCAGACATTCTGGGGGCCCCCAAACCCTGTAGGTCTGGCCTAGGCTTAGAGGAATCACAACTTCTGACCGCAGGGGAGTCCGCTGTCCTTGGTCCTGGTGCTGGTTCCCAGGGCCCAGAGGCTTCAGCCCTCCAAGAAGTCAGCATCGGTGCAGGCAACCCCCAACCCAGCGGCAGTCGAGGCGAGAAGCGGAGACGGAATGAGGTGCCCTGGGGGAGCCCCACACAGGTCCAGCAGCAGAGCAGCCAGGCTGGACCTCCGTCTGAGACGGCTGAGGCCATAGCACTTGAGGAAGACTCTCCAGGGGAACCTGTACAGGAACAGCCACCGCAGCCCTGCAGCAGCCGGTCGACCCCCAGGTACCATAGACTGAGCCCCTCCAGTCAAGCCAGGGCAGAGAAGGCTGAGGGCATAGCCCACTTGCACATCTTTCCTAGGTTGGCTGGCTATGACAGGGGCAATTACATACGACTGAACATGAAGCAGAAACGCTATGTGCGGGGCCGGGTACTCCGTGGCAGGCTCCTCCGCAAGCAGGTGAGACAGCGACAGGCTGGGACAGGTGCTCCCTTCCCTTCTCTCAACCCCGGCATCTTCTGTACAGTAACACTCCTATGTGGGCCCCCCCAGGCATGGAAGCAGAAGTGGCAGAAAAAAGGGGAGTGTTTTGGCAGTGGTGATGCCACATTCACAATCAAGGACTCCTGTTTCCTGAATGGGCGGTTTGATCACAGGGCACCCCAGTGTCCCCAGCCAGGTGAGACAACCGCCCTGGACGGGGGCCGGTCCAGACAACACTGTGGAGAGAGCAAGGTGCTCTTTTGGGGGACACTTCTGTCCCAAACAAAAGGCCCTTTCAGGTACCCCTGGTCCAGGCCCTACCTTGGCTCCCCCAAAGGAGGGTGGCAGGGATGAGGATGGCTGTCAGCCCCTTCTGCTTTGGAAGAAGTAGGCCAGAGAGGAAGGGCACTGCTGCCAACCTTTGGGGGAAATGGAAGGTTGTGGCCAGTGGTTGTCTTGCTAGTATTATCTCAGCCCAGACTGGAACTCAAACTCCACTCTCTCCTGCCTGACCCCAGGAAATGAGGAAGACACAGACCCTGCTTGGTCTGAGCCACTGGTTCCTGTGCCACAGCCTGTGCCTGAGGTGCCTGGCCTGGCCCCCACCGTGCTGCCACTCTACTCCCTGGGGCCCTCAGGGCAGGTGGCAGGTGAGCAGTCAGCTTCTGGCCCAGAGCCTTTACCAAGGGGTTGAGGTGATTCGATCATGCTAATCAAGAGCTGTATCTGCAGAGACGCCAGCCGAGGTGTTCCATGCCCTGGAGCAGCTGGGGCACCGAGCCTTCCGCCCCGGGCAGGAGCGTGCGGTCATGCGGATCCTGTCTGGTGAGCACGGCTGCCACGGCTGAGGCTGGGCTGAGGCTGGGCTGCAGAGCCTTGCCACTAACTCCTGCCCCACCTAGGCATCTCCACGCTGCTGGTGCTGCCCACGGGTGCTGGCAAGTCCCTGTGCTACCAGCTTCCGGCACTGCTCTACGCCCAGCGCAGCCCCTGCCTCACGCTGGTCATCTCTCCCCTGCTGTCACTCATGGATGACCAGGTGTGTACACAGGGTCCTGGGCACACGTACACAGCTGAGAACAAGCACTTGTGACTCCCAAAGGCAACTGCTGCTTGTCTCTAATACACTCTCTCCCCTGGGAGTTTCAAGGAGTCTGTGGCCTCAGTCCCAGTCCTGGCAGCAGGTCGAGGCAGCCCAGCACCACGGCTGCCCCCACAGGAGCTGCGCTGGAAAGGGAGCCATCCCTTGGTCCAGGGCTCCTGGGCTAGGGCCCACAGGTGGCTCTGAACCCTTGGCCCTAGGATCCAGGGCTTGGTTCTCCTCTCCCCAGAGGGCCTAGGATGGAGGCAGCAGCTGTTGGGTTAGCATCTCTGGGATGACTTGGGGAAGGGCCAGAACTGGGCGGCCTATGACAGCCCTTGCTCCTGCATCGGCAGGTGTCTGGCCTGCCCCCATGTCTCAAGGCAGCCTGCATCCACTCGGGCATGACCAGGAAGCAACGGGAGTCTGTCCTGCAGAAGGTGGGGGCCTCATGGGCCTAGGGGTGAGGGGGGCAGCAGGCAGGCACCTGGGCTGTGCCCCTGATCCTGCTGCTTTCAGATTCAGGCAGGTCAGGTACACATGCTTCTGCTGACCCCTGAGGCGCTGGTGGGAGCCGGGGGTCTCCCTCCAGCCACGAAGCTGCCTCCAGTGGCTTTTGCCTGCATCGATGAGGCCCACTGCCTCTCCCAGTGGTCCCACAACTTCCGGCCCTGCTACCTGCGTGTCTGTAGGGTGAGCTGTGTGTGAAGTGGGGTGGGCAGCTAGGACCAGGGTAGGCTAGGCAGCCTCACACCACCATGGTCTCTGCTGCAGGTGCTTCGGGAGCGCATGGGCGTGCATTGCTTCCTAGGTCTCACAGCCACAGCCACACGCCGCACAGCCAGTGACGTGGCCCAGCACCTGGCTGTGGCCGAAGAGCCTGGCCTCCATGGGCCAGCCCCAGTTCCTGCTAACCTGCACCTTTCTGTGTCCATGGACAGGGACACAGACCAGGTGGGTGTGCATGCTCTGGGGACCCACAGGGCCCCAATTTCCAACTACGCAGACTGATTACTCCCCGACTCCTGACTACCCATGCTGACCGCTCCCAACTGCCCCCACTGATCACTCCTCACTCCCTACTGCTCCTGCTGACCACTCCTCACTTCTGACTGCCCACTCTGACCGCTCCTCGTCAGGCTCTGTTGACACTGCTGCAGGGCAAACGCTTTCGAAACCTGGATTCCATCATCATTTATTGCAACCGGCGGGAGGACACAGAGAGAGTTGCTGCACTTCTCCGAACTTGCCTGCATCCAGCCCAGGGCCCAGGGCCTAAAGGTGAGGCATGGACAGGGCTGGTGTCCCCATGGACCCACCTTGAGCACCCATGCCCCATCCCACTGACTATTTGCTTGTCTTCCTCAAAGGTCGTGCCCCCAAAACCATGGCTGAGGCCTACCATGCAGGCATGTGCAGCCGGGAACGGCAGCGGGTACAAAGGGCCTTCATGCAGGGCCAATTGCGAGTGGTGGTAGCCACAGTGGCCTTCGGGATGGGGCTGGACCGGCCAGACGTGCGGGCTGTGTTGCATCTGGGGCTGCCCCCAAGCTTTGAGAGCTACGTGCAGGCCGTGGGACGGGCCGGGCGTGACAGGCAGCCTGCCCACTGCCACCTGTTCCTGCAGCCCCAGGTGGGCATCCCCCCAACCACCAGTGTTCAGGCCCCCAGTGCTCCATCCCACCCTCATGACTGTCACACTGCAGGGGGAAGACCTGCGAGAGCTGCGCAGACACGTGCACGCCAATGGCATGGACTTCTGGGCTGTAAAGAGACTGGTGCAGCGTGTATTCCCATCCTGCACCTGTGCCAGGCTGCTCCCAGAGAAGGAGGGGGCCAGGGGTGGGGAGATGCCTGTGGCCGGGTCCCCCCCTCAAGAGATGGAGCAGCTTGGTAGCTGCCAAGCCACCCCAGGACCTAGAAGGGCCTGTGTGGGCCATGAACGGGCACTCCCAGTACAGGCAACCGTGCAGGCCCTGGACATGCCACAGGAGGGTGAGGAACCCAGAGTAAAGCACAGGGGTGTGGATGGGCCAGCCCCACACCCCCTGAGCCCTGCTCTTTCCCCAGCCATTGAGACTTTGCTGTGCTACCTGGAGTTACACCCACGGCACTGGCTGGAGCTGTTGGCGACCACCTATACCCATTGCCGTCTGTACTGCTCTGGGGGCCCTGCCCAGCTCCAGGCCCTGGCCCACAGGTGAGACACCCTGCCTTGAACAGAGATGAGGTTGGAGAGTCAGGGCTGCTGGCCACATGTTCCCTTGCCTTCGGCACAGGTGTCCCCCTTTGGCTGTGTGCTTGGCCCAGCGGCTGCCTGAGGACCCAGGAAAAGGCAGCAGCTCGGTCGAGTTTGACATGGTTGAGCTGGTGGACTCCATGGGCTGGGAGCTGGCCTGTGTGCGGCGGGCTCTCTGCCAGCTGCAGTGGGACCACGAACCCCAGACAGGTACATCACTCCTCACCCCTCCCCACCCCGCCCTGGATGCTGCCTGCCTGCATCTGACATGCTTTCTGGCAGGTATGTGGCAAAGCACAGGGGTGCTTGTGGAGTTCAGGGAGCTGGCCTTCCACCTTCGTAGCCCAGGTGACCTGACTGCTGAGGAAAAGGATCAGATCTGTGACTTCCTGTATGGCCGTGTACAGGCCCGGGAGCACCAGGCCTTGGCCCATCTGCACAGAACCTTCCAGGCCTTTCACAGGTTGGGAGGAGGTGGGCAGGGCCTGGGACCATCCACTCTCCTGCAGTGGCCAGTTGTGACAGGCTCCCCTCCACAGCGTAGCCTTCCCCAGCTGCGGACCCTGCCTGGAGCAGCAGGATGAGGAGCGCAGCACCAGGCTCAAGGACCTGCTCAGCCGCTACTTTGAGGAAGTGGAAGAGGAAGCACAGGGGCCTGGGGGCATGGGGGACACACAGGGTCCCGCGCCAGGGCAGGCCAGGGTGAGTACTGTGAGGCCAGGCAGGGACATGTAGGCACACCAGAGCTGCAGGTTCCCTGGGCCACATGGGGCTTGCTGTGTGGACATGGTGCCCCAGGAGAGGAAGCCTGAGGTGCCTGTCCACGCACAGCTCCAGGATTGGGAGGACCAGGTCCGCTGCGACATCCGCCAGCTCCTATCCCTGAGACCAGAGGAGAAGTTCTCCGGCAGGGCTGTGGCCCGTATCTTTCACGGCATCGGTGAGGAGTGGGGGGCTCCACCCGATAACAGGCCAGGGGTGGGGACCAGGGCCAGGATGGTCCTCATGACTGTGTCTTGGCTCCACCATAGGAAGTCCCTGCTACCCAGCCCAGGTGTTCGGGCAGGACCGGCGCTTCTGGAGAAAGTACCTGCACCTGAGCTTCCACACCCTGGTGCGCCTGGCCACAGAAGAGCTTCTGCAGGTGGGCCGCTCACTGCACCACATGGAGGATGTCGCGCAGAGCTGGGATTGTCAGCAGCAAGGACAATGACTGAAGCCCTGGGCAAAACCTGCCACGGGGAGTGGGGTGGGACGAGGAGGCTCAAAAAGCAAAGTAAAAAGTACTCACCCTTTTTTTTTTTTTTTTTGAGATGGAGTCTTGCTCTGTAGCCCAGGCTGAAGTGCAGTGGCGCAATCTCAGCTCACTGCAACCTTGGCCTTCCAGGTTTTGGTTCAAGCAGTTCTCCTACCTCAGTCTCACAAGTAGCTGGGATTACAGGCACAAGCCACCACACCCAGCTGCTTACATTGTTTTAATGGGTCCTCCTGTCCAATGACGCAGCCCCCACAGCCTGGGGACACGCACATTACATATTCCAGGCAAAGAGACATCTGGGTCACAAGCACGTGGTTTTATTGAGCTGTCCAGCCGCCCAGCTCAGAGCAAGGTGCTGGGTGCTAGGCCCAGGTTCAGAAGGGGCAGGGCAGAGAGGATGAGTAGGAGGGAGAAGCAGGAATGTGGCCCTAGCCCGTCGACCAGGGCTCCAGCCAGAGCACCCAGCAGCAGCTTCCCCAGCAGCTCCAGAGTGGCCAGAAGGCTGTAATGTGTGGCCTAAGGGTGTGGAGGTCAGGGTCAGGCCCACGCACTCCCAGTCCTGCAGTCCCTCTGTGTCCTTACTACGTATGCTCACCTGCAGGGCCCTGGGGGCCAGCTGGCTGCAGCGCATCATCCCAGTGAAGGTGGCTGTGGTGACCAGGCCTCCCAAGAAGTGCTGCAGACATAGGCTCAGCAAGGCTGCCCCTGGGAGAGCAGAGGTCAGCAGTGCCCCAGGCTCCTGGCCCCTCTCTTCCTCCCCAAGACCAGCCCCTCACCTCTCAAGATTGTGCCAGGGCCCAAGCTGGCACCTAGGGCATCCAGGTGGAAGAGCAAGGCAGTCTGGCAGGCCAAGCCCCCGAGGCGGAGCCACAACACCGACTTCAACAGAGGCAGCAGCTCCCTGGGGTGGGGGTGAGGAAATTGAGCACTTTAGGGGATCAGGGGCAGATTGGATACAAGTGGGTGGGTGGGGCACACGGGGGAGGGCTCACCAGTGCTTGGCCAGCAATGTCCCACCCAGGGAGGAGCCAGCAATGGAGCACACCATGGCACCCACACCATTCCACAGTCCCAGCTCGGGGGCAGAAATGCCGTGGTCCAGCAGGAGAAGGGGAAACAGGCTGCTGGCACCCTGCTCACCTGGGGTAGGGAGGTGAGCTATAAGCAGGGGAGGTCCCATATCTACCTCTTTTCCCACTAAGGCCTCAGTCCTGTCCTGCCTTCAGTGTTCCTGAGCTGCAGGTGCTGGAGAAGTGGAGCCGCCCGAGAGAGACCTCAGGGCTGTGGCTAGAGCTGGGGGAGGACACGACGCAAGGTCTAGCTGTAGAGCCCCGATGTCAGGGCCAGGTCGTATAGGTCATACCCCAGAAAGAGCGTGGCCCTGCAGTGGGTTGCAAGCCCCCGGAGACACCTCGGGCTGTCTGGGAAGCCCCACCTGTGCTGTTGCGTGGCTCCAGGCCTCACTCACCCAGCTTGTAGGTGAGCACAAAGCCTGCAGTCCACAAAGTCCCCGGCACGGCCAGCACGTCCCGCATTAGGTGCATGGTGTGGGGACGCTGCTCAGAGGGGGGCGGCCGTGGGAGCTGCCGCAGGGCTGGTGCAGCCCAGGCCAGGGCCGCGGCCAGCCAGTAGGTGGCAGCCAGGAGCAGAAAGAGCCGCGTCCACGAGAGGGTGGGCAGGAGCGCCAGCAGCGCTCCCCCAGCTAGCGCGGCCCCCAGCTTGTACGCGACTACCTGCACGGTATTGCCCGGCCCCAGCTCTGCCGGCTCTAGCAACTGCACGGCCAGCGCGTCCAGGGCCACATCCTGCACGGCGGCACCCAGGTTCAGCAGCAGCAGCAGCCCCGCCACAGCGGCGGGCAGCCCGGCCTGGCCAGCTCCAGGCGGGGGCAGCCCGGCCAGCACCCCACACACCAGCCCCAGGCCTGCTGTGCTGCGCGTCAGCCAGGCCCTCGTCGAGCCCCGCGCGTCCACCAGCGGGGCCCACGCCAGCTTGAGCAGCCACGGAGCATAAAGAGCCTTGGCCAGCCCCACGCGCGTCAGAGAGAAGCCGCGGGCGCGCAGCAGCAGGGGCAGGAGGCCGGACTGGAGCCCGTAGGGCAGGCCCTGCACCAAGTAGAGGCCGGCCAGCGGCAGCAGCTTCCCGCGCATGGCGGCTCAGGCCGGTTGCGAGGCCGGGAGGTCGAGTTCCAGGTGGGGTTCCGCAAGGCGAGGTTCCCTCGGCGTGGGGTCAGGGACTACACCCGGGCATGGCTTTGGTTCTGGGACCGGGCGGAGTCAGCGTCGTACTGGCAGGCTGGGGTCTGGACACATGCTCTCACGCCTTGGGAGTATCCATTCCCCAGAAGAACTGAACCCGAAACCAAACGGGGACAAGCGGTCCGGACGCTGGCAGCCAGCGGCTCCCGGCATGCTCTGCGCGGCCTCGGGGGGAAGCTGGCAGGGCCACTGCCTCCAGGGGCTCCCAGTCTGCTCTGCGCGGCCGCAGGTAAAGGGGGTGGGATCACTGACTTCCGCGGCTCCCAGCATGCTCTGCGCGGCCGCAGGTAAACGGGGCGGGGACGCTGATTCCCATGGCCCTCTGCCCACGCCCCGCACTGCCGGCCGGGCCGGACTCTCAGCAGCTTCTCGGCCCCTTGGAGCCACAAAGCGGAGTACGGGTCACACGGTGCTCGGACTCGGCGTAGCCGGAGTCCGGCAGCCACCAGCTCGGCCGGAAGGTCGGGCAGGCCGCAGATTGCGTAGCGGGCCAGAGCGTCGGCTCGCGGGCGCCCCCGGTGGCCAGTCCGGGTTCGGGCCCGCGGCCGCGCCGCCGCATGCGCGCTCCCACCGAGGTGCTGCGCGAGTGAGAGGCCCAGAGAGCGAAGCTGCAGAGCTGGGCCGGCCTCGAACGTAAGAATCGGCCTGCACCCGCCGCCAGCCCTAATCCCTGCCAGGAATCTCGGATCCGCGCCAGGCGTGCGCCCTTCCTGGTGTCTGACGTGGAGTCTGGCTGCTGCAGTGCCCAGCGCCTTTTCCAGCCGTCCCCATGAAGGCTTCCGCTTAAGGGTTCCACCGTCTTCCACTCGTTACTTCTGAAACCAGACCCCCACCTTGCTGTGACTGTGGCTTCGGCCCCTCTCTAAGGCAGTCACAGAGGCATGGAAGGCAGGAGGGTAGTGTGAAAGGTCAGGGCCCAGGTCAGCCCAGGACACAGCCAGCCACTTCCTGTGACGCTCTTCAGTGTCTGATAACAGGACTAGGAAGGAGCGCCCTGCCTGACACGAGCCGCCCTGCCGAAGGAGGGGCCCACCTGCCTGTTCCCTGCCCAGAGCTGTGCCCTCTGGGGCTCCCGAGGCCCACGTGAGGCTGTTAAGTGTGGCCTGTGGTAAAAACTATCTCCAGAATGAACACTAAATGGCCCTTGGCCAGTCCCATCTCCAAGTCTGTGAGTCTCTAAAGCCAGCCCCGTCCTTGGGGGACCTGAGGGCACTGGACCCAATGCATTTTTCCAGCTATTGAGGCCTCTGAGGGGATTTCTTACCAGCTCAACAGATTCACAGGGCCCAGGTTTTCTCATCTATCAAACGGGGACTATCATGCCTGCCTCAAAAGGCCATCAGTGCAGAGTGAGTGACCCCCCACCCCCCGCAGTGTCCGCAGGTGGTAGGTGTTCGGCCCTGCTCTGCAGGCCAGGACACAGCACTCCCCACCGCCTTTCGGCCCTGCCCTGCCCTGCCCCTGCCTCCTCCAGCCCCAGCCCTCCCCTGGCAGTGTCCTCTCCCTCTGCCTCCCACTCCACCCAGCCCCGCTTCACACCACACCATGATACCAAGGGTGGTCTCTCTGGCCCCCCAGCAGGGGCACCACCTCTGCTGCCTCAGGTAAGAGAGAACCAAGACTTCCCCCCTGGGCTGTCAGTCACCCTGTCCAGCCAGCACCATGCTAGTTTAGCATTTCCCCGTGCCCTAGGGAAGAAGACATAGACTGCCCGGGAAAGAGAGCCAGGAAGGAGACAGCTCTCTGCGCCTTCCTCACGAAAGGCTGTGTTTCCTCGGGTGGGCCCAGTCCCCACCCCAATAGCTCTGGGGGCTTCCACAAAGGGGTGCAGGGCCTGGCTTTCCTCACACTCTGGACTCTCAGCCCATTTCTGTGTGATCATGACAGGCTCTGCCCCACAACCAGAGGCAGCAGGGACGACCTAGCCCACAGCAGTAGTTTAGGAGAGCAGGTGGGAGATGGCAGTGGCAGGCCCCTTGTCTGAAGATACCACTAGTGCCCGCTCAAGGACCCAGGCCTGCAAGAAGGGTAGGCAGGTCGGGGGACCACACGCTGCCTCCCCAGAGTCAGACTAACACACAGCTTTATTAGGGACCTGCAGACAGGCAGGGGCCCAGCCCCCGCAGGCAGCAAGAGCAAGTACAGTGGGCTCCAAAGGCGCCCAGGGCCCTGAGCACACAGTCCAGGGCGGCCAGCCTGGCCCCAGCTGGGGTGCTCAGGAGTACTCGAGGGTGAACTTGGCATGGAACCTGGTCAGCTTCTCCAGCAGCAGTCGCAGCTTCTCCAAGGGGGGCAGAATGGTCATCCTGAAAGGAGTGGACGATGAGTGAAGGGCTGGAGTGGTGGGACGGGCAGTGAGGGCCAGTGCTCACCGGAAGTGGTAGGTGCCTTCCCGCTGCCCAAAGCCGCTCCCAGGCACCACACAGATGCCGGTCTCCTCCAGGAGGCACAGGCAGAAGAACATGTCCGGGGCCAGGCCCAGCTCCTGGGGACAGGCAGGGTCAGGGAGGGATACCCAGCCCCCGCCGCCCAGCCCGAGGCCCTGCCCCGCCTGACCTGAGCAAGCTGCACCGCCCTCGGGGGCAGCTGAATGCGCGGGAAGGAGTACATGGCGCCCTGCACTGGGTTGCAGCTGATGCCGGGAGCCTCACTGAAGACCTGCTCGGTGAGCCTGGCCTTGGCCGCCAGCTCTGCCAGCACTGCCTGCCTCTCCTGTGGTCGCCAAGGGAGGGCCCATCAGGGCAGGGCACTTGGCATCCCCGGCCCGGCAGCCCACCCACATAAGGTCATCTGGACCTCCCTAGCTCCTGCAACTCACAGCCTGGAACTGCATGAAGGAGGGGTCGGTGGGTGCGGGCGGGCTGACCACCAGGTCCAGCAGGGCCTGGCCTGGCACCGGCGGGCACAGTCGCACGCTCATCAGCTTCAGCATCTGCTGCTGCACCGCAGGGTCCATGTTCACCACCTCCACGTAGCCGCCGCGGAACCCACACCTGCCAGGCAAGGGGCAGGTCCAGGCTTGGTGGGGAGGGGTGGCCCAGCGCGTGAGGTGGGCCAAGCCGTGCCACGGGAGCCCCAACCCGCCTTGCCTGCACGCACTCGCCCATGTAGCCCTTGGAGGTGGAGTGGAAGGAGGCGAGCTCCTGCTGCACGGCATAGGGCGGCCCCATCTCCATGAGCACCTTCTTGAAAGAGTGAAACTGTGAGCCTGCCGAGTACACATTGTCCTGGTACACCTGGAAGGGTGAGAGGTGTCACGGGGGGCCAGCTGCTGCCCTGTTTCCCACACCCCCGCGGCACGCACCTCGTCAGCCAGCAGAAAGAGCCGCTCTTGGAAGGCGAAGCGGATCACGTCCTCGATGCACTCACGGGTCTGCACCTGCCCTGGGGTGTGGGGGATGCATCAGGGCTGGGTGAGCCCAGGGAGGGAACTGTCCTCCAATGGGCAGCCAGGGGCCAACACAGGTGCAGGAGGAGCAGAGCGGGCAGAGTGAGGCGGGGAACGCACCGGTGGGGTTTCCGGGGTTGATGACACAGAGCGCGCGAGGGCAGCAGTGGTCACGCGCCTGGCACAGGGCACGGTGAAGCTCAGCCACGTCCAGCGCCCAGGCGCGCTCCTCCTCCAGGTAGTAATCCACCTGCACCGCGCCCAGCTCTGCCAGTGTGGCCGAGTAGAGTGGGTACTGGGGGATGGGGATGAGCACGCCTGTGCGCGTGTGGCCCTCACCAGCCACCAGCAGCTTCAGTACTGTCTGCAGGAAGGAGGGGAAGGCAGGGTTGGCAGGACCCAGGGCTGCACCCATCCCCCACCCTGGGTGCCCCCTCTGTAGTGTCAGACATGTCTTCCTGCCCAGGTCGGCCTACCACAATGGCATCGCTGGCCCCTGTGGACAGGAAGACGTTGTTGGGGTCAGCAGGGATGCCTCCGTCTCGCCTCTCAATGTACTGCGCCACGTCCTCCCGGATCAGCTGGATGCCGGAGCTGATGCTGTAGGCCCCTGAACCCAGGGGCAGAGCAGGATGGGAGGCACAGGTGACATTCTGTGCAGCCAGGCGAGGCACGGTGGCTCGTGCCTGTAATCCCAGCATTTTGGAAGGCCGAGGCGGGCAGACCACGAGGTCAGGAGATCAAGACCATCCTGGCCAACATGGTGAAACCCCGTCTCTACTAAAAATACAAAAATTAGCTGGGCATGGTGGAGCATGCCTGTAACCCCAGCTACTCAGGAGGCTGAGGCAGGAGAATCACTTGAACCAGGGAGTCGGAGGTTGCAGTGAGCCGAGATCACACCACTGCACTGCAGCCTGGGGACAGAGTGAGACTCCTCTTCCTCAAAAAAAAAAAAAAGTTCTCCTCAGCCCTCCCAAGGGACTTCCCTTCTTCAGTGGGCAGATCTGCCCTCTCTGCTTCCTCTGGCCCCGGCTCTCACCCAGGCTGTGGCCCCCGCATGCCTGCAGGATGCGTTCCGCCCTTTTCTTGGCATCATCAGGGAAGTTGGGGCTGTTCAGAAGATCAGGGTTGACACAGAGGGCCAGGACCTGGGAAGATGTAGTGCTGAGGCAGGGGCACATAGGCAGGCAGGGCGGGGGTGGTGTCAGGCAATGCAAGAGCCTCACCTGACGCAGGAAGGTGATGGGCCTCTGCCCCATAGCCTGTGCATCCCCGATGTTGGCACGGATGACCTCGGTGAAAGGCTTCTTCACACCCTGGGAGGAGACGGGAGGGCGGGAGGGGAGCAGACAGGGAGGCTGTGCTCTACCTTAACCCCTCAGCCCTGGTCCCATGTGTCAGTGGGGCTGGGCCAACCCGCCACCAGTGTGACATGGAGGGCAGCAAGGGGCCCTGGGCCATACCTGGCGCAGTTCCTGCTCCAGCTCCAAGGCTCGCTGCACTATGGGGCCACGCACTGCATACTCCACCCTCCGGACTCTCGGGTTCATGCTGTTCAGCGTCAGCACCTTCTCCCGAAGCCCGTTCCTTGCCACCTGGCTCTGGTCAACTGTGCTTGAGGCCATGACTCTACCCAGACCAGGCAGGAAGGCAGCTCAGGCAGTGGCAGGACCAGAAGTGGGAATGGAGACAGCTGGGTCCGGCTCAGTGGGCCAAGGCTGGGAGGGGGCAGCCGTAGCAGGGGGACTCTGGACAAGAGGGCACTCTCTTCACCGCAGCTGGCCCCACTGGTAGGGACAGCAAGGGCTGAAGGAGCTGGGGACTGTTGGGCCCCGCCCCACCCGTCTGGGCACAGCTCTGCCCCAGGGAGGCAGAGGCAGTGGGTGAGGCGGCAGGCGGGGCTTGGGGTGAGGCCCAGTGCCTGCCCAATGTCCCCAGAAAGGGAGAGTAGGAGACCCACATGGGGGGTAGGTACAGACGTCAGTCCTGACAGCGCTGAGGGACGAGGCATGGGGGGGAGGGGAAAAGGTGGAGGGCCTGAGTTGCTGAGGGGGTGAAATGAGTGCCTGGCAGCCCTAAGGGGCTGGCAGAGCTGGAAAGGAGGGACCCCCAAGGCAAGACTGGAGCCTGGGCTGCTGGGATTTACCCTAGCAGGACTTGGCTGAGGCCTAGCCCTTGTGGCACCCGAATCTTTGCTTGGGCCTGCGGACCTCCCCTAGTAACTGAGCCAGACCTCAGGAATCCAGGGGGTGCTAGGGGGAGGGGAGGCATGTTCGGGCTCTGGGTTCCCTCTGGCCTCTGCAGGGCTGGCAGCCATGGCCCGGAGGCAGCAAAAGCTGTATCTGGACCTTAGTCCCTGATGAGCCCTGTGAGGGGCTAGGGGAGGGGCTGGAGCCAGGCAGTCTAGCTCTGGGCCCTGTGACACCTCACACCGTGGCTGCTGTCATGCCCTTTTGCCAGGCACTAGCCTAGGGTTGCCCTTGGGACACACCCCAGGCTAGGGGTGACCTGAGTTCTCCGTCCCTCTTGTTCCCCATTGGAGGAGAGAGTAGGAAGCGAGTTGTCATAGGCCACCAGAGCCCCACCTCCACAGACCTGCAGAGCTGAAAGGCCACGCTCAATGCTGGCCCACCCCAGTGGCCCACAATGAAACCTGAACCACGGGGGTCAGGGAGTCGGCCCTCTGAGCAGGGCTGTGGGCAGCCGGTCAGGCCCAAGGCGGGCCTTGGCTCCTCTGATTCTGCTGGCCAGGGGAAAAGCTGTAAGGAACCCCGGACAGCTGGCCCCCAGGCCTCTCACCTTGCACTTCTCTGCTCCGCTGCCACAACGGCCTCCCCGGTGCAGGCCTGGCCCTCTGGCCTCCAGGCTGGAGCACAAGTTAATATGGGCCTGGCCTCAGGCAGAGCCAGCCCCTGCCCGCCCCCTGGCAGCAGAGCCCAAGTGGCAACCCTGGTGGCAGGTGGACCTTGGGCAGCTGCCCCACCCCCCACACTAAATTTAACCAGCAGCCAGCCCCCACCATCTTACAGCCTTGTGGGGACACCCTTCCAACCAGACATGCTCCAGGAAGGGCAGGCCCGAAGGACACTGGGCTCTCGGGCCCGTGCTGAGCCAGGAGGGAGAACAGGTCAAACCCACGCCACCCAGCACTGGTGCCACCCAAAGCCACCCACCAATAGACTAACTGGTGGTGTCCTCAGCCCTCCTGCTTGAGGCCCCTAGGGCCCCCCTCACCCTGATACGTTGTGCCCAGCCAGCTCAGAGCCAGAGTGGCCAACTGCATGTCCCCTATGCCAGCCCAGGCGGAAGCTGGCAGCCAGGCCCCAGGATCAGGGCTGCATGCCAGGAACTGGAGACCCACAACACCCCCCAGGCTGCATGCCAGGAACTGGGGACCCACAACACCCCCCGGGCTGCATGCCAGGAACTGGGGACCCACAACACCCCCCGGGCTGCATGCCAGGAACTGGGGACCCACAACCCCCCCAGGCTGCATGCCAGGAACTGGGGACCCACAACCCCCCTCCCCACCGAGGGAGCTTCTGATGCAGCCTCGTGCTTGTTTTGCCCCTCTGGCTCTAGAACAAGAGTCTGTGGAAAACACCACCTCCCTTTCCGGGCCATGGTCCCTGGGACTCCCACCCTCCGCCCACTTAGCATACACCCTCAGCCCTGGCCACCATGGAGGCTCCTTCAAAGCACCTTGCTCCTCTCAGGAAACCAAAGGGTTACGGAGGAGACTCCAGGAGGCTGAGCATGGGAAGGAGTGGGTGAGGTCCGGGCTTCTGGCCCAGTGGCCGTGGGCTTCACTCCCACACGGTTGGGGCTGCCACATGCCCCAGCATGCACCTACAGGCCTTGTGCTCACAGCACGGCTGGCAACCCAACCAAACAGCATAACCCACTCCCCACCATGGGGCCGTGGCCCAGCTGAGACACACAACAAGGCTCCATGGCAAACAGCCCTTTATCAACAGTCGCAGGATAAAAATAGTCTTTGCAGCCAGATGTCCCCAGGCATGTCTTCTGCCCTGAGAGGGGCCAGTGTCCTGCCCAGAAGCTGGGGCTCTGTGCTGCCCTCCTGCAGCACTGGACCATGTGCACCGTGGGGAGGCAGCCTTGGGCTGTGCCTGGGACAGGGACCCTGCACACTGAGCAATGGCCTCACATGAGCAGGCAGCATGGCCTCCTCTCCACAGGTGCCTCTACCGCTGGAGCCGTGAGCTTGAGCAGGGGTGGGTCCCCGCCTGCCCTGATGCCACAGTCAGGCTGGGGGGTCTCCATGTCACCAGGCAGGCCAGGCTCAGTGGCTTCGGAGCTCTCGGGCCCCTCAGGTGGGGTTCGTTGCAGCTTGGCAGCAGCTCGCTGGCGCTTCAGGTCAGCCAGGGTGTGGTGGGCCTTGTTGTGGACCAGGGCGTGGAGGGTGGCGCTGTCTGGGGGGCTCAGCTGGTAGGAGACAATCCGGTCTAGTCGCTTGGAGTACAGATGCCGGGCTGGCGAACCCCCTACTCGGCCATTGTGCGGCCTAGCCACTTCGGGGTTGTCGTCCTGCGGGCAGGGGCAGTGAAGGTCCCAGAGGCCACCAGGGGCTCCTCCCACTTCCCGGGCCTTGGATTCAGGCTGTATGGTCATGAAGGGTCAGAGAGGAGGTGGGGTAGCAGTTAGCCTCTGCAGGGCACCATCCCGAACAGGCAGGAGGCCCGCACACAAGCCAAGAGAGAACCAGGGCGGAGCCAGGCCCATCCCTGCGCTGGGCTGAGCAGGGACAGGTACTCACCTCTGGGGGCGGCGACCTGAGCTTAGGATCAGTCTGGCCGTCATCGTTGTCTTCGGGCGGCTCCGGACTGGTGGGCGGTGGCTGTTGCCACACGATGGCCTCCTGGGCGTGCTGCTTGCGGTACAGGTCCGTGCGCTGGGTCAGGCTCACCCGCCTCACCACCTTCCTGGGGAGAAGGGAGGAGAAGGAGGGTAAGGGGAAGGAGAGTGCCAGGAGAACCCTGCCTGCCCCTTTGGACTCTGCCTCCTTGGACTAGTTCGACTGGCACTCCGCCAGGGAGGCTGACGTCTTAGAGGACAGGCCTGGGGCGGGGCCTGCTGGGGGCGGTGCTCACCCGCGGCTGCCTGCGCTGGACGTGCGGCGGCGCAGCAAGGAGCGCTGGCGGCCCTGGGCGCGCAGGAGAGCATCATGCTTGTGCTTCAGCTCCAGCAGCTTGGCTCGCACCTCCTCGTCCCCGCACACATCTGAGAAGTGGGCGCAGGCGTCAGGGCGCTCTCCCTGCCTGTCCCCTCCCCCGGGTGGAGATGGGCCCCACAAGCTCACCAAGGGGTGTCTCGTCCATCAGGGACTTTGCGTTCAGGTCGGCCCCATGCGCCACTAGCAGCTCCACCAGGGGCACCTGTGGGCGGCCAGCAGGAGCTGGAGAAGGCTGAGCTTCCAGGAAGCCCCTTCCCGCCTGTTCTCGCCTGCACTCACCTGGCCCCAGTAGGCTGCAGCGTGCAGCGGCTCCCAGCCGTCTTGGTCCTTGGCGCTCAGGCTGGCTCGGTGCTCTAGCAGCAGGGCGGCCGCCTCGCTGAACCCGTTGGCTGCTGCGATGTGCAGCTGCAGGAAGCGCCCGGCCTGAATTCAGCCCCCTGCCCCCACTCCAAGTAGCAAGGCCCCCAGCCCCCTGCGCCTCTCACCCCCAGCCCTCACCAGTGTGGCCCCATGGTCCAGGGGGGCATGGAGGTCTGTCCCGGCCTGTAGCCGGCTCCGGATGTCGTCCAGCATGCGCAGTTCCGGCACGGCCCGGGCGGCCTCGATGCTGTCCTGGGTGATGCCTGTGAGGTGGCAGGCTCAGAAGGAGTGCGCCCGGGAGCCCTCCCACAGCCACAGCGCCGCACCTACCACGGTCGGCCATGGCAGTCTCCAGGCAGTCCAGCGTCTGCTCATCATCACACAGGTCATAAGGCATGTTCCCATCAGTGTTGACTGCCAGGAGATCGGCACCACTGCAAGGGAGATGCAGGGAGTGCTGGGCACAGGGCCCTTCCCCATGCGCCAGGCTCTTCACTTGGAGAGGTTCCCAGGGCTGCCCCTCAGGAGGCATGGGGCAGCCGTGGAGAAGGCACCCGGTCCACCTACTGCTGGGAGAGGTGGCCTTGGAGCCCATCGGCTGCCCCTTAGTCCTAGACAGGCCTTCTGCAGTCTGTACCCATCTGGCCTCCAGGTTCCTGGCACCTCCAGGGACAGCAGTGCCCACATAAATGGGCACTATGTGCCTGCCTGTTACGGGAGCAGGGACCCCAGGCACCCTAGTGAGCACAGAGTGGTGGGGGCACAGGACCAGGCCACCACACCAAGAGGGCTGCAGGAAACATGACCTAGGGAAGGAGGGTGGCAAACAGGAGCCCAGGACACTGAGGGCGTGCCCGTGTGCAGTAGAGGAACAGGCCTGTCTGTGCACACCCCACATCCCCACCTGCCCCATAGGGGCACTCGAGAATGACTGCAGCCCCCTGACCTTTCCCACTACAGAAACCTGGAGTGAAGGGGAAGGAAGCAAGGAGGCTTGTGGACCCTGGTGAGGCCACCACCCTCCCTGCTCTACCTCCCTCTGTGTTAAAGGTAAAGGCCCTACCTATGCCCATGTATCCTCTCCTCCCAAGCCACCTGGCTTCTTCACTTGCTTTCCCTCCTTACCAGTTTAGTCCTCCTCATTGACCAAAGTATTTCTCTGTGCACACCCTGTGGGGGCCCAAGGCCTGCCCTCTCTGCAGGATGACGCATGCTGGGTAGGCAACGCTGCCCTGGGCACATGCTCATTTCCCTGGGGCCCCAGGCCTTGCTCTCCATGCAGGACACAGGCAGGGTCAGCAAAGGTGAAGGCAGGAACACAGGAGGCTGAGAGCCAGGAATACTGCCCAAGAGGAGTCCCCCAAGCTGCCATCTGAGAGAAAGCCCCTCCCTGCCACAGGCACCCAGCCGGCCCTACCTGGAGATGAGCAGCTCCACCAGGTGCAGGTGGCCGCAGGTGGCCGCAGCATGCAGAGGTGTCCAGCACTCACTGTCGCAGGCATTGACACTGGCCCCTGACTCCAGGAGCTGCTGCACCATCTCTCGGAAGTCATCAATGCAGCACTGGAAACCATGCAGCATGAGCGGCCAGAGCGTTGGGGCCACCCCTGCCCCGCCCACACCCAGTGCGGGCTGACCTGGTGCAGGGCCGTCAAGCCATCCTCGTTGGCCAGGTCAGGACTGACCCCACTCCCAAGGAACTGGCGGACTGCAAAATGGTGGTGAGGTGAGGACAGGGTCCTGTCCCTGGTCAGGCCTGGGCCTAGAGTACTAGAGTCAACTGTGCTTCAGGCCAGGACTTGGGAAAGGACAAGGAAGACAGGGCAGGAGGCACACCAGATCCCAGGGGTGGGGGAAGGAACACCAGGCATCTGCTTGCCTCAGACCAGCTGCACTCCCAGAAGCTCTCTGCCTCCAACCACCTGCAGGCCCTTTGTGGACGTGCTCCAACCTCCCAACACCCAGAACAGGCCCTCCTCCGATGTGAGAAGAGCCCTCCCACAGTCCCACACCTCCCTTCCACCTGAGAAAGGCTACCACAGCCAGGCAGTGCCTTGGGCTGGGGAGGCATTATTCACATGAATTGGTAGCTCCCTCAGTATCTCCCCAACAACCAGCCCAGCCCTGTGTTCACCATCTCCCCCAGTCCTCCAGGACCTGACCCGAGGCTCCTCTCCCCTTCAGAGATCCCAGCTCAAGCCCAGGCTCTCGCTTGTCACCAGTGTCCTCCCTGACAGTGCCTGGGGTGCAGTAGGAGGGCTCCACGCCTTCCCATGGCTCCCTGTGGCACCATGACACCCTCTGCCTCTTCCCTCTGCCTCCTGTCCACATAGGAAGATGCAGGCCAGGAACTACCAGCTACTCCTTACTCTCTGCCCTGGAGGGAGGCAGGAAGGCATCTCAAAGGCCACCACAGTGCCTCTTCCTCCCAGACCCCACAGCACCAGAAGTGGAACCCACACAGCTGGGGCTGCAAGAAGCGTGGGACACAGGTGAGGAAGACAGTCAAAAGCAGAGCCTGGGGCAGGCATTGAGAGGGAGCCCACCAGCATGGGCTCTGTGCCTACCCAGGGCCTGGCTCTCTAACCCAGAGGCGGGTGGTACCACCCTACTTTATAGAGATGGAGACCAGGACTCTCCTGAGCATCCCAGCAGCCTTGCAAGAGGCAGTAATGACTACCGGCCACCCCTGCTCCTGCTGGACCCCACACTGGGTGCTTCTGCGGGCTCCTGGGGCTCCACCCCATGGCCTTGGCTCACCTCACAGCAGGACCCCCTCTGCATGCAGCCCCCACCTAAAAGACAGCTGTCCCAGCATGGGCTGACTTCAGGGCTGCCCACTGCTTGCCTGACAGGGGGACCCTGGGCCACCCAGCCTGAAGAGACCAGGCAAGATCTGGGGGCTGGAGCCCAGGAGCTGTGGATGGGCCCAGCCCCCAGCCTTGGCGTGAGATGGCACCTGGTGGCAGGGAGCAGGCTGCCTTCAGGGAGCTGCCCTGGGGCTCAACCACACTCACCTTCCTCTAGGTCATTTCGGGCAGCAGCCTCCAGAAAGACAACACTGGGAGGAAAGAGGACCTGCTTCCGGGGCCCTCGGTCAGTTGCCTCCTTCTGGGGGCGCTTCCCAGGACCTTTCTTGCCCTGGGCCTCCTTCTCAGCCTGGGCCCACATCTTCACCTGCTGGGCACGGCGCTTCTGGGCGTGCTTCAGCCGCTCCTGCGTGCTCATCCTGCCCACCATGGGCATCTCTGCCAGCAGCTCCAGGTGCTCGGCCATGGCGGGGGCTGATTGCCCACGGGGCTGCTCGGGGCACCAGAGTGGGGAGCTTGGGGGCCAGGCTGGGCCTGAGGGGTGGGGCAGCTGACTGGACTGACACTCTTGGGGGCATCCCCTTCCCAAAGCTCTGTGCTCTTGGCTGGGTCAGGAGGCCCCACACGATAACCAGGCCCAGGCAGCCCTGGGGATGTGGGTCAGGGCAGGGAGGGCAGCGTGGAAGGGCACCCCGAACCCGATCCCCAGGCTGGCCTCCAGCTGTCGACCAGCAGCGCCTCACCTCCCTCCAGGGGTCAGGGTGCACAGCCTGTGGGAAGCAGCCCCGAGACCTGGCTGGCCTCAGTCCAGGGTCTGAAGCTAATTACCCAGATAACAAAGTTCCAGCTTCCTGGCACCTTGCTGAGGGGGAAGGGAGGGCAGGGCCAATCAGCAGCGAGCCCCTGAGAGTCCCTGAGAGCCCTCTTTTCACCTTCTAGGCTCAGGAGTCTGGGTAGGGCCTGGGGGCAGCCATGGCCCAGCCCCGCAACACCTCCCAGCTGTGTCCCCTGTGTCCTGAGATCAGTGCTAATGAGGAGGCGCAGCCAGGGAGGCTTCGGGAGGGCAGGTGGTCAGAGTCCTGGAGTCCTGGCCCCAGGGTCCAGGGGTGAGGCTCTCAAGGCAGCCGGGGCACCAAGGGCACAGGGGGCCAGCCGACAGCGTCTTCATGAGCACCTCCTCTTCCGGCAGCTGCACACCTGGGAAGTGGGGAACAAGGAAGCACATTATCAAGGCCGGCTCGAGGCAGAGCGGCCCTGGGGGAGCACCTGTCCTGGGCCTCAGGTGAGACCAAGCTTCCAGCCGACTCAGGCACTGCCCTGTGTGAGGCTCACCCTCTGTCCAAAGAGAGCACTGCAGGGCAACAATCCTGGGGATACTGGGAGCTGCTCTGCCCCATCCTGCCCCACACTCAGAGGGGTGGGGAAAGGCATGTCAGTCTCCTCCCACCCACCCTTTCCAGAAAGGGCTGCCCATCCCAGCAAGGCAGTCACTGCTAGGCTGTTCCTCCAGGGCCAGACACTGCCCTCAGGCTGGGCAGGGCGAGTCTCCTGGGACACCCATGAGGGTTCTGCAGGCTACTGCCTTCAAGTGCAGGCCCTGCCTCCGGGGCCTCAGCCTGTCCTGACCAACACCCCAGCCTCTCACCGCCCAGCATCTACACCTCTTCCTTGCTGGGGTCCCACAATGCCTCAGCCATCCTGGGCTGCAATAAATGCCCCTACCGGCTGCCTGGCTTATGCGTATGGGGACAGGCAGGCAGGCAGCTTTGGCTGGGACACAACCCTGCCTGTGTACCTGCTATGGCCCTAGTCCTGCCCAATACACCAAGTGTGGGTGCTGGGCTGGCCATGGGCCGCACCTCAGAAAGTGCTCCGTCTTCTGCAGATGACTGCCAGGAGTCCCATTCTCCACCCAGCCAGGTCTCATTGCCATTCACACACAGACCCAACTCCATTGCTGGACCTGCAGCCAGGGGTTTCAGAGACTGCCCCCTTCTTTCAGGAAGGGGACTGTCCTGGGCCAGGTCAGATTAAGCCAGTCAGGTCCTTCCTGCTCAAGGGCCCCCAATTTATCTGGGAGCCCCACTTTACAGGTTTAGCCCACTGCAGACATATTCTCCCTCTGCGAGCCTGGCCTCAGAGGCTTCTTAAGGACATGGCCAATAAGGCCAGTAGCCCCAGCCTGGCTTGCTGTCTGCCAGGTAAAGCACTTTTCCAAGCAGTGACTCTCCCTCCGAGCAACCTGCTCCCAATCCTGGCCAGATCTGCAGACTACAGAGGCCAGGGCACATACGCACTGGCCAGACACCCTGCCCAGGCTCCCAGGTCCTCCCCTTGCCCTCTAGAGACACAGCATGGGTACCAGAGAGGTGGGAGAGCCAGTCCTGCATGCATCCTGCCAGCTCCCATCCATAAGGACTGGAGGCAGACCATATCTGGCATGGAGCCATCCCTCCCTGCCAGCCACCCACAGCCCACACCCTCTTCCCAACAGGGCTGGCAAAGTGAGATCCTCACCCCTCTGTCATTGGCATCTCTGGGCCTGCCAAGAACCCACCTGGGCAATAGCTACTCACCCAAACCCAAAGAGATCACAAGCCAAGAGCAAGGGAGGCTGCCCTTGCCCAGCCCCATCTGTCTCCAGCCACAGGAAGGTTTAACAGTCAGGGAACAGTGGCTCATGCCAGCACTTTGGGAGGCCAAGGTAGTAAGATCACGGGAACCCAGGAGTTGAAGACGAGCTTGGGCAAGAGAGTAAGACCCTGTCTCTACAAAATAATTTAAAAATTAGCTGGATATGGTGGTGTGTGCACCTGTGGTACCAGCTCATGGGGAGGTTCAGGTAGGAGGATCTCTTGAACCGGGGAGGTAGAGGCTACAGTGAGCTGAGATCAGACCACTGCACTCCAACCTGGGAAACAGCAAGATCCTGTCTCAAAAAAAAAAAAAAAAAAAAAAGATTTAACAGACATCACCTACAGTCCCCAGCATTTTATAGAAAAAAAGATGGGCCCGGCATGGTGGCACCTACCTGTAATCCCAACACTTTGTCGCCTGAGCAGAGGAGCTCAAGACCAGCCTGGGCAACAAAACGAGACCCCATCTCAAGTTATATTATTAAAAAATAATTAAAATAATATGAGAGAAAAAATAAATAAATAAATAAATAATGTAAGGAAAAGAGATGTTCTGATGCCTGTGTCCTACAGAAGAGAAAGTCTGAGCACAGCGGCTGTGCTTCTGACAGAAGGCCTGTCTCTCATTGGGGCGAATCTGTGAAAATTCGTCAGAGAACAGTATTTGGACAATGGGAGCCCCCGCCCCCAGCCCCTCTGGCTGCAGAGGGAAGCTCACAGGCTGGAAGGCTCTACCTCCCCCACCTCACCAAGGCTCACAGGGCACTTGGCCCCCACGCTGGCAGGCCCACCTTCCTAGCTAGAAGCTGCCCGAAGTCTCCGTGGGACCCTGGCCAGGTTTCTGCCCTGCTTAAGGGCCCAACTGTCTCCTCTAAGAGAAAAAGAGGTGCCCAAAGTGAGCCCAAGAAGTCCCAGGGCCCCCCACAGCGGGTACCCCATGCCAGGGGGTATCCCAGTGCCCAGCGCCCCTCAAACTGACCCTAAGCATCCGCCCCTCTGGCCTCCCTGCCCAGAAGCCAGCCTCAGAAGGAAGGGGCGGGCTGAAGGCACGCAGCAGTGGCCTGAGGGCTCCAGGAGGAAAGGCTGTCTCCTGCCTATCTGAATCTTGGTTGCCCCAGCTGAACTTCACCAAGCTTTGTCCACTCCTCCTTGCCATAAGACAGCCATGAACAGAACAGCCCAACAGAGCTGAGACGACTTGCCCCTTGGCTGAGCCATGAAGGCTGGGTGGCCGGCTCTGTAGTCCCAACAAATGGACACACCCAGGCTGAGGAGGCTGGTCAGCGTGGCTCCCTCTACTCCATAAACCTTTCCCCAAGCCTCCCTGGAATGTCAGATAACCTGGTCAGTTCATTCCAGTTCTCAGCTAAAAGACCAGACCAGCTACACATGAATGTGGGAACCAGGCGGGAGGAACTCCATGCAGGATCCTGGGCACTGTCCCCTCACAGCCTGCATACCCCTGGGCCACGTGGCTTCAGGAAGGGAGGCCCAGCAGGGCACAGAGGTGTAGGGAAAAGACCCCATAAGCCCTGAGGCAGGAGCAAAAAGCCTCAGACTATTTCTATATAAATAACGAAGAAGAAAGTAATTAAAAATATAAACGTAGTAGTTATTAGTTATTCGTAGGTGATATTAGTCATTCGTGGGTGATCTTAATTCCTTTACCAATGCCTCTCAGGTCGGAACTGTGAACCTGGGGTGACATTGTGAAATGAATGACACTAAGGCAGGCTGCTCTAAACCCTCTGTGACGCCCACGTAAGGGCTCCTGGAGGGCCTCGGCTGTGCGGCAGCGCCAGCGCTGGGAAAGCCCCGCTGTTTAGCCAGCTAGGGGAGGAGATGTCCAAGATGGCTGAGACGTCTCCTTCCTGGGGAAGTTAGGGGAAAACTCCGCTTCTCCAAGCTCTTGCACTAGGCCTGACGGCTGTCAGGGGACCACAGACCTCCGGGGCTCAACTCTCTCTGTGTGAGGCTGTGCCTCAGCGGTCACGTTCCAGGTCCACTCTCATGTTCTGCTTCTGCACCTGGGTGCTTTTTTCTTAGAAAAGATAATCAGTGACAGCCATATAAATCCTAATGTTTTTGTTCTTTCTTGATACATATGGAAAAAGTGCTGATGCCTTATGCTCCTTGCCTCACTTCGGGTGCCAAAAATCCCTGAGCTCCCACCTGTATGCCATGCCCTATTTTACCCTGCCTCCAGTCACCAACCACCAAGGCCACGCCCTACCTTCCCTGCCCCCAGATTTGCAATTCAATTATTGAGAGCATCCTGGCATTTGGGGGCCACTGCTTGTTTCCGCGATCTGGGTAGCAGTGGACCTCCGGCCCAAACTCTTTTTTGATCTCTGTGTCTTGTGCCTTTTATTTCTATAATTTCTTGTCTCCACACCAGCCAGGAGGGACACACAACCCTGTAGGGCTGGACCCTACACAGAGACCCAGCCAAACCTCCCAGTAGCCCCCATGAAGACAGCTTCAGGCCTGAGAGCCTCAGTGCCCTCTCTACAGCCATGAGCCTTGCCCTTCACCCCCTGCCATCATCCCCATCTTACACATGGGGAGACAGAGGCCAAGCTTAAACCCAGAGCTGGTCCAGTCACTACTTCACCACAGCCACCTCCCAGTGTCCCTGGTAAGGCAAGAGCCCAGAGCCTGAGGGGTGGTGTCACTCAATTCACCCAGAGATGGGGACAAGGGACAGGTAGAGGCCATATGCCATTCAGAGAAAGAAAAGAGAAGAAAGGGGCAGGGGAAGGAAGAGTCTCAGAGAAACTCTGAGAAGGGTGCAGAAAGAGGATGGGGAGCCACAAGCTTGCTTCTGCAGGCAGAGCAGAGGGCCGGAGATCTGCTGCAGGCTCCCACACTCACAGGTACACGGGTACAGTGCACGTGAGTAAGGCACACCTCCAAACGTAAAATCTGCACCTTCTGACAGCCCCACTTCTAGGACCCCACCCTACTAAAACCCCCAGGGCTAGTCAGCCACAGGGACTGAGGGTGTTGCAGAGGCCGAGAGAAGTGAGCCCGCCTGCCTTCTGGCCGTACATCACAGGGCGAAAGCCCCAGTGCCACAGTGCAGTGGGCAGCAACTGGGCAGTCGGTGCAGGAGCCCCAGTAGTGCCAGGTTGGCCCAGCACCCTGCACCGCCTGCCCGACAGCTGGTCCCAGGGGCTTTAGTCCCTGTTATGCTTAGGCTTGCTGGAATTGGTTTCTGTAACTTATAACCAAGAGACTTGGTTGTTTTATTGTTGTTTATTTTATCTTTTATTACTATTTTTTCAAGAGACAGGGTCTCTCGCTCTGTTGCCCAAGCTGTAGTGCAGTGGTGCAATCATGGCTAAGGCAATCTCCACCTCCCAAGGTCAAGCTATCCTCCCACCTTGGCCTCCCAGGCTGGGACCACAGGTGGGTACCACCACACCTGGCTAACTTTTTTGTTCTGTAGAGACAGTGTTTCCCTATGTTGCCTGGGCTGGTCTGGAACTCCTGGTCTTAAGTGATCTTTTTGCCTTCGCCTTCCAAAGTGCTGGGATTACAGGTATGAGCCACCACACCCAGCCAGATTTGATTTTATCTGTAGCAATATCTGAGATACAGGGCAAAAAAATGGGAAACTACCTAGATGCCCATCGTTCTGGGAAAAATAAATATGTAGCCAGTCTATAAAATAACATCTATACGGCTGGGCATGGAGGCTCACGCCTGTAATTCCTGCTTTGAGAGGGTGAGGTGGATGGATCACCTGAGATCGAGACCAGCCTGACCAACATGGAGAAATGTCGTCTCTACTAAAAATACAAAAATAACTGGGCATGGTTGCGCATGCCTGTAATCCAAGCTACTTGGGCAGCTGAGCCAGGAGAATTGCTTGAACCCGGTAGGCGAGGTTGTGGTGAGCCAAGATCACCCCACTGCCCTCCAGCCTGGGCAACAGAGCGAAACTCTGTCTCAAAAAAATAAATAACATCTATACATACACATTTGCTAACAAGAGTAGGTAGGTCTCAGTGCCCATGGGAGAAGGGCTATGACATGTTGGCAGTGGTGCAGAGGCTGCCAGAACCCCAGCGAAAGGTGTTACATACACAGACTTATTTATTTGATTCTGTTTTGTGTGTTTCTTTCTGAGGCAGGGTCTTGCTCTGTCCCAGGCTGGAGTGCAATGATGCAATCACCGCTCACTGCAACCTCAGCTTTCTGGGCTCCTGCCACCCTCCCACCTCAGCCTCCCCAGTAGCTGGGATTATAGGTCCATGCCACCACACCCAGCTAATTTGTTGTTGTCTTTGGGGTGTGTGTGTGTGTGTGTGTGTGTGTGTGTAGAGTTGGGGTCTCCCTATGTTGCCCAGATTGGTCTCAAACTTCTGGGCTGAAGCAATCCTCCTGCCTCAGCCACCCACTGTTGCGATTACAGGCATGCATCACCATCCCTGGCCAGACTTATTTGCATGGACAGAGAGGCTTTCTGGGGGTCAGTGACTGCAGTGCTAGACTCTCAAGACTGCTGACCTTCTGAGGGTGCAGCAGGCTATGCAGACATGCCTCACCTCAGCTATAACCCACCCCAGTGCTGGATGTCCTGCCAGAGTGACTGTTCACTGTTCACCTGGAGGGCTAGGTGAGAAGCTTCTCCAGCCAGATTGCTGGTCTCTCCCCGACCCCTGGCTGGGCAAACAGCACCTAACCTTTTTTGTTTTTTGAGATAGACTCTTGCTCTGTCATCCAGGCTGGAGTGCAGTGGTGTGATTTTTCGCTCACTGTAAACTCCACCTCCCAGGATCAAGCAATTCTCCTGCCTAAGCCTCCCAAGTAGCTGGGATTACGGGCGTGCACCACCACACTGGCTAATTTTTGTATTTTTAGCAGATACGGGGTTTCGCCATGTTGGCCAGGCTGGTCTGGAACTTCTGACCTCAGGTGATCTGCCTGCCTTGGCCTCCCAAAGTGCTGGGATTACAGGCGTGAGCCATCACGCCCAGCCCCAGCAGCTCACCTTTGAAGACTCAACCATTCACGTGCCTGACGGCACACTCTTGAGCCCTGCTGCCAACCCACAGCAGCATCCACACGTGGGTGTGTGTCCCGGCCAGTCTCTTCCACTAGATGACAGGCTTGCTGAGAGCAGAATCTGAAGGCCTCTCTTCTAGGACTCCTTGCCCGAATGCCAGCACCTGGAAAAGGGGCCTTCGTGAGTCTTTGTGAAGGACCGAGGGAGCCAGGCAGGTGCTGGCAAGGCAGGCACAGTTCAGTGTGGCTAAGGAGTAGACAAGCTCAGGCCCAAGGCTCCCTATGGCCCGCATGGTCCATTCTGAAAAGAAGCCAAATGCCTAGAGACCTCCCAAAACGTGACAAGGGCAGCACTAGCCACAAAGTGGGTTAATGACTGCTGGAGAGGAGGCTCCATTTGCGATGGTCTGGCTGTGTGTGGGAAGAGGCAGTGGAGGAGACCCTCCCCTTATGCAGCCTGTGCCTGTGGACTGGAGCTGAGCTACAGGTGTGCATCAGCACCTGCAGTTGGCACGGAAGGCATGGGGGCACCCAGGGCAGAAGAAGAGGCTCTGGAGGGGCCTCTGCAACCGCAGGAAGCTCTGGGAGGGAGGCCCCAGCAGTAAGTTTCCTACATACAGGGAATGAACTATTTCAAAGCAGCAGTTTCGGGGAACTGGTGGCTGGATGAGGGAGTGGTGATGGGGTCAGCAGGGAGGATATGAGTGTCCTCCAGGGCACAATGTGTACTCACCTTCTCCCAGCCCAACCCTAGGAAGTTCATCCCAAAGCACCTGCATGGGCATGAAATACTGCAGCCTAAGGCTCCTGGGTTCAAATGATTCTCCTGCCTCAGCCTCCTGAGTAGCTGGGATTACAGGTATGTGCCACAACACCCAGCTAATATTTGCATTTTTTTTTTTTTTTTTTTTTTTTTTGAGACTGAGTTTCGCTCTTGTGACCCAGGCTAGAGTGCAATGGCGCAATCTCGGCTCACCTCAACCTCCGCCTCCTGGGTTCAGGCAATTCTCCTGCCTCAGCCTCCTGAGTAGCTGGGATTACAGGCACGTGCCACCATGCCCATCTAATTTTTTGTATTTTTAGTAGAGACGGGGTTTCACCATGTTGACCATGTTGGTCTCGATCTCTCGACCTCGTGATCCACCCGCCTCGGCCTCCCAAAGTGCTGGGATTACAGGCTTGAGCCACCGTGCCCGGCCTAATATTTGCATTTTTAGTACGGAGGGAGTTTTACCATGTCGGCAAGGCTGGTCTTGAACTCCGATCTTAGTTGATCTGCCCTCCTCAGCCTCCCAAAGTGCTGGGATTACAAGCATGTGCCACCATTCCCGGCCTCTTTCTCAGTGATCTCAACGCTCCTCAGACTCCCACTGCATGACACTTAGCAGCAGAGCCATATGACACTGAAACTATTCCACTATTTTTCATCTACAAACACAAAACATTATTTACCTCATTAACAGGTGCCTGGCTAAAGTGCTGTGAGGGAGGGCAGATCCGGTGATTGGGATGTTTGCACACATCATGCTTCCAGCCCAGGACTGCAGATGCCTATGGACCCACCAGGGACTGGCCCACTAACCGTGAGCTCTCACGCAACGTCTGTCCAGGGCTGGAAAATCAGGGAAGGCCTCTCCCCAGAAACTGATGGAAGCACTGCACCTCCCTCTTCAATTTCCTTTCCCCTAGCCACCTGGCTCCAAAATAAATCTAATAAACTAACTCACAGCAAGGTGTCAAAGGCCCAGATGCCTAAATGAAAGAAGCTGGCAGCCTGAGGCATCTGCATTTGAAAAGAGACTCAATGAGAAATTAAGATAAAAGCCAGCCCTAGACCAAAAGAGAGGGAAGAGAGCACAGGGAGGCCTTCCAGCTGCCCCTGCAGATCACACCTTTCTAGAAGCCAGGGCCATAAGCACCCTTCCCTGTGAACAGCCTCATTTAGCTTCATGGCTGTAACGGGCCACAACCCCCACTAAGCAGATATGGCAGCTAAGTTCTCTCAAGTACAATGGTGAGGAAACCAAAATAACAAAGTGAGCTTTGGAGGGGTCAGCACTGTACCCCGGGGTTTGCTCTGACTCAGCATTCACTCCCTGACAAAGACATGGACCCTCGGTCTGGTGGGGTGCTGGGGAGGGGACCTGCCTACAGGGTGTGCCTGTGGCACAGGGCCTGGAAGTATGGAAGGAGACACCACAGGGACCACGAGGGTCCCTAGCCTTAGAACAAGAGAAGTGTGGGGTCTAGACAACCGAGGGCACACAGGTGCCACGGTAAGCCACTGAGGCTCCTGTAAACTCAAGATAAGAGTGAGGAGGGCATCCCCAGGAGAGAGAGTTCACAGCCAGCTAGCACATTCCTGGGAGTTGGAAGGAAGAATGGCAGGAGCTGGCAGAGCAGAGAGATGAGCAGGGGAAGGTGGCCAAAGAAAAAGAAAACAGGGAAGGGCTGGACGTGGCGGCTCACACCTGTATCCCAACATTTGGGAGGCCAAAGCAGGAGTAATGCTTGAACTCAGGAGTTTGAGTCTGCAGTGAGTTCTGGTCACACCACTGCACCCCAGACTGAGCAACAGAGCAAGACTCTCTCCCTTTTTTTTTTTTTTTTGAGACAGAGTTTCGCTCCTGTTACCCAGGCTGGAGTGCAATGGCGCAATCTCGGCTCACCGCAACCTCCGCCTCCTGGGTTCAGGCAATTCTCCTACCTCAGCCTCCTGAGTAGCTGGGATTACAGGCACGCGCCACAGTGCCCAGCTAATTTTCTGAATTTTTAGTAGAGACGGGGTTTCACCATGTTGACCAGGATGGTCTCAATCTCTCGACCTCATGATCCACCCACCTCGGGCTCCCAAAGTGCTGGGATTACAGGCGTGAGCCACCACGCCCGGCAAGACTGTCTCCTAAAAAAAAAAAAAAAAAAAGAGGCTGGGCTTGATGGCTAATGCCTGTAATCCCAGCACTTTGGAAGGCAGTGGCCTGAAATAAAGAGTTAAAGACCAGCATGACTAATATGGTGAAACCCGTCTCTATAAAAATATAAAAATCAGCCAGTTGTGGCAGCACCTGTAGTCTCAGCTACTTGGAGGCTAAGGTAGGAGAATCACTTGAACCCAGGAAGCGGAGGTTGCAGTGAGCCGAGATCTCACCACTGCACTCCAGCATGGGTGACAGAGGGAGACTCCATCTCAAAAAAGAAATAGAGAAAGAGAGAGAGAGAGGAAAGAAGAAAGGAGAGAGAGAGAGAACGAAGAAAGAAAGAAAGGAGAGAAAGAGAAAGAGACAGAGAGAGAGAGAAGAAATAAAGAAAGAAAGAAAAAGTAAGAAAGAAAGAAAGAGAACAGAAGGACACAGCACATAGAATGACAAAGTTAAAAAACCCCGACATGATAAAGGAGACTGATGATGTATGAAACAGGAGGAAAGCCTTTGAACTTGAAGCTGGCCAAGAATATTATCTGCGGGAGGCAGGAGTTGGGACACTGGACCCACAGATGAGGAAACCTAATTGACACACACTGCCTTGCTCTGTAGATAGAAAGGCTGACATGTGAACTATGGTTACAGACAGAATGTAAGTCCAACAGCCACACAACGTAAAAATAAAGGCATATCCTACTTCTAGGTACATATGAAAAATAAATGAAAACTGGGCCAGGTGCAGTGGCTCACACCTGTAATTCCAGCACTTTGGGAGTTGAAGCGGGGGGGGGTGGATCACCTGAAGTCAGGAGTTCAAGGCCAGCCTGGTCAAAATGACAAAACCCCCATCTCTACTAAAAATGCAGAAAATTAGCCAGGCATGGTAGCACGTGCCTGTAGTCCCAGCTACTCGGGAGGCTGAGGCAGGGAGAATTGCTTGAACCTGGGAGGCAGAGGCTGTAGCGAGCCAAGATTATGCCACTGCACTCCACCCTGGGAAACAGAGTAAGACTCCATCTCAAAATAAATAAATAAATAAATATAAAAAATAAGAAAACTGGCCGGGAACAGTGGCTCATGCCTGTAATTCCAACACTTTGGGAGGTCGAGGCGGGCGAATCACAAGGTCAGGGGTTTGAGACCATCCTGACCAAGAGTGAAACCCTGTCTCTACAAAAAAAAATACAGAAAATTAGCTGGCCATGGTGCCTGTAATCCCAGCTATGTGGGAGGCTGAGGCAGGGGAATCACTTGAACCCGGGAGGCTGAGGTTGCAGTGAGCCGAGATGGTGCCACTGCACTCCAGCCTGGGCAACCGTGCAAGACACCATCTTAAAAAAAAAAGAAAAGAAAAGTACAAACTGGCCAGGAGCAGTCCTCACACCTGTAATCCAACACTTTCGGAGGCCAAGGTAGACACATCACTTGAGGTCAGGAGTTCGAGACTAGCCTGGACAACATGGTGAAACCCCATCTGTACTTAAAAAAAAAAAGTGAGTTGAGATCACACCACTGCACTCCAGCCTGGGCGACAGAGGGAAACTCCATTTCAAAAAAAAAAAGAAAAAGAGAATCAACTACGATTACACATAACCACCTGAATCTCAAAAACATTGTCATCTGGTGAAAGAAATCAGACCCAAAAGTATTCATTCCGTGACTTCACTGATGTGACTTTTTTTTTTTTTTAAGACGGAATCCCACTCTATCGCCTAAGCTGGAATGCATTGACAGGATCTCTGCAACTTCCGCCTCTTAGGTTTAAGTGATTCTCCTGCCTCAGGCTCCAGAGTAGCTGGGACTATACGTGTGTGTCACCACACCCAGCTAATTTTCTGTATTTTTAGTAGAGACGAGGTTTCACCATGTTAGCCAGGATGGTCTCAATCTCCTGACCTCGTGATCCACCTGCCTCGGCCTCCCAAAGCACTAGCATTACAGGCATGAGCCACCTCGCCTGGCCGTGTGAAATTATTAAAAAGGGACAACAAACCTATAGTAATAGAAAGCAGGCCCCTGTTGCTGGGCTGGGTGTGGCAAAGGGCTGACGATAGAGGAACTTTTATAACAGAACTTTTGGGGGTAATGAAAATGTTCTATATTTCGATTATAACTATGTTTACAAAACCCATCAAACTGTACTTTTTTTTTTCTGAGACGGAGTCTTGCTCTGTCGCCCAGGCTGGAGTGCAGTGGTGCAATCTCAGCACACTGCAACCTCCACCTCCTGGGTTCAAGTGATTCTCCTGTCCCAGCCTCCCGAGTAGCTGGGATTACAGACACACGTAGCCACACCCAGCTAAGTACGTTTAGTTGAGACGGGGTTTCACCACGTTGGCCAGGCTGGTCTCGAACTCCTGATCTTGTGATTCGCTGGCCTCGGCCTCCCAAAGTGCTGGGATTACAGGCGTGAGTCACTGTGCCCGGTCTAAATTCCTGGGAGGATTAAATTCGTTATTACGCGTAGCATTTTTGATGTCTAGCACAGGGGGTGGGCAAACTATAGCCTGCTGTGTAATTTTTTTTTTTTTGAGACAATCTTACTCTATCACCCAGGCTGGAGTGCAGTGGCATGATCTCGGCTCACTGCAACCTCTGCCTCCGAGGTTCCAGTGATTCTCTGATCTCAACCTCCCAAATAGCTGGGATTACAGGTTTGCACCACTGCGCCTGGCTTATTTTTTGTTTTTTTTTTTTTTTTTTTTTGAGACGGAGTTTCGCTCTTGTTACACAGGCTGGAGTGCAATGGTGCAATCTCCGCTCACCGCAACCTCCACCTCCTGGGTTCAGGCCATTCTCCTGCCTCAGCCTCCTGAGTAGCTGGGATTACAGTCGTGTGCCACCACGCCTGGCTAATTTTTGTATTTTTAGTAAAGACAGGGTTTCACCATATTGGCCAGGCTGGTCTCTAACTCCTGACCTCATGATCCACCCCCTGTCCCAGCCTTGGCCTCCTAAAGTGCCAGGAAGAATGGCTTTTACATTTTTAAATGAGTGGGGAAAAACCTAAAAGAATACTTTCTGACACATGAAAAGGACATGAAATCACATTTTAGTGTTCATAAAGTTTTGTTGCAACACAGCTCTTTCACCTACACACTATCTGTGGCTCGGTTTTTTTGTTTTGTTTTGTTTTGGTGCTGTAACTCAGGTATCTGTGGCTGTTTTACATAATAGCAGAGTTGAGGAGTTTTGAAAGAAACCACGTAGTCAGGCCGGGCATGGTGGCTCAGGCCTATAATACCAGCACTTTGGGAGACCAAGGTGGGCGGATCACCTGAGGTCAGGAGTTCGAGACCAGCCTGACCAGCATGGTGAAACCCTGTTTCTACTAAAAATACAAAATTAGCCTGGCATGGTGGCAGGTGCCTGTAGTCCCAGTTACTCGAGAGGCTGAGGCTGCAGAATCACCTGACCTGCAAGGTGGAAGGTGGAGGCTGCAGTGAGCCGAGGGTCCCACTGCACTCCAGATACTCAGAGATCTTCTGGGCAACAGAGCAAGACTCTGTCTCAAAAGTAACAAAAAATTTTAGTGTTCATAAAGAAAGTCTTGCTGTCAGGTCGGGCGTGGTGGTTCAAGCCTATAATCCCAGCACTTTGGGAGGCCGAGGCGGGTGGATCACGAGGTCAAGAGATCGAGACCATCCTGGTCAACAAGGTGAAACCCCATCTCTACTAAAAATACAAACATTAGCTGGGCATGGTGGCACGTGCCTGTAGTCCCAGCTACTCGGGAGGCCAAGGCAGAAGAATTGCTTGAACCCAGGAGGCAGAGGTTGCGGTGAGCTGAGATCGTGCCATTGCACTCCAGTCTGGGTAACAACAGCGAAACTCTGTCTCAAAAAAAAAAGAAAGAAAGAAAGTCTTGTTGCAACATAGTTCTTTCACCTACATATTATCTGTGGCTGCTTTTTTACAAAATGGCAGATTTGTGGAGTTTTGATAGATACCACAAGGTCAGGACAGGTGCAGTGGCTCACACCTGTAATCCCAGCAGTTTGGCAGGCCGAGGTAGGCGGATCACAAGGCCAGGAGTTCCAGACTGGCCTGGCCAATATGGTGAAACCCTTTCTCTACTAAAAATACAAAAATTAGCCAGGCATGGTGGCACATGCCTGTAGTCGCAGCTACTCGGGAGGCTGAGGCAGGAGAATCAATTGAACCCAGGAGGTGGAGGTTGTAGTGAGCCGAGATCCCACTACTGCACTCCACCTTGGGCAAAAGAGAGACTCCGTATTTTTTTTTTTTTTTTTTTTGAGACAGAGTCTCACTCCGTCACCAAGCGCCAGGCTGGAGTGGAGTGGCATAACCTCGGCTCACTGCAACCTCTGCCTCCCGGGTTCAAGCAATTCTCCTGCCTCGGCCTCCTGAGTAGCTGGGACTACAGGCACATGCCACCATGCCCAGCTAATTTTTTTGTATTTTTAGTAGAGATGGGGTTTCACCATGTTGGCCAGGTTGGTCTCAATCTCTTGACCTCGTGATCCGCCCGCCTTGGCCTCCCAAAGTGCTGGGATTACAGGCGTGAGCCACCGTGCCAGGCAAGACTCCATCTTAAAAAACAAACAAACAAAAACGCCAAGCATAGTGGCTCACGCCTGTAATCCCAGCACTTTGGGAGGCCGAGGAGGGTGGATCACAAGGCCAGGAGTTCAAGACCGCCCTGGCCAATATGGCAAAACCCTGTCTCTACTAAAAATACAAAAATTAGCTGGGCGTGGTGGCACATGCCTGTAGTCCCGGCTACTCAAGGGGCTGAGGCAGAAAAATTGCTTCAACCTGGGAGCTGGAGGTTGCAGTGAGCCAAGATCGCGCCACTGGAGTCCAGCCTGGGAGACAAAGGAAGACTCCATCTCAAAAAAAAAAAAAAAAAAAGACTGGATGTGTGGCTCATGCCTGTAATGCCAGCACTTTGGGAGGCCGAGTTGGGCAGATCACCTGAGGTTGGGAGTTCGAGACCAGGCTGGACAACATGGAGAAACCCCGGCTCTACTAAAAATAGAAAAAAATTAGCCAATTGTGGTGATGCCTGTAGTCCAAGCTACTCGGGAGGCTAAGGTAGGAGAATCGCTTGAACCCAGGAATTGGAGGTTGCAGTGAGTGGAGATCACACCACTGCATTCCAGCCTGGGTGACAGAGGGAGACTCCATATCAAAAAGAAAAAGGAGGTCGGGTGAGGTGGCTCACACCTGTAATCCCAGCACTTTGGGAGGCCGAGGAGGGTGGATCACAAGGCCAGGAGTTCAAGACCGCCCTGGCCAACATGGTGAAACCCCATCTCTACTAAAAGTACAAAAATTAGCTGGGCGTGGTGACACACGCCTGTCGTCCCAGCTACTAGGGAGGCTAAGGCAGAAGAATCGCTTGAACCTGGGAGACAGAGGTTGAAATGGCCTGAGATTGTGACACTGCACTCCAGCCTGGTGACAGAGCGAGACTCTGTCTCAAAAAATAGAAAACAGATAAAAAATTAGCTGGCATGGTGGCATGCACCTATAATCCCAGTTACTGGGGAGGCCGAGGCAGGAGAATCATTTGAACCCAGGAGACAGAGGTTACAGTGAGCGGAGATCGCGCACTACACTCCAGTCCGGGCAACAGAATGAGCCTCAATCTCAAACAAACAAAAAGTCAGAAAGCACATGGTTAGCAAAGCCTAAGATGTTTACTACCTAGCCCTTGACAGAAGAAGCTGGCCAACCCCTGATCTAACACATTTATTTGGTGCTACCAGCTTCATCATCACCCCCACCTTCATCAGCTGCTCCTTCTGTCTGGAAAGTTCTTCCACCAGATCTTAGGATAGCGTGTTCCTTCTTGGGACTTAGATAACATCTGAAGTGTGACCTCCTCAGAGTTCTTCTGTGGTTACCTTGTTATTCTCTTACCTCATTGCCCTGTTTTAATTCTTGACACGTCACTTACTGTTTGTTTACCTGCTGCATCCTCAGAACCTGACTCACAGGAAGCACTCACACTCAGTAACTGCAATGGGCTGAACAGGTGAACAGCTGCTGAGCCTGTGGTCCAGGGGTCCCAGCACCAGATGTGACATGGGAGGCTCTGAGCTCATAGCTGAGCAAGTCTGATGAAAAGGCCTCACTTAGGTGTGCGTGCACCAGTGCCAGCAGAGCCTCGGCATGAGAGAGAGAAGAACCTGGAACTGCCACCCAGTTTTCATTTTTGCGAACGAATAGATGTGGCACAGTGCTAGGGCAGGACACACTGGGGGCAGAACAAGGGTGGAGCTGGGGGTCTGGTGTAATCTGTGGGATCAGCTGAGACTGAGGTTCCTAAGCTACAGGCAGTGGAGAGTTGTATCAATTGGCTGCTTATTTAGACCAGAGGTTCAAGAACCCCCAGGACATAGACCCCCAAAGTGAAGACATACAGGAGGAGCCCCCTTGCTAGGTACTTGCTAACCCAGGCAACCCTCGGGGCAAAATGGAGTGCAGATACATCCCAAGCAGGTGAGGGATAAGGCCAGGACAGGGCAATCAAGAGACAGGAGGGATGGTCCCAACCAACAGGGAGGAAATCCAGCTCAAACACCAGGAGGGGAAAGGACCCCTAAGGCCTCCACCATCCCATCTCAAGGCTGGGAGACTTGGGGCAGGGGCAGGCAGCTAGCCCTGCAGAGCTCTGAAGGTCCACCACAGGGACACGCATGGAGTCAGCCGGTGTGCAGGTCTACTAGGCAGCCCCCAGCTCCTCAGGCAACCCAGCCCCACGCCGCCTGAGCTCCTCTGGGACAGTCGTGGCTCTGGATCCCCGAGGTGAATCAGGCAGCGCTGCCAAAGGCCTCTTCAGGAGGCCCAGGGTACTGCAGGCAAGACCCTTTTCCCAGGGAAAGCCCAATATGACCAGGAAGCAACTGGGGCACCAAGACGCCCAGGAGGGCTCACTGCTGAGCTAGACACGCTTTGAAAAAGGCAGCGGTACCCCCGCCTCCACTTCCACCCCCAAGTAGGGATACAGGATGAAAAGGAAGGCACAGAGCTTTGGGGAGGGCCAGCTTTGCTCTGGCTCCCCTAAGCCTAGAGTGACTCTGTACACACCCGTCTCTGCACCCATGGAAATTAATCCCGTCGTGCCCGGGGCCTCCGCTCTGATACAGACAGGGGCCCACACCAGTCCTGGACACTCCTTCCCAGGCGGGGTGCTTGCTTAGTTAATTCTTGCCCTGATCCCATTTCCTGAGGGGTGGCCCGGGTGCCCAGCACTGCAAGTGAGGTCACTTTAATCCCCGAAAGCTGAAGGAACTTCCTTCAGAGAGACTCCACTTTCTCCTTCAGCCTAGCTCCAAAGCCCCCACAAAGCTTGGGTAAGTCCCTTCTCTGTGGCCTTGATTTCCTGATCTGAAAATGTAGATAATTCCGGAGTTGTCTACTTGACCGGCAGGCTGCGGAGAATCCACACACCTTTACCTTGGAACAAAATGCGAAGCAGCCTCCAGCTCCCAGCCTTTCCTGTCCCTTGGCACCTGCTGCCGTGGGACTCAGCCAGCAACGCCCAAGGCGGCCAGGTGGGACCTGTGCCCTGGGCGCCCGCGTGACGGCAGCCGCGTCTCCCGAGGGCCCCTCCCTGGCCTCCTCCCTCCGCAGCCTCCTCTCTCCCCTGGGCTTCCTCCTCCCTCCCTCCCCTGAGCCTCATCCTTCCCCGGCCCGGCCCCCTCTCTCGATGTCGACCCAGTGCCCATTCTTCCGCTGTGCCCAGCCGGGGACCCTCTCCCTCGCTCCGCTCTCGTCACAGGACCCGGGACTCCGCGCCTCACCTCGCGCCCCGCACCGGCCGCCGCGCAAGTGGGTCCGCTGGCTTCCGCGGGTCAGTGGGCCCCGCGCTCCCAAAGGTGCTGCGGGGGCGGGCCCCGCGCCCGGCCCTCGCCATGGCAACGCTACACTTCCGGCCCGCATTACCTGTAGCCGGAAGCCGCAGTGCCCCGTGGGAGCCGGGGGCGGGGACTGGGGGGGAGGGACATCGGGGGCGGGGTCTGGGGAGGGACATCAGGGGCGGTGCCTGAGGAGGGACGATCAGGGGATGCGGCTGCCGGGGTCCGCTGCGGGCGGCCAGGCGATCCTTCTGCGGCTGCGACCTCCTCGGGCCTTGGGTGAGACGGCGAGCGCTCAAAGGCTCCTGGGACTGTGGTGGAAAAAAAACGAGTCATCGTTGGCAACCGGATGGACGCCGGCGGAATGAGTGGCAGTTTTGGGGGTGTTTCAGCCCGGGACACTGAGGTCGGAGAGGAGCGGTCGGAACTTGGGGAGCCTCCAGCGCCCCACCAAGGAGGCGCCAGTGGAGAGGGGTTCCTTAAGACTTAAGGGAAAGGCCCAGCGAGGTGGCTCACGTCTGTGATCCCAGCACTTTGGGAGGAGGCTGAGGCCGGTGGGTCGCTTGAGCCCAGGAGACCAACCTGGGCAACACAGGGAGGCCTTGTCCCTACCAAAAAGTGAGAAATTAGCCGGGCGCTATGGCGCACACCTGTAGTCCCGGGAGGCTTAGGCGGGAGGATCGCTTGAGCCCAGGAGGTGGAGGCTGCACTGAGCCCAGATGACACTACTGCACTCCAGCCTGGGCAATGGAGCGAGACCTTGTCTCAAAACAACAACAAAGACTTGTGGGAAAGAACGACGCCTTGCTGACCGAATGGGGTAAGAGGCCACGAGTATTTCGCCTCCCGAGATTCAGGACTTTGCAACCTTAGCCTAGGGAACACACCAGAGAAGGCCTCAGCGTCGAGGTGATAACCGGAGTCCTGAGGGAAACAACAAGAGGTCCGAGGGGTGTGGCGGAGATAGAGGGAAAAGGGTGGCACCCCACAGAAAAGGCTCGGTCCAGCCCAGGCTCCTCCTCCAGGACACCCGCTGCCAGTCCCTCCCCTCCACACCTTGGGATGGGCTGGGCTCCACCATATACTTCAGATTTTCAGCCTTTTGAGGTGATCATGGTGAGGGCTGAACAAGAAAAGCTGAATTCTCAGAGAGAGCAAAAGCGTATTCCTGGGCCCCCATGTGTCCAGGGGCCCTTAGCTCTGCTGCCAGCACCAACCCCTGCTGCTAGTGCCCAGAGCTACTGTCCTCTTGGGCAAACTTGCCCCTTGTGAGGGAAGAGAACCTGGGATTTGGGGCAGAGTACCTAACACCAGCCTTGCTCGGACGGAGGGGCAGAGACGCTGATCAGATGGCTAGGGAGGAGGAGGTGGCGGGTCCGCCTGGACTCCTGAAGCAGCTCCCAGGAAATCACTTGAGTCCAAGTTTCCCTTTTGTTCCTGGGGTGGGAACTTCGTGGCCTTCTCCTCCCGAAAGCCCCACCCGATCATGTCCTGGGTAGGTATCTAGCCCTCATAGCCTACTAGCTGCTAGGTCTTGAACTCTGGGGACACTCTTCCTTGGGAGCTTAGCATGGGCTAATTACTCCCCCATCTGTTCAGTGGGGTCCTGTGACCCGGCCAGGGAAGGCGGGATAAAATAGTCATGTATCATGACAGACCCTTCGAAGAGGAGCCTGGCCACCCAAAGGCAGCTCAGGGGTGGAGACTAAGGCCTCAGGAGAAGCACCCACTAGAATCCTCTCTGCCCCTCCCTTCCAGATTAACCAAAACCTGCTAATTGTGGCAGCCCTCGGCAGGCTCCCCTCCCCCACAGCCTCTTCCTCCCTTCCCTCCCCTCCCCTTTCCATCCGAATGATAAAGGGCCCAGCCAGCCAGCCCCCACCCGGCCTCAGGCCCTGGCCCTGCCTCCCACACTGCCCCACTGCCCTGAGCCATCCACCAGGCCAGGCCCCTGCCCACACTGTCTACGGTCCTGCATGGGGCCCCGCAGCGGCTCCCGCCTGCGGCCCCCAGAGGCAGAGTCGCCCTCCCAGCCCCCCAAGAGGAGGAAGAAGAGGTACCTGCGACATGACAAGCCCCCTTACACCTACTTGGCCATGATTGCCTTGGTGATTCAGGCGGCACCCTCCCGCAGGCTGAAGCTGGCCCAGGTGAGATGGCCCTGGCCCCTACTCTCCCTTGCACTCCGAGGCTGGACTTTTCCCCAGACCCATTCCCGACCTACTTCCAGGCTCAAGCCCTGACCCCCACCCCTTCCTAGCCCACCCAGCCAATAGGACCAGTCCTGAGAACCGAGGGCCCTGAGGCATGACCCTTCTCCGGGAGCCCCCGTCCCCTCTGTCGTCCTTTGGTGTAAAATGTTCTTTGGGGAGAACGGGGGCCAACACCCTTGCACCTCTGAGCCCAGTAAGGGGGGAGGGGTGGGACACTGCCCCTTCCCCATCCGGGCTCACCGTGCTGGCCACCTCTGAGCCCAGTAGGAGGGGAGGGATGGGACACTGCCCCTTCCCCATCCGGGCTCACCGTGCTGGCCGGCCACCCGGCGGCTTCAGATCATCCGTCAGGTCCAGGCGGTGTTCCCTTTCTTCAGGGAAGACTACGAGGGCTGGAAGGACTCCATCCGCCACAACCTTTCCTCCAACCGATGCTTCCGAAAGGTGGGGCAGGGCGGGGGCGGGGCGCACGAGGAAGTCCTGAGCATCCAGGGTCGGGCAGCCCCACCCATGTCTGATCCCCACACCCAGGTGCCCAAGGACCCTGCAAAGCCCCAGGCCAAGGGCAACTTCTGGGCGGTCGATGTGAGCCTGATCCCAGCCGAGGCGCTACGGCTGCAGAACACGGCCCTGTGCCGGCGCTGGCAGAACGGGGGTGCGAGAGGAGCCTTCCCCAAGGACCTGGGCCCCTACGTGCTGCATGGCCGGCCCTATCGGCCTCCCAGTCCCCTGCCGCCACCCAGCGAGGGCTTCAACATCAAGTCCCTGCTAGGGGGCTCCCAGGAGGGGGCACCCTGGCCGGGGCTAGCTCCACAGAGCAGCCCAGTTCCTACAGGCATGGAGAATAGTGGGGAAGGGGCTGTGCCTACCCCACCCATGCTCTCCTCTGAGAGGCCTCTGTGGCCCCTCTGCCCCCTTCCGGGCCCCACGAGAGTGGAGGGGGAGGCTTCCCAGGGGGGATCCATTGGGCCCTGTACCCTCTCCCCAGATCCTAGGCCCTGGCCTCTCCACTTACTACAGGGCACCTCAGTTCCTGGGGGGTTGTCCAGTGGGGGACATAGGGCCTCCCTCTGGGGGCAGCTGCCTACCTCCTATTTGCCTATCTACACTCCCAATGTGGTAATGCCCTTAGCACCACCACCCACCTCCTGTCCCCAGTGTCCACCGTCAACCAGCCCTGCCTACTGGGGGGTGACCCCTGAAACCCAAGGGCCCCCAGGGCTGCTCTGGGATCTAGACACCCTCTTCCAGGGGGTGCCACCCAACAAAAGTATCTATGACGTTTGGATCAGCCACCCTCGAGACCTGGCAGCCCCAGCCCCAGGCTGGCTGCTCTCTTGGTGCAGCCTGTGAGGCTTCTAAGGCAGGGGCTGCTCCTCCTTCCTGCTCCCACCCCTGGCTTGTTGACAGGGAGCCAAGGCCAGTGGGGTGTCTGTGACCACAGCAGCCTCGAAACACCAGGCAGCAGCCTTGCTGGGAGTCCACGGTGTTTATTGGACTACCTGATGCATGGCCGTGGCCCACCTGGGCACAGCCCTCGCCCTGGTCAGTCATGCCTGTTTCCCTACACCCAGAGGCAAAGCTGGAGGGGCAGGGCCGAGCCTGGAATAGCCCTTCCTCGTTTCCTCTTCTCAGCCCACCACCCATCCATTCGTCTCCGGCCATCACCTCCCCTCCCTCCCTTGCTCTAGGCTGGGGGAGGGAGAGCCTAATGGTGGATCCAGCCTGAAGTCCTGCCCTCTCTCATCTGTCTGGGAAGGAGGTAGCACCTTTTTCAGGAAATGGGTTAGGGAGTAAAAAGACTGGACCCTACATGATCCTGGTGGTGGGGAAGGTAACAGTAAAGGAATTTGCAACGTTTTAATGCCATGCCTGATTTTTGGGTCAGGAGTGGTGATTTGGATGACCACTTGGGGTGGGGGGATCGGGATTCCCTGCTGTGTGCCGTGATAACAGCAAATGGTGATAAGGAGGAAGGAGGTCTGCTGCCAGATGCGGGGCTGGGGGCGGGGGAGTGGTCACTTCACCGGGCACAACACACTGTACTGGCTGCGAAGGTGGAGGGGCGACTCTGGGAGTTCGGGGGCAGTGGACCCAAAGAGGCCAAGGAGCTCGTGCCCTGGGAGATGGGGTACAGGGACTTTACTACCGCCTCTGCCAGCAGAGACCTAGCCTGAGTCCCCTTGGGCAGGACCAAAACCCAAGACTACAGGGGCAGGCCCTCTGCAGGCGCAAGGGCCGAGCCGGACCCGCTGTCAGGTCTGGGACTTGGAGGGCTGCCAGGGGACGGCGTAGGGGTGCAGGGAGTCCCGGTGAGCGGAGTGTCAGTACTGAGGGAGGAGGGTGTCCCGGAGGAGCGCGGGACCCTGCGGCGCCGGGCTGGCCCCAGCTCCACTTGACCCACTCGCTCGGCGAACTTGAGTGAGCAGACTGTCTCGCCAAGATCCTCCGGCCGCGTGGATATCTGCGGGCAAGTGGCGCGGATGGGCGGGCCCGGGTGGGCAGCGTGCGGGATGCACAGCCCCGCCCCACGCCCGTGCCGCCCCGGCGCCCACCTGCAGCAGCAGCACAGCGGTGGTGCCGGGGCCCAGCGCCGGCTGCAGCAGTCGCGTGAGCTGCGAGTCGCGGAAGGGCACGTGTGGCCGGTGGGCCCGCAGTGCGGCCATCACGCCTCCCAGCGCCAGCAGCGAGCGGTTGATGGTCTGGGCCTCCCGCAGGCGCCGGGCGCCGTCTGGGTCTCCCCGCGGCAGGCCGGCCTCCCCTGCCTTCCGTGCGCGCTCGGATCCCGCCAGATCCACCAGATGCAGTGTACCTAGAGGGGCGAGCGAGCCTGACATGGGGGGAGGCCGGGCCTCGGGTACGCTGTAGACTCCAGGGCTCAGGCACGGGCTGTGGTACCTGCGGTGCTTGGAGCACGCGGTGGAGACGCCGCGCGCAGCGTCAGCGTGACCAGGGCGTGCGAGCGGGAGCTCCGCTGGTTCATGGCGGTGGCAGCAGTGGCCCGGTTGCTCCTTCCCAGTCTCAGCATCTGGAAGGCGAGGCAACAGGGCTGGCCTGGTACAGGGTCCCCACCCCCAAGCGGAAGCACGGGGCTCCCGGAGGGCGGGACAGCCTTACCTGGTGCAGTGTCTCCAGGTTGGGCACGTCCCAGTGGGTGAGGCCAGCCACCTGGATCCCGCCCTGGCCTTCTGGGCCCTGCCTCACAGCCAGGCGTTCGGGAGGCCCTGGTGCAAGGAGGTCCCTGGTGAGAAAGAGGAAGGGCTTAGTTCCAGGGTTCTCTGGAAATCCAGAAGGGCCCTGGGCCAAGGGTGGGGAGGAGGCCAACCCGGGGGAGCAGCCGACCTGACAGCCTCGTTGTAGATCTCCACCATGCTGAGTGTCACCCGGTGTGGCCTGCCAGCCCCCATCTCCCGGAACAGTGACTGCAGCGCCCTAGGAGCTATGCCAGGGTCCTCAGGAGGGCCCTGAGGGTGGGGTGGGGTGCACGTCGGGCTCACATTCAAGTCATGCAGAGCCCCCTGGGGCCTCTCCCACTGCGGCGTGGGCTCCGTCCCACCTCCATGCTGTAGGTCTTCCCGGTCCCTGTCTGGCCATAGGTGAAGATGCAGACACTGTAGCCTCGGAGGCAGGACAGCACCGCAGGTTCCAGCTCTCTGAAGACCTGGGGCAGGGTGGGAGAGTGTTTTTGAGTCCCCCTTACGTTGCCTGTTTGTGACCTATTTGGTGGGGTGGGGTGTGCCATGAAGGCAGGGTGTGAGCCTAGTCCCTGGGAGGATGGCTCTAAGGGACTATGGGGGAGGAAGTGTCCTACTGAGACCCGCTGTCTCCCTAGAGAAGCTGGTGCTTGCAAGACTTTGCCAGGCAAAGAGGGAAAAGACGTGATGAGAAGAGGGAAAAGACGTGATGAGAAGAGGGAACAGCCTATGTGGAGGATCTGGAGTCCTGAAGGCCACCAAGGAGACTGGGGCAGTAGCTAAGAACCCAGGTGTGGTGTCCTTTACGTGGAAGCCAACATGAACAAAAATCCCAGGATTTGGGGACACCAAGGTGGGTGGATTGCTTGAGCTCTGGAGTTTGAGACCAGCCTGGGCAACATGGGGAAACCCTGTCTCTGCAAAAACTACAAAAAATTAGCCAGGCATGGTGTTGCACATCTGTGGTCCCAGCTACTCAGTAGGCTGAGGTGGGAGGAACTCTTGAGCGTGGGAAGCAGAGGTTGCAGTGAGCTGAGATTGAACCACTGCACTCCAGCCTGAAGGCAAAGCGTGACACTGTCAAAAAAAAAAAGGTGCATATATATACATATATATATATATATAATATTTTAAAAGAGCCTAGATGTTGAGGTTTGACTGCCCGATTAACACTCCAGTGTGATTGGAGTTTACTCATTGGCTTTCCTGTGCCTCAGTTTCCCCTCTGGGGAGTAAGGGCTGCAGTGGCACCTGCTGTGAATGCCCATGGCAGTGCACCTAAAGGGCCAGAGCAGTACCTGGCTCACAAAGCATGAGCCCAGGCAGGGCCTACAGGTGTGGGGGATAGTGGCCAGCCAGGCCTGCTAAGCCTAGGTGGCAGGGACAGGTGCAGAGGCAGCTGAGAGAGACAGGGCTGGGACATTCACCCTGTTAGCACTGGACACCAACAATCTTTTGAGCAACAACATGGCTGGCTTTTATGCTTAGAAGGTCACTGGTAACAGGGTAGGCTGTCAGCTCTGTTTGAAGACTGCCATGAGGCCAGAATCTAGAATTCTGGGTTCTGTGTGGTCACTGAGATTCCATGACTGCTCGGAGATGGTGCTGTGGATGACATTCAGGGCATCATGGCGCCACTGCAGAAATGGGAGTGCAGGTGAGGGGCTTGGCTACAGAAGCCTTTGGTTCAGACACATTGAATTAGAGGGCCCTGTCCAGAGGACACAGCACAAGGCATGCCCTGTGCAGGGCTGTAGTTTGGCCAGAGAGCTGTGTGGGATGAAGAGATAAGTGGTGGGAAAAGAAGGAATCAGGGTGACCCTGGCCACCTGCTGGGCAGTCATCACCCTGTCCGTGAGGCTGACAGGTAACCTGGGCGTGAGTTGCTGCCATTCTGCCCCTTACCTAGTCTCCCCTGGCTCTGAGCCACCATCTCCTTTCTCCACAGAGAGACTGCACTTTCTCTAGCCACATTCCCTGCCCTCTGGGCTCCCAAGCCTGCCATACCCTTGAGCTCTCGAAGCCACTCTGGGCATCCAGCTGGGGGCCCTTGCTGCTCCTCAGGGAACTGAGTGCCAGGCCCTTGAGATGACAACCTGAGTGACAGACCCTCTCTGCTATGGGAGATCTAGCAGCAAAGGGTGCATGCAGATGAAGACACCTGCGAAGATGGGATGGGCTGGGGCTGGAGCCCCTTATTTTCCACAGGTATCTAGCAGGAAAAGGGCAGGGAAGGAGACTGGGATCCAGGCAGGGCAGAGGGAGCATACTAGGGCAAGAAGCTGCTCACCCATGGCCGCCCACCACAGGCCCCGGGGCCACAAAGCAATGAGGGGCACCTGCCCTCATAGCTGGGCAGACCCTGGACTGCAGCAAAGGGGAGTGGGCAGGCAGTGAAGCCTGGGAGGAGGAGACACCAAGCTGGGCTGCCTGTCCTGCCTCCCAACCTCCTCGGTTCCCTTTCCTTCCTGGCTGCAGCCCAGCCGCCTCCCTCCTCCAGATAGGCAGCTAGACTGGAAAGGGGAAACTGGAGCCTCTCTTGTTCTTCAGGGGACTCTGAGAAAGGGTCAGCATAGGTTCAAAGGCAGGCTGTCACCTCCTCCTGGCTGGCGTCTGGAGGGAAGACCCAGTCTAGGCGGAATCGCCGATGGCGCCCCCGGTAGCAGGTGGTGACGGTGCCCCCTGGACCGGGCTCCACGCTCACTAGGCTGGAGGGTGTCCCTGGCCTCAGGCGACATAGCACACGGATATTTCCTGCAGTAGGGGTCAGGTCAGCAAGATGCCTCCCAGACCCTAAAGCACAGAGAGGCTGCACTTCCTCCAGCTGCCCTCCCTGCCCTCAGGTTCCCAAGCCTGCCATACCTTTGAGCTCTGGCAGCCGTCCTGGGCATCCGGCTGGGGGCCCTTCCTGCCCCTCAGGGAGCTGAGTGCCAGGCCCTCCAGATGACAGTGCCCCCAAGGCCCAGGACACCTGAGGAAACAGGGATGTTCAGTCAGCCAAGCAGCTGCAGAGGTGGGGGATCAGGGGTGCTGAGAGTAGCAAGAAGCCCCCACAGGACCACCCAGCTGTGCTGATCCACAATTTCCTTTTTTTTTTTTTTGAGATGGAGTTTCACTCTTATTTCCCAGGCTGGAGTACAATGGCCTGATCTCAGCTCACAGTAATCTCCGCCTCCTGGGTTCAGGCAATTCTCCTGCCTCCGCCTCCTGAGTGGCTGGGATTATAGGCACATGCCACCATGCCCAGCTAATTTTTTGTATTTTTAGTAGAGATGGGGTTTCACCATGTTGACCAGGATGGTCTTGATCTCTTGACCTCGTGATCCACCCGCCTTGGCCTCCCAAAGTGCTGGGATTACAGGCGTGAGCCACTGCGCCTGGCCTGATCCACAATTTTCACTGGCTTTGGGCCCCTGGGGACATCATTCAGTTAACCCGGAATAAAGCCCAGGAATAAAAAGCAGGGCCACCACATCATCTGTTTCCTCTGTGATTCTGGGCAATGCTGTGAGAGTTTCACTGTCAACCAGGTTTGCACAGGATGGAAACAAGGCCGAGAAATGAAATCATACTCTGGGTCACACAGAAACTGTTTGGGTTTCAGAGCCCCACTTCCTAGCACAGCCAGCTCCCCAGGAGCACCCCATCAAAAGAAGAGTGAACAGGCTGTCCAGAGAGGAGGGGTTTGGTGGGGAGAGGACCTGACCTGGCCCCGGGCCTCACTCAGCGAACCCTGACAGCTCTGGGTAAAGGTGCTGACCAATCCTCGGAGGTCCCCGCAGCCCTGACGCAGGCTGGCCATCCGTGCCCGAAGTCCTGGAGAGGGAAGTCTGTTGGACGGGAAGGCCCAGCCTCCAGGGCCTCCTGTGAGCCCAAGCCCCAGACCTTACCTGCCAGCTGCCCATGCATCTGCTGCAGCTCCCGCCTGCAGTTCTGCTCCGTCTCCTGCTGGAGCTGCTGAAGGGCCCCTTGAAGGCCCTGCAGCTGCACCTCCTGCACCCCCAGCTGCCCCGCCCAACCCCACCCGTCACTGAGGAAACAGGCACTTACCAGGCACTGCCTCAGATAAGCCCCTCCCAGCACCCAAGCCCTCCTCACCCGAGCCACAGATCCCTGGGCCCCACACCCACCTGGGCTCGGAGGGCTTCTGTGGTGTCCTGGGCCTCCTGAAGCCGGCCCTGGAGCTCCACCAATGCCTCTGCCTCCTCCTGCGGGAGGGTGGGGGCCAGGAGGGGACTCAGAGAGGGGTGTTCTGCGGTACCGTTTCACAGATGGGAAAGTCAAGTCAAGAGGCTGACAGAGGTGGCTGTGAACCCATGCCTCCCAACTCCACGCAGAGCTCCTTTCCACCATCCCTCTGCTCTCCTGGGGTCAGCCACTCAGAGGGGCCATGGAGAGGGGAGTCCTCCCACAGGCATCGGCCTCCCTGATGGGGCTGCCCAGCACAGGCCACCCCAGAAGGTCTCAAGGAGGCTTGGGCACTGTGGCTTCATGGCAGGTGTGCAGGAGCCCCAGGCTGCAGGAACGGCTGCAGCTCCGGAGCAGGGTACCTGTGAAGCCCTGGTGGGGGGCCCCGGGCCCCAGTGCAGCAAAAGATCCCGTGTCAGGCTCAGGCTCTGCTTCAGGGCCTCGTTCTCCAGGGTCAGATGCTGAACCCTTTTCTCTGAGTCTGTCGCCCCCTGGTGGAGAGGAAGCCTAGGCACTCACCTGAAACTGCCCGCCAAGCCCCGCCCTGCCAGGTCCCCCGCAGCCTCACCACGCCCAGGCGCAGGCGACCCAGCTCCTCCTCCTGCTGTTCCAGTTGCTGCTTCAGCTCCTCCAGCTGGGGAGAAGTGAGAGAGACAGAGTGGATTTCCTTTTTCTGGCGCCCCAGTTACCAATCCCTGCGGGCTCCTGGGGCCCTCACCTGTCCCAGGATGAGCTGCTCCAGCCGCTGCCACGCCCTGTGGTCCTCCTCCAACTGGAGGGACTGCTGTCCCTGCGCCTCATCCCCCGGGGACTCGCCCGGGACTGCAGCGATGCGGGAAGGGCTTTCTTCTTGGGATATGGATCCTGCAGTAGGGAGGACCCAGTTAGCCCTGAAAAGGTTTCTGGTCTGAATCCTCCGGAACGGGGCTGGCCTTGGGACCCCGAATTCCAGGCCGCCCAGGTTCTAACGGGGTTTGCTCCCTCCAGAGTCCTTCTTCAACCTACTGCCCTTCACTTACCATCTGGAATTGGGGGCCCGACCCGAGGAGCTGGCTGAGTCCCCTGGAGCAGGGCCTGCCTCCCCCTGGGGCTCCGAAGCCATGCCAGAAGGGCCAAGAGCTGGCTGGTCACTGTCAACAGTGGGGGCACCTCGCCGGACTTCGGAGGAGACAAGAATTGGAGCAGGGCTGTGAGGGCCAGGAAGGCCGGCGCAGGCGGCGGGTGCCCGCAGCCCCCTCGCGGCGCTCACCTGGCCCAGGTCGGCCGGGCTCCCGCAGCTCTCTTCCGCCCCCAACTGGACGGAGAGGAACTGGGCCAGGCGCAGGAGGGCCTCCTCCAGGGACACCGCGGCCGCGCGGCCCTCGGTTCCGCCTTCCGACCCATCCTCAGACTCGGAGGTGCCTGCGGGTCGGGGAGGGGGGCGGGAGGCATTTCGGGTCACGTGCTGGAGCCTGGGCCTCCGCCCCTCCCAGGGAGGTCCCGGAACCGCCCTCGCACCGCTGGGCTCCCGGCCCGCACCTACCGGCCAGGCCGGTCAGCTCGGTCCACAGCTCTGGCGCGGGCAGGTCCGGGCGCCGGCGACCCCGGGACTTGCAGGCTCTCTATGGAGGGAGCAGGGGCACCGCTGAGGAGGCGGAAGGCAACCTGCGGGCCCTTCCTTCCGCGAACCGGGCCAGAGGGTCGGGGTTGAGGTCTGCGCTTGCAGCACCGGAGCGGAGCCGAGAGTCCTCAGCACTGCCCCGCGCCCCGCGCCCGCCCCCGCCCCGGGAACCTCGGCGTGGGGGTAGGGCGGGCGGCGGAGGCGACAGGCTGCGCGGCCGGCCCCGGTCACCTGGGCGGGGTCCCCGGGGTCCGCGGCCGCCGCGGCGCCACCATCTCTGCGGAAGAGGCTGTAGAAAATGTAGATGAGCAGCGAGTAGAAGGCGTACATGGGAGCGCGGGGCGGCTGAGGGCCCCGCTTCGCGCCGCCCCGCGTCCCCGCGCCCCGACTCGGCGCCCGCCCGCCGCAGTACCGGTGCGCATGCTCGCGACGGCCGCCCCCACGGCCCGGCTCCCACGGCTGGAGGGCGCGCACGGGGACGGGGGTCCCAGAAACAGGTGCCTGCGGCCGCACATGCAGACCGGCCGCTTCTCACGGCGCCGTCCCGCGCGCCCCAACCCCTACACCGCGGACACCGAGCTGAGAGCGCCCACAGCTCCCGCGACCCTCCTCTCGGAATCCCTCCCGCCCTCCGCGGAGTTCCCCATCGCTCCGGTTTCACGCGGGGAATCACCCTCCCTTCTCCGGAGCCCCGCCCAGACCCCACCTCTCCCCGCAGCCCCGCCCAGACCCCGCCCCTCACCGCCCCACCCAGACCCTCGTCCAGGCCTCCTCCCCTCAGCCCCGCCCATTCACCCCTCGCAAACCCGCGGCTCTCAGCCCCGCCCACACCTCGTCCCTCTCGGCCCCGCCCAGACCCCGCCCCTCGCAGCCCCGCGCAGGCTCTTCTCCCTCATCACGCTCCTTCCAAACCGCTGTGCCCACGCACCCACCCAAACAGAGCATTTTCTGGTTTCCGAGCTCTTTCCACCCGCTGCTAGGGCCTCCAACCGACCCCCCCAGGCCCCGCCCCTAGTCCCGCCCCGGCCCGCTCTAGCCACTGTTCCTCTCGGTGGTGGAAGTTCCCGGCCAAGCTCCCTCTCGCAACCGGAGGCCTGGCCGAGGAGGCCGGGCCCACGGCAGGGGGCAGTGCGTTGGGCAGGCCCTGGCCTCCAGCTAGCCGCTGCGTGGAGACCGCGCAGCCGGGTAACTGCGCACGGCAGGCTGCCGGAAGTCCTGCGCCATCGCTCCTCCCGCGCCCGGGCTCCCAGGACTGCGCCTCCCAGAGCGCAGGGAGTAGGCCGAGGCCGCCGCTCCCTCTCCCCCGGGCCCGGCACCCCGATTTGGGCTCCAGGGCCCCAGGACTCATGCCCCCCCGCCCCAGCCTACCTAAGCCCCTGTTTCCCGGATGAATTAGGTTCTTCTTCCCCACAGGTGTGTGCAGTGGCCTCAGGGATCCGGAAAATGGAGGACTGAATCTCTCCTAACTAGTAATAGGGCCCTGGAACGTGGGCTACTAGAGTGTCGCTGGCTTCTGCACTTTCTTCGTCTCCAAAGTTGAATATCTCCTATCTACGTCCTCAAACTTACTACCGCCCGAGGTACCATGGCCCCCAAGCCGGGGGTTGAGTGGAACACAGCCCTGTCCCATCTGGTGCTAGGAGTGGTATCTCTGCACGCAGCCGCGAGCACAGCCCAGGTGAGTACACTGGGTCTGAGCACGGGTGCATCCCCATTCCTCCCAAATCCCAAGGACCTAGTTTCCTGATTAGGGTGAGGTTGAGGGGAAGTGAATCTAAGACCAGGTCTCTAAGGAAGCCCCAAACCCTTTCCTGTTTAAAAGGGTGGCCCCGGCCTCTTTTTCCTTCATGTCCTCCCTTCTCTGTGTTGACAGGCAAGTCGAGGGGCTGCTGCTGGCTTCCTGCTCCAGGTCTTGGCTGCCGCCACCATGCTGGCCCCAGGGCTGAGCACACATGAAGACTGTCTTGCTGGAGCCTGGGTGGCCACCGTCATCGGCCTGCCCCTTCTGGCCTTCGATTTCCACTGGGTGAATGGAGACCGCTCCTCTGCCAACCTGCTCCTGGGAGGAGGCATGGTGCTAGCAGTGGCTGGAGGCCATCTCGGCCCTGAGGGCCGCTCTGTGGCTGGTCAGGCAATGCTGTTGGTGGTCGCAGTGACCATCCTCATTGTGGCTGTCTTCACAGCCAACACTTATGGGATGTGGGGGGGTGCGATGCTGGGTGTAGCAGGCCTCTTGAGCCGGCTGGAGGAGGACAGGCTGCTGCTGCTACCGAAGGAGGATATCTGTCGCTGGGCCCTGGCTGCAGGCAGCTGGGCTTACTGCCGGGCCCTGCATACACAGCGCCTGCAATGGGAGTGACAGCTGGTTGCAGCAAGGCAGGGTTTCTGCCCTGCCAACCACTTCCCCTCCCACTTGCCAGCTCCTGGCGCTTTTCTCCCCTAGGGGTAGACTCTCCTGCCCACTGAAATGGGCCTGCTGCACATTGACTGATCAGGGGCAGAGTCTGGGTGCTGTCCTTTGGCCATCTGTGGGGATTTGTCTAGACCAACATGAAAGGCACAGGATCCCAGATACATTTGGGGAGCCTGGATCTGGGCTGGACATGGTTGTGGATCCAGAGAAGGGGCCTAGTCTCCAATAAATCGTAGGAATTTTGTGGGAATACGGACTCTGCCCATTTCTGAGAGGGATTGAGGGATCCTTTAGTGAGCTTCCTAAAGGCCATCAGGGCAGCAGCTCATTACCCTGACAGGATATATGCTGGAACTAGCATGGGGCCTCATCCAGCCTGGTATCCTTTTGACTACTGTCTGGGACCCCTGGACCGAGAAGACGTAGCCCTGGGCCCTTACTCTCCTGGGAACATGGTGGAGTTCCAGATAGCCTGGCCTGGCCTGGCAGGTGGTCCTTTGGGGCAGTGACCTTCAGAAACTGACGGCTAGGGTGGAGGCAGGGGACGGCTGTACCACAGCCATTTCCAGAAACGCACATCCTCCCAGGGCTGATTTGCCCTCCTGTGTGCCTCTGGCCTGTGGAAGCCAGTCCTGTTCCCTAAGACCTCCATTTCCCTCAGTGGACCCCTTCGGCCTCCAACCCTAGGGTTAGGAGGAGGGGTTCGGATGACCAGAGGATTAGATTCCGGTGGGTTAGGGGTCTGGAGTCCCTTCTCCCCGGAAGTCCCTCTGCTTGCGTCCTGTGGAGACCTATCGGATTCCGCATGGAACAGATAAGGGTGGCCGGCGGGGTTTTTCATCTGTGCCCTTCCCCTCCGGGAAGAAAACACGAGCCTGAGTTTTGGGGGACCAAGACGCAGGCACACCCCGCCGTAAGAGTCAGCGGCTGCACCCCGCTGCCGCTGGCTCATGGAGCGTGGGTGCTGCGCCGACGCAGCAGCTCGCGTGGGCCTTCCCAGTCCCAGGTGCGCGTCCCTCCCTGGCTCGCCCGGGCCCCGCCCCCTTCCTGCCCACCTTCTGCAGGGGCGGGCCCTCGGGGGGGCCTTCGCGCTCCCATTGGTTCTGGTCCCTGCGCCGTCTCGCCCCAAGCGGCGCTCCCATTGGCCCCGCGCGGAGCTCACGTGACGGGGAAGACGGGGGGGCGGTGGCGGCGGGGCGGGGGGAAGCGCACAGCGAAAACAAAGATGGCGGCCGTGTCGGGGTTGGTGGCCGCGGCGGCTGTGGGGCGACGCGCGGGCCGGGCCCACTGAGGCGGCGGCGCAAGGAGTGGAGCTGCGGGGTCGCGGCGGCGGCGGGAGAGCGGCGGGAGCGCACGGCGCCCCTAACTTTTAGCCGCGGGAGCGCGCCGGCATCCGCCAGCCGGGCCCGCCGGCCGCTATGTCCGGCGCCGAGGAGGCTGGCGGGGGCGGCCCGGCCGCGGGGCCCGCGGGCGCCGTGCCGGCCGGGGTCGGGGTCGGGGTCGTAGCCGGGCCCGGGGCGGCCGCCGGGCAAGCGGCAGCGGCGGCGGCGGCGGCGGCACTGGGCGAGGCGGCGGGGCCTGGGCTCCCAGACGAGGCGGGCTTGGCGGGCGCCCGGCAGCTACAGCTGCAGGAGGCGGCCGGCGACCCCGACGCGCCGCCCAAGAAGCGGCTGCGGGCAGCCGAAGCGGCCGAGGCGGCGGCGGCGGCGGCGGCGGCAGGCAGCGGGAAGTTGGAGGAGCGGCTCTACTCGGTGCTATGCTGCACCGTGTGCCTGGACCTGCCCAAGGCCTCCGTGTACCAGGTAGGGCCGCCGGCCGACCCCGACCCGGCCCAGCCCGGGGCTGCAGCCCCCGCCGCGGGGCCCCAGGATCCGCGTCTCCTCGGAGGCCAGGCCCGCTGGCCCCGGCGGCCGGGAACCCTCCGGCCCTTACAGCCACTTCTTCGCCCAGCGGGGCTCCAGCGCCTGCTCCGAAGCTCCTCGCTGTCTTTCTCTTCGGGCATTATTTTCTGCTCGGGACCCCCCTTTTCTGTGTTCTGATCCACGTTACTTCCCTATCTCAATCGCGTGTCTTTCGCTTACCTCTCCCTTCTCTTTTCCAGACTTCTCCACCGTCCTCTCAACACTCCCCCCCAAATCCACACCCTCGAACTGACCCTTACCCCACAACTGCTTCACCCCAACCCACCCGGTCCCAAGCTCCCTGGACCGAGTCCTGTGCTCGAGAGCTCCTTCCCCATTCTTCTGGCAGCCACACCCCCGAGCCTGTCCCTCCACTCCTGAACCTCCTGCGGACGTTTCCTTTTCTATCCTCCTGGGTGGAAGAATCCTTTTACTTTGCCCATTTGTGCTTCATTATGAAAAACAGTAAGGAGAGAGGGGATTGCTGTTGGTCTGGATAAACCACTTGCTCTAAGTCCCACAGTCTGGGTACCTTCTCCAGTCCCAGCCGAAACCCGCATCCTACTGGACCTGCCATGCCCCACGCTAGGCTCCTGCCCACCTCACCCAGGCCAGGCCAGGCTTCCTGGCAACCAGTGCTCCAGGAGGCCGGTCCACCCCTCCTCCCCACCTTCACATCCAGCATGGCAGTTAGACTCAGCCCTTAAGCAACCTAAGGCTGTTAGAGAGGGTCCCTGGCCCAGGTGGGTTTGACATGCCCCTTCCCAGGTAGCAGTAGGGACAGACAATAGTTGACACCTAGAGGTGGAGTACAGTGCCCCACCTTCCCTGTTTCTTTCCCTCCCTTTCAACTCCCCAGTCCCTGTGAGAAATGAAGCAGGTTCTCTGTCAGCTGTTTTTACACTTAGAGGAGCTGGAAGTAGCTAATGAGGCTTTGTTTCCCTGCTTGCGTTTAAGCTTGGGGCCTGGATGAGAGGCTACTTTTGTAACAGGCGGGATAGAGCTAGTGTGCGTTGTCGTTTCCCTAAATTCTGGATCTCTAGGTCCTTCTTGCTCTGCCATGACCTTGTTGGGATGACCCCAGTGGGGAGGGGGCACTGGCTCTCACCCACCCTCCTGGGTGTCAGGCATCAAGGCCAGCTAGGGGAGCGCTTTTCACAGCCCCTGGCCCCCAGAGTTAGCAGTTACCCCTTGGCTTTGGCAGTGCCTCGGCTTCCAAGATGTGCCCACTCTCCAGCTCCTTTTTCCTGGCTCACAACCTTCCATCCTCCAAGGCGGAAGTTGTTGTTGTTTGTTTGTTGTTTTTTTTAGACAGAGTCTTACTCTGTCACCCAGGCTGGAGTGAAGTGGCAGGATTTAGCTCGCTGCAAGCTCTGCCTCCTGGGTTCAAGCAATTCTCCCTGCCTAAGCCTCTGAAGTAGCTGAGATTACAGGTGCCCGCCACCATGCCTGGCTGATTTTCATATTTTTTTTAGTAGAGATGGAGTTTTCGCCATGTTGGACAGGCTGGTCTTCAGTTCCTTACCTCAGGTGATCCACCTTCCTTGGCTTCCCAAAGTGTTGGGATTACAGGCGTGAGTCACCACGCGTGGCCAGAACTTTCTTGGGCCTCGAGGAAGACTCCAACAAGCCAAGCCAATAGTTCAGGATCACAGGGGAACTGGGAAGTCTCCTTGTCTCCCCACTGGTGGATGGGCTGGAGCCGGGCCTGGTTTGATTATGGGCCACATGGTACTAGTCCCTGGTGCACTCTGTCTCCCAGCTGGCTGGGGTGCTTCTGATGTCTCTGCTTCTGACCAGAGCTCCTGGTGACTAGGCCTCTGAACCTGGCTGGTTCAAACCGGCCTGTACTATGCAGAGCAGAGTTCTACCCTGGGCGGCCAGAGGCAGGGAGCTGAGCAGGTGTAATGGAGACTGAAAGCACTAGGGCTGCCCTAGCTGGTAGCCCTCCCTGGCCTAGGGGCTCTGCTCAGTGGCTTCCCTGGGAACAGAGCAGCTGAGCAAGGAGTGCTGTGGGCACTGGCCTCCCCGAATACTGCCAAGAACACCTCCAGGGGGTGGCTTTCCTCTATGGGTGGTGCCCCTGGAAGGTCAGCATAGACCTGGAGACCTGGGCCCTTGCTTGCTCTGCTCCCTGGAGAATTTGGGCACAGATGGTGTGGGCCCCCACATGCTGCCTTCTGTGCGTCCCTGTCTGGGGCCTATGCTGGCCATCACCCCAGCCTTCGCTCAACCTACCATATTCTACTAGCCTGCTTTGGTAACCATGTTAATTGCCTGTCTCTAGCCAGCCAGTGTCAGGAATGCAGCAGGTTCCACTCTCTGTTCTACTAGAACATTTTTCCTGACCCCAGCAGAACACATGGCTCAGGGTGGGCACCAGCCAAGCTGTGCTCTTGGGAACTGACTCAGTGCCCAACTCTGGTGAGAAGAGGGGAGTAGCCATGCTGAGCCCAATGCTGTCCCTGGGACTGGGGCTGTAGGAGACAACTCCATGGGCCTCTGGAGTTGGCTGGGTCCTCAGTAATGAGAGTTTGTCATCCAGATAGCACATGCCACCAGCGCTGGCAGGAAAGCCTCAGGTGGTGTCAAAAGCAGATGTGGGCCGCACAGGCAGTTCACCCACCTGACCCATGGACCTGTGCCTGCACGATGGCTCCTCACAGGCTGGGAAAACTGCTCGGGTGTCAGACGAGGCCCTCATACGAACAGCTTCTGCCACTGTCGCGTCCTATGTCACGGCACGTTGGGGCTGCAGCCAGCACAGCAGACCCGGCTTTGATGTTTTCTCTGTGGGTGTTAGGTGTGCCTTGGGTGACTGGCCTGACAAGGTGTGCAGCCACCTTCTGGAGTCTCAGGTGGGTGGCAGGAGGGCTGGCAGGGCAGTGGGGATGCCCTTGCAGGAGCTTCTGGCCAGTCCAGGCTGAGCAGGTGGTCAGGTCGATTCTGCGGGTTCCCTGCTCTATGGCCTGAGGGCAGTGTGTCCTGTGGACACCTCTGCCCGTGGGGCACCTCCTCCGGGAAGACACAGCCTCAGTGATTCCCAGAACGTTGCAGCTACAGCCTCATCCCGGACCTCCCTTCCTCTGTTTTGGCACAGCCGTTCAGACAAGGCCCAGTGTGGTCCTCCATAACACAGACTTGGCCCTGACCCTTCCTGCTGATATAAGCTGAAGCCCTGAGCCTTGGCAATGGCACCTGGAGGAAGGGACTGCGCATCATTGCACCCCTCGTGGGGCATTCTTAAGGCAAAAACAAGCTCACTAGAGTGTAAGGGTCAGGCGGGGCCTCTCACAGATATGGTCCAGGCTACATCTGATGTGGACCAGCTGCCCCTCAAGTGCAGTCCTGCACAGTGCCCTGCCACTCCTGTGCCCTCCTGCCTGAGATGTCCTCCCCGCCCCTGCCCACCTCGGGCCCCACAGAGGCAGCACCCCCACTTTGAGACTACTCACCTTGCTACAAGGATGCCCTCCTGCCCCATCTGACCAGGGTGTGTTCACTCTGTCCTGTGGGAGGGATGTGTGTTTTGTAGTTGCTGACATGTCACTCGCTTATGCCCTCCCACCTGTAGTGCCCATGTCTCTGTGTCACATCTTGACCGTCCCATTGATAACAGTCCAGGAAGCAGAGATGGCTCCATCTCTGCCCAAGCCCCATACCCCCACCAGCCCAACAGTGTGCCATCCTGTGGGGGTGGAGTCCCCATTCATGTGTCCAGGGAGCTTTGGGCCCCTCCTCACCAGCCTCCTGGGCAGCAGTGCAGGACTGCAGCTGATTCGCTCTTTGAGGTGAGAAAGTAGCAGGAAAGAGCCTTGTAAATATGTTTGCTTAGGTATCTAAAACTTACGGGAGCAAGGAAGAGTTTCTGGAATCTCTGACTAGGTAAGAATTTTTGTTTTCTGTGGTGGTTGTCATTTGAGTTACTTTTAGATCTAAGCAGCCTTGTTCTGAATGTGAGCTCAACTCTGGGACTTGACTGGCCCCCATTTGAGGTCTGACAGCAGCAGCAGGCAAGGGAGGCAGCAGGCAAGGGACTTCAAATTCCAGCCTGGGCGGAAGGTTTGAGTCCTGGCTTCACACTTAATAGCTACATGGCCTTGGACAACGTGCCAGTCCCTCTCAGGCCCATGTTTGTTCTGGGGCCTGAGAACAGGCCATGTTTGGTCAGGGCTGAGCATCTGCGGTGTACCCTGAGGCACTATTGGCCCTGGTGGGGCCTTGCCTGCATGCAGATGGCAGAGGAAGGGGGACCTCCAGCTGGCTGAGCAGTGCTTTTGGGGTTCGTGCCACAGGGAAGCCCTTTGGCTGCATTTTGGCTCTGACAACCTCTTGTCAAGGGCCTGTGGGTCCCCGACAGCTGGTGAGCAAGGACACTGCTTCCATGGGCCTGGGCATCATGCCATCCTCTGGTGGGAAATAGGAGGTCCTCAGGGCCTGAGAGAGCCATGCAGTCCAGGCTCGAAAGGGGTGCTACAAGGCCAGCTGACCATAGGGAATTTAGGACCACCAGGAAGTCATGGGGGCCCTCAGTCGCGTCAGGGCTCCTTGAGCCTGTTCAGTTCATCTAGCTCCCACTAACCCCAGGGAAGAAACAGCTCAAGTGGAGACCCTGGGTCTGCACAGGCTTGGGGTCACGTGAGCTGCCCATAGCCCGGCAGAGGGGAGTGCTGGGTGCTGTCTCAAGGATGCAGGTGCAGATGGCCATTTCTGGGCCACCTGTGTGTATCAGCATCTGCAGAGGGGCCTGGGGTCTGGCTGCTGGATTTGGCAGCCCCAGGGACTCTGCCATGGCTGCCCACGGTGGTGGTGCTTCCTCTGTGCCTGCTCGGTGTCGGGCAGTGCCATCCTGTCCCATCCACCTCACAGAATGAAGCTGGTCCTGTACTCTTCACCTGTGCATGTGAGGAAACTGTGGCCCTGAGAGGGATGGTGTGAGCCCAAGGTCATGCTACTGGTGACCTGTGGGCTGGGGTCTGAGTCCATCACTGTGGCTTCAAGCCCCCATCTGCCCTAGGACAGTCTAGGAAGCCCTGTGATGTCATCCCCCATGGTGTCACTCCATGGTGACATTCCTTGTGATGTCATCCCTGTGACATCATCCCCCCTATGATGTCATTCTCCTATGAGATCCTCCTGTGATGTCATCCTGCAATGGCATTCCCTGTGACATCATCCTCCTATGATGTAATTCCCCGTGATGTTCTCCTGTGCTGTCATCCTGCAATGGTCTTCCCTGTGACATCATCTACCTGTGATGTTCTTACCCAGTGATGTCATTGGTGTGACACCATCCCTGTGATGTCATTACCCCGTGATGTCACCCTGCGATGGCATTCCTTGTGATGTCACCCATGTGAAGTTATCCCCCTATGATGTCATTCCCATGATGTCACCCAGTGATGTTGTTTCTTCCATGATGTCACCCTGCGGTGGCTTTCTTTGTGATGTCACCCATGTGATGTTATCCCCCTATGATATCATTCCCCTGCGATGTCATTCTCCTATTATGTCATCCCATGATATTCCATGTGATGCCATCCCTCTATGATGTAATTCCCCTGTGATGTCATCCCCATGATGTCCTTTCCCAGTGATGTGTGTGACATCCCCATGATGTCACCCTGTGATGTTGTTCCCCCTATGATGCCACCCCTGTGATGTCATCTCCACGATGTCATGCCCCTGTGATGTCATCCATGTGATGCCACCCTATGATGTCCTTGGTTTTGGGGGATTGTGATTGTGGGGTACCCTCCGCTCCCATGGGGTCTTCCCAGCTGGTGGTGAGAGGCGGCCTGGCCTTGGTGCTGCAGCAGCTGCTCTTGAAGGTACCTGGGCTCTTGAGGGCCTTGGACCACGCCATCCCCTGGACTGTGCAGAGTCCTCCAGGGCCCAGCTTCTGGTGGGTGGTAGACACAAGTCAGAATCAAGTGCATCTGGCCAGACACTGCCAGAGCCAAAAATTCAGCTGCCCGTGGCCTGGTCTTGGTGTAGAGCCAGGGTCTTGCTCAGGGGTTGAGGAGGCCCAGATGGCAGGGAAGGCTCTGGAGCATGTGACTGTTCTGCTGTGGACAGACCTCCTGGGCTGAGTGTTGGTCGGCCCTGGCCATGCACCTAGAGGACGTCCCTTGACCAGTGGGAGGGTCTATGGGTGGGTGTTGCCAGTGTGCCCAGGGCCCCCTGGGGACTCACTGTGTTGGCCCTGCGTCTCCTCGGAGCTTGCAGGCCCTCTTGGAGGCCCAGAGAGAGCCAATTCCATGGTATGGAATTGAATGAGCCCATGCTAGGGTCTGGAGGCCCCCAAAAGAAAGGGGCCCCCAAAAGAAAGGGGCCCATGGCCAGGGGCTGGCCCAGGAGCTGGGGTGGCTTTCAGAGCGAGAGGCTGGCAGTGCTAGGAGGTAAGTGGCGATGTGCTTGGCAGCCTCAGTGCACCTTTGGGAGGACTCAGGACTCCATCTCGGTCTTCCTGAGCTACCCAGAGCTAGGAAGAGGCCAGGTGGCCTTGGTGGGTAGGATCAGGTGCTCTAGCCCTGCCTGGAACTCCCTTGGGAGCTGGGCCCCAGCCAAGAAGAGGACTGTTGTGCCTGTGCTCAGGCAACTGTGCATGCAGAGCTGGGCCCAGAACCCCTTCCAAGGCCCCTGGGCAGTCTCACCAGGAAGTGTCTAAAGCTGTCCACATGGAGTGGCACGGCTCCAGGGTAGGGGGTTGTGAGGGTGGTGCTGTGGGCCTTTGCTCTGTGCCTCCCATGGGGCAGCTGCTTCAACACCGTCTGTGCTCACTCCCTGCCCACAGTCCACCCACCGCTGACCCCTGGACAGGGCTGGCAGATTTTCACACCTGGGGGCAGGCCTCAGCTTGTCTCCAACTCAGTCAGAGCCAGCCTCACTCCCTGCCTCAGGCAGCTGTGTATGTCTTAATTTTCATTTATTCATTTATTGTTATTTTTTAAAGATGGGGTTTCACCATGATGGCCAGGCTGGTCTTGAACTCCTGACCTCAGGTGATCCACCCACCTCGGCCTCCCAAAGTGCTAGGATTACAGGCGTGAGCCACCATGCCTGGCCCATTTACTTATTTTTGAGACAGACTTGCTTTGTCGCCCAAGCTGGAGTGCCATAGTGCAGTCTTGGCTCCCTGCAGCTTCCGCCTCCCGGGTTCAAGCAATTCTCCTGCCTCAGACTCCCAGATAGCTGTGACTACAGGCATGTGCCACCATGCCTGGCTAATTTGTGTATTTTTAGTAGAGACAGAGTTTCACCCTGTTGGCCAGGCTGGTCTCAAACTTCTGGCCTCAGGTGACCCACCTGCTTTGGCCTCCCAAAGTGCTGGGTTTACAGGCATGAGCTGCCGCCTGTGATTTTAATTTTTAACCAGGCTCAGAACTTGAGAATCAAATATAGGTAATGGGTGGCATTCGTGTGGATGTGGATTCCATGAAAGAGGGCTTTGTCCCCACCATCTGTTCTCCACATGTAGGTCCTTTCACTCACCAGACCCGAGGCCCGAGTTAGTAGCCCCAGCGTCTGGCAGCTCCTTAGCTTGGGGTGCATGGGCCGCTGAAGCACTAGGATGGCAGCTCAGGCTTACCAGGGCCCCACGTGTGCAGGGGTGGCCTCCCAGCACTACCAGGCAGGGCCCTGTGAGTGTCCCCTCCCTGACAGCTGGGTAGAGAGGCTAGACCAGAGCAGGCCCCTCTGCTGCACCACATCCTATTCTCAAAAGGGTGCCAAGTCCCAAAGGAAGCCTGTGGCCCAGTGGCTTTCTGGAGGTTTGCATGGCTGGCAAACCTCCAGCTGGGCCAGCTGCTGGAGAGGCATCAGGACAGGAGTGACTCTGCTGACCTATCCCCTCAGCGAGCTGTGAGAGTCCCTAGGTGGGAGGCACCTCACATCCCTGTCATTCCTGCCTGGCCCTGGAATGCCTCAGCCCTGCACATTCCACTCCAGCCAGGGATGTGGGCAGCTGTCTGCTCAGGTACACAAGGCTTTGCTCTTGTACCTCTTGGTTCTGGTCTGAGCTTCCTGCCTCCCACACTGTGAGCCCCCACAGGCTGGTACTGAAGCTTGCCTTGTGTGTCAGTGGCACCAGTGGATACTCAAGGCTTATGTCAAGGGAGTGAGAGAGCCAGGATGGGACCACTGGGACTGCTGGCAGCCCACATAGGGAGCCCAGTGGGAGCTACCCTGCTCCTGCCAATCCCGGTTACCCCAACAGGCTTGGCACTCAGAGCCCCCACTCCCATTCCCCAGGCATTCCGTTTGCCTACCTGCCCTTGTCCTGGACCAGCTTGGCTCCTGCCTCCCAGCTCTGAGGAGGCCTCTGCAGTTAGCTGACCTCCCTGGACTGGGGCAGCTGCCTTCTTCCACGTGGGCTCCCTGGAGAAGGCTGGAGTAGAAGGGCCAGGCTGGGCTCGCCCTGAGCCAGGTCCTCAACCCAGTGTGAATGGCCTTGCCAAAGGCCCAGAGAGTATTCCTGCCCCAGTGTGGGAGCAGCATCCACTCCCCACCAGACAGTGCTGGCCAAGAGCCTAGTGTTCCTGGAGGGCTCCTAAACTCTAGATCTGTAGGAGAGTTAGGGCAGTCGCTGGCCACCTAGGAGAGAAGCCTGGCTCTAAGCCCCAGGTGATTGAACCAGTCATTGCCAGAGAGAGCTGTCACCTGTGAGCTGGTGAGGTCTTACTCTTGGGACCTCTGATCTCTGCAAGAACCCAAGCTGGCTCTGCCTGTCCCTCTGGAGCAGCTCTCAGTGTTGGCTACGCTCCAGCATGATGCAGGGACAGGCACGTGCACCTCTTTGCACCAGCTGCAGTCCCTCGGGACACCTGGCCGGAGCTGGCAGGCATGGGCGGGTGTGTGTGAGCACGAGCCCGCAGGTCTGTGAGCTTCGTCTCCCTTTCCTTCTTCGCAGTGTACTAATGGTCACTTGATGTGCGCTGGCTGTTTTATCCACCTACTAGCAGATGCCCGGCTGAAGGAGGAGCAGGCCACGTGCCCCAATTGTCGTTGTGAGATCAGTAAGAGCCTCTGCTGCCGGAACCTGGCCGTGGAAAAAGCCGTGAGCGAGCTGCCTTCAGAGTGTGGCTTCTGCCTGCGCCAGTTTCCCCGCTCCCTCCTGGAGAGGCACCAGAAAGAGGAATGCCAGGACAGGTAACTGAGGGTCAGGGGCTCAGCCTCGCCATGGGGCCCACCCTGGTGCAGCAGGGCCCATGCAGAGTGAACTGGCCATGCCTGCCACCTGGGCCTTGGGTACCACCTGTGCAGCCCAGTGACGGCCCCAGGGGAGGGTGCTGCACAGGATGGCGACAGGTAGGCTCTGCACCCGGTTGTTATCAGGACATGACCCTGGCCTTCCAGCGCTCTTTGTGTCAAAGGGCCCAGGACAGCGTGGGACCTCAGGGAGCTTGGTGTGAGGCTACACTGGCAAGAGCCCATGGCTACCCAGCCACTGGAGGCAGCCACCAAGTCTCCTGGAGTGAGGCTGTGCAGGGCCACAGCTGCCAAGCAGAAGAGGGAACCAGAGCTGCGGTTCTGGGCACGCAGGCTCAAACTCACGCTCTTCCTTCCCTCCCTCTCCCCGTTTCTGCCTGTCTCCTTCCTCTCTGCACACTGCCACTTTCACCCCATCCTGGGGGCTGGGCTCACAGCTGTGTGTGTCCCAGAAAGGGCTTCTTAGCTGGATGGAAGCCATGTGGGAGGACAGCTTGTCACAGCTGCCTGTTTTGGGTTCGTGACTGATGTGCCTGCCTCCCCTAGGGTAACCCAGTGCAAGTACAAACGCATCGGCTGCCCCTGGCACGGCCCCTTCCATGAGCTGACGGTGCACGAGGCTGCCTGTGCCCACCCGACCAAGACGGGCAACGAGCTGATGGAGATCCTGGATGAGATGGACCAGAGCCACCGAAAGGAGATGCAGCTATACAACAGCATCTTCAGCCTGCTCAGCTTTGAGAAGATCGGCTACACAGGTGAGGCGCCCCGCCGCCTGCTGCATGCCACACAGGCGTGGGCGTGGGGGGCTGGCAGCCAAGAGCCTGGGGGCAGAGGCTCTGGGCACTGGGCACTGACTGTGCCAGACGGCCAGGCTCTGGACAAGCTCCCAGTGGACAGGAGGACACCTCAGGCAAGAAGACAGGCCGGAGACTGAGCAGAAGGAGGGGCCGAGACCGACCCCAGGTGCACGCCTGTGTGGCTCGCTCAGCAGCCCCGCCCACCTGTCCTCCCCACCCTGGCCCCACCACCCCAGCAAGGTGGCACCCTCACTGTGGGGCTCCAGAGCCTCCAGACAGTCAGGGTCTAACCAGAAAGTGGGCAGGTCTCAGGGGGCCTGGAACCTAGGGGCCCATCCCTTGGAGCGTGGGGCGAGACGAGCACCCTGTTGAGTGAGGACTGCTTGCAGGCAGTCACTGTCCCAGCTGTGGGTCTCAAGGCTGGCACGAAGCCATTCAGGGACAGGGCTGCAGAACAAGCTGAGGGTGCCCGACTCAAAACTGTAGAACTGGGAGCGGACACCCACAGACGCACGGGCTGGACGCAGGCCCAGACCCACTGGATCTCGTGGCTCTCAGCCACTACCACCGCCTTTGAACATGTCGGGGAGCAGGAGCCAGGCCAAAGCCTGGTCCAGAGGACAGCAAGAAGCACCTGTTGATGCTGGGGCCGCTGGAGGAAGCTCTATCCCGCTACTCTCAGCCCGCACCAGGCGGCTGGCTCAGAGCACCAGGCATGGCTCAAGCAGGGCGGTCATGGGCAGCCAGTCCCGCCCTGCTGCCTGGACTGGGTCCAGTGGGGTGTGTGGGCCTGAGTAGGCCAGAGAGGCCAAGGGCCAGGGGCCTCTGCAGCAGCCACAGCCTGTGGTGAGTAGCAGCCTTAGCTGCCTGGAGATACCAGGACCTCATGGAGTCTAGGCAGGCTGGGGCCATGTGGCTGCAGCTGTGGCCAAGTGGGAAGCCCCATTCGTGCAGGAAAGACTGGCCACCTGAGAGCCCACGCCTCACAGAGGGACTTGCCAGCCACGGGCTGTGGGCTGCACAAGAGGACTGTGCAGGCAGGGCTGCCTGCTGACTGGCAGCCCCAATCCGGCCTGGAGCCCAAGGACCTGGCACTCCCCTCGGGCAGGGCTGGGTGCCGCAGCTGCCTGCTGGCTTTTCTGGCAGCTCTGTATCAGAACCAATAAAGTGCACTTGTTCTCAGAACCGCATCCTGTCTGTGTGTCTGCTTACCCCACCCTGGGGGACACCCGGGGCTCAGGGTGACGAGGGAGGCCAGTGTGGGCCGGGCACGCCTGGGGTGTGGCCTGACACGTGCAGCCAACACGTGCAGCCTCTGGACTCTGCAGCTAATCTGTGTTGATTCTGTTTGTAGTTGTTCCCCCCCCCCCGCAAAGCTTGTGTACGACTCCATTTGCCATAGTTGCATTTGGCTTGCTTGTGACAAGCAGAGCTCGGTGTCTGGGTAAGTTGCCTTCCTCTCCGGCTGAGCCTGCCCTCGGCCTGGTCGGGGAAGGCGTTGCTGTCCAGCCTTGCCCACACTAACGGCCGACTTTTTCCGGTCCTGTCTGTCTCCACAGAGGTCCAGTTCCGGCCGTACCGCACAGATGACTTCATCACACGCCTGTACTACGAGACGCCCAGGTTCACGGTGCTGAACCAGACGTGGGTCCTGAAGGCTCGCGTCAACGACTCAGAGCGCAACCCCAACCTGTCCTGCAAGCGCACGCTGTCCTTCCAGCTCCTCCTCAAGAGCAAGGTCACGGCACCCCTGGAGTGCTCCTTCTTGCTGCTTAAAGGCCCCTACGACGACGTGAGGATCAGCCCCGTCATCTACCACTTTGTCTTCACCAACGAGAGCAATGAGACGGACTACGTGCCGCTGCCCATCATTGACTCCGTGGAGTGCAACAAGCTGCTGGCCGCCAAGAACATCAACCTGCGGCTCTTCCTGTTCCAGATACAGAAGTAGGGCGGGGCCTCAGGATCCCGAGGAGCCGACTGGCAGCATCCCAGCACCGCTGCCCTGTCCACCTGGCTGGCAGCTGCTTCACATGACTATGTGATCATTTTCGCAAAGGAGAACAAATGAAGCCAAACACTGGGAAAGTCTGCATGTGTGTGCAATGGGGCCCCGCCTCCAGCTCACCCCTCTGCAGCCCTGCCTCCCTTCCTTCCGAGGGCACCAGAGGCTGGGCTGACCCAAAGAGGAGGTGGTGCATCGGGCACCCCAAGGCTCAGAGACTGGTGGCAGCAAGGAGGCCACTGAGAGGCACAGCGACCCTGCCCCAGCCCTTCTGCACAGCCAGGCGGTGGTGTTGCTCTGTCCCTGCACGGTTCTGGCTGGGCGCAGGGGCCTTGCTGACATCAGACGGCATTTCCGAATATCTGATTGCGATTAAAAGGCAGCCTTGTTTCATACTTTCTGTTTTGTTCAAGGGGAAGGCATGGCTGTGAATGGACAGCGCGGGAGCTTTGGTTTGGCCTGGGGGGCAGAGCCCACCCCATCCCCATTTCTGTGCCCACACACGCCCCCCCAAGGAGAGACTCAGACACTGCTTCCCCTTACACTTTGTCATGGGGTCTCGAGACTGAGGCTTGGGTGGGGAGATCCAGGTAGGGTTGGGGCTGCCCTGGCCAATCAGCCGCTCCCAGCGAGAACAGGACTCGGCCACAAAGGCTCAGCAGACATTTTCGGAAAGCAGGGTGAAATGGTCTCTTCCAGGAAAAAGATTAAACTCCTTGCAGGCTCTTCAATAAGTCACACCATTTTAGTGAGAAAGTCTATTTACTGTAGATTCAGCCTTGAGGGCCCAGCATCCCTAGGCTGTGTGGAAAGCTTGAGTCAGTGCTTGGGTGCCTGGCTGGTTGGGAGTCTGAGGGGTGCCCCCATGCTGCTCTCGGGGTCACCGCAGAGGTCAGATGTTGGGCAGCCCAGCTTCTCACCTGGAAGAGGTGGGCCCTTCCCATCCTCACCCTGGCTGCCTCCCCCATGCTCCCTGTGGTGGTTGAGCTGGGCTAGCCTAACAGGGTGGGAAGGAACCCTGCTTGGAGGGGTGAGCCCTGGTTCTTTCTTCCCCTGGGACCCTTGGGGCTACTGGGAAGGGTAGCGCTTGACTCCCCCACCTTTGCTTAGGAGATGTGGCTCTTCCATCATAGCTTTTTGTTGCTTCAATACCAAAGAACTGGTTTCCTGTCAGGTGCAATACTGTGCCTCAGAGCAGTGCCACCCACCCCACCTGGCTGCCAGGGCCTGTCCTCCACTGTCCTATGCTTTCCTGGCCACAGGTCAAGGGCTGAGGAATGGAGAGGAGGAGCTAGGGGCAGAATGCAAGCGCAGTCATCCGGGCTGCTAAGCGTGGCTAGGCACAGCCCAGCATGATCCAGTCTGGGAGAGCTCTTCCCTCCCAGGCAGCCGCACTGCCCCTCACAGGCCAAATTTTTCTGGGGCTGTTTCTGAGAATTCTGTTGGGTTTCTACTCCTAGGCCAAGGTGTGTGGCCTGCTGGGAGTGCCTTGCTGCTGGAGCCTTCTCTCCTGCAAAGCTGATGTGGCCTGGCCACCAAGGACATGGGAAGGCCCCACATTTGGTTTTCTGCTGTCCACAGAGACCCCAGCCAGCCCCCAGCAAATCCCTTGGAGCAGCTGCCTCTGACTCGGGGTCAACCAGGGTGAATTCTGCTGTGCTTTGGGGCTGCCTACCCCCATGCTTTGCCCACATGGACAGAAGGATGGCTATGACTCTGCATCTTCGTGTCTTTGGAAGTCAGATACCCTCTTGTGTCGTGTGTCTGGGTCCAAGGTGATGATGTTGGGTGCATAGGTGGGGCAGGCTTGCCCTGTCCATCTGTGTTTGGGTGTGTGAGAGACTGACTCAGCGGAGGGACAGGCCCCAGCATGTCTTGGGGTGGGGAGGGTGGAGCCCTTGTTCTTTATGGGCGCAGCCAGGCTGGGATGCCGGGGGCCTGGAGGCAGCAGATCTCTGCAGGTAAATGTACCTGTGTGGTTGGGGGCCACATGGAGAAAGGAAACCCAGGGCTGGTTGAGCTCCTGCAGCCCCACCTTGGTGGTCCCGGGGCATTCAGCCCTGTGGGAGTTCAGGACAGGAGGGGCTGGCGTAAGGGCAAGGGCAGTGCCCACACAAGGCCCTTCAAGGTGCGAGTCTGCAAATGTGGCCTAGGGTCCTCAGCAGGGCGTTTACCCTGTGACCATGACGTACAGCAGCTGAGCCTCATGGCCTGGGGGAGCCAGGCACCTGGGAGGACTGCAGCATGTCCTTGGCCACCAGGGACTGGAGCACAGGCTTCCACATGTGACAGGGCTGCCACACACATGGCTGTCTCCAGGACCGTGTCATCTCTGCATCCCTACCTGCTTCTTTGTCATCTGTGAGGATGGGGGTGTGGGGGGTCCAGACACGGCAGATGTGGGGGGCAGAGCCTAAGCTAGGCCCCACCTTTCTCCCGGGCTTGTCTCACCCCCACCCCCTGGTGAGCACCACATCTCTCAATTTGCCCAGAGTGAGACATTTACAAAAGTAATAAAAATAAGCTGGGCACAGTGGCTCACGCCTGTAATCCCAGCATTTTGGGAAGCTGAGGCGGGTGGATCACAAGGTCAGGAGTTAGAGACCAGCCTGACCAATATGGTGAAACCCCCATCTCTACTAAAAATACAAAAGTTACCTGGGAGTGGTGGTGCACGCCTGTAGTCACAGCTACTTGGGAGGCTGAGGTAGGAGAACTGCTTGAACCCAGTAGGCAGAGATTGCAGTGAGTTGAGATTGCACCACTGCACTACAGCCTGGGTGACAGTGCGAGACTCCATCTCAAAAATTATTTAAATTTTTATTATTATTTTTTGAGACACAGTCTCACTCTGTCACCCAGGCTGGAGTGCTGTGATGTAATCTCGGCTCACTGCAACCTCCGCCTCCCGGGTTCAGGCGATTCCCCTGCCTGAGCCTCCAAAGTAGCTGGGACTACAGGCGTGCACCACCACACCTAGCTAAGTTTTTTTTGTATTTTCAGTAGAGATGGGGGTTTCACCTTGTTGGTCAGTCTGGTCTCTTAACTCCTGACCTCGTGATCCACCCACCTCGGCCTCTCAAAATGCTGGGATACAGGCGTGAGCCGCCACACCCGGCCAAAAATAAGTTTTTAAAGAGCAGAGCAAGAAGTGTTTTTATCATTGTTGGAAATGACTTACGTGTCACTTTTGTGGTCTGCGTTCTCTTTGGATATTTTCTGTATGTAACAACTGTAGTTTAAAAAAATATTCCAAACCATGTTCTGTCTGTGTTTCCTTACCAGAAGACAGACCCACAGCTGGGCCTTCTGGGCTCTGCTGGCCTCCCTGCTGCCCCCAGCCTGTGGCAATCTACTTTGGGCCTGCAGCCCTGCTCAGCACTGCCTGATGTGTGTATCTTGTCTGGTCAGTGGGGGAAACAGGCATAGGAGAAATTGGGTTGTCAGCTGGGTGCCGTGGCTCATGTCTGTAATCCCAGCACTTTGGCAGGCCCAGGCGGGTGGATCACCAGAGGTCAGGAGTTTGAGACCAGCCTGGCCAATGTGACAAAAACCCCAGCTCTACTAAAAATACAATAATTGGCCAGGCATGGTGGTTTACCCCTATAATCCCAGCACTTCGGGAGGTCCAGGCGGGTGGAACACCAGAAGTCAGGAGTTTGAGACCGACCTGGCCAACATAGTAAAACCCCGACTCTACTAGAAATACAAAAATTAGTTGGGTGTGGTGGCAGGCATCTGTAATCCCAGCTATTTGGGAGGCTGAGGCAGGGAGAAGCACTTGAACCCAGGAGGCAGAGGTTGTAGCGAGCCAAGATCGCTCCATTGCTCTCCAGCCTGAGCCACAGAGTGAGACTCCATCTCCCAAAAAAAATACAAAAATTATCTGGGGGTGGTGGCAGTCACCTATAATCCCAGTTACTCAGGAGGCTGAGGCAGGAGAATTGCTTGAAACTGGGAGGAGATTGCAGTGAGCCAAGATCACACCATTGCACTCCAGCCTGGGTGGCAAGAACAAAATTCCATCTCAAAAAAAAAGAGAGGAGAGAAATTGGGTTGTCTCTGAAGGGGAATTGGGCTTCCAGGAGCTGGACTATTCTGTGGACCCAGGGGCTCGAGGGACTACTTAATCATTGTCCTGGTAGCTCAGGGGGCCCCTTTGGTTTCCAAGCCACCCTGTTTTCAGCAACTCACCTGAGTCCTCAGCTTCTGAATCTCACTCCCCACTCCCTCCCTCGTGCCTCACTGTGCCCTTCACACACTCCCCCAGCTTGCCCTCCAAGTAGTTGCCTTGGCTCAGAGCCATGCTTTGGATGGGCGAGTGCAGACCTCCACATCCTGTCCTCACACCCAGGCCCGACTGGATTTCCTGCCTCCTGCAGCTTGTGATGGCATAGGTCTGCAGGCTTGACCTGGTCCCACCCCTGCAGCCTTCGAGGCAGTGAGACCCAGATCTGCCCAGTCTCAAGGCTATGACAGCACCCTGCTGTCAGCCTGAGCAGGCCCGGCAGCCTTTCCTGGATCTAGGGACTTGTCACTGCTCCATGCCACTCACTCTTCAACAGACCTCTCTGGCTGAGTTTTGCCCAATGACTTGTTATAATTACGGTGGAAATTAACCCACCGTATCTTTCGCTCTTACTGAGGCTCCCCAGTTGGACTCTGTGCACCTAGCCTCCTCCGGGGCCTTTGGGAAACCAGCCATGGCACCAGAGTGCAGTGCTGGCTATGCTGTGTAGCCAGGAGTCAGAGACCCAAGGCATGGTAGGCATTTGGGCCTCAAGGTGATGGGGGACAGCACGGGTATTCTAGAGGCCTGCGTGTCCCATGTCACAGGATTCTAGACATAATTTTGCAATTGTTTTCTTCCTTTCTTCTTTCTCTCTGTCTCTCTGGCCGGGTATGGCTTACACCTGTAGGGTGGATCACAAGGTCAAGAGTTTGAAACCAGCCTGGCCAGCATGGTGAAACCCCCTTTTGTATTTTTACAAAAATTAGTCAGGCGTAGTGGCATGCACCAGTAGTACCAGCTAGTGGTGAGGCTGATGTAGGAGAATCGCGTGGTGAGCCGAGACCGCACGACTGCACTCCAGCCAGGGAGACAGAGCAAGGCTCTGTCTTAAAAAAAAAAAAAAAAAATGTTATTCAGATTTTCATGCTGGTAACAAGGAAAAAAAAAAAATGGGTCTCGCTGTGTTGCCCAGGCTGGTCTCGAACTGCTAGGCTCAAGCAATCCTCCCGATTGGGCCTCGCAAAGCGCTGGGATTACAGCGTGGTCCACTGTGCCCGGCCTACGTTTGCAGCTTAAGCACAGGTTAACTGAACCTTCCGAGAATGCAGCTGGCACGCACGTTGCTGAAACTCTACTTTGTTCACTTTGGAAAGCACACTCCCCTTCCAAAATGGTCCTTGGGGGCTGAATCCCCAAATGTGACCCAGCTGCGTTCTACTGAGGAGCGCGCCTGACGCGTTAATACGTCCCCACAGCCAAATGTTCATGAATTTATCGTCAGTCTCTCTGGACCCTACGTTCTTTTTTTACAGTTGCGACTGCGAGCAGGCTGTGTGTGTGCGTTTCAGGAGGAAATAGGGGCGGCAGCACAGCTCGTCCGTCAAGAGAGGCGCGGGTGGCGCGGGGGCTGCAGCCCAGGAGACCCAATCCCGGGAGCGCTGCGACCCCGGCCTCCGCGTCCCCGCCGCCTGAGAGGAAGAACGGGGTCCCCAGCAGGCACTTCCCAGGCAGGGCAGAGGGCTCCACGCGCGTGGGCAACCCGGCGCACAAGGGGAGCCCTGTGGCAGACCCCCTACCTTCTCCACTCCCTCAGACCCGACCCTTCGTCGCCGCGTCCCCGCCCCTGCTCCGACCGCACTACAACTCCCAGAATGCCGCGGGCGAGCGGACGGCACTTCCCAGAATGCCGTCGAGGGGCGAGGCCGCGGCGCAGAGCGGGAAGTCTGGATCCCGCGGCGACCCTGAGCATGAGCCTGGAGCGCGAGCTTCGCCGTGAGTCTCTCGGGGTCCCTTTGCGCCGGGGGCGAGGAGGCTGGGGAGGGTCTGGGACTCGTGCCGGCTCCGGGCCCCACCGCGGAGGCTCAGCTCCCCCACCCCCGTTCTCCCGCAGAACTGAGCAAGGCCAAGGCCAAGGTGCAGAGGGCCGGGCATCTGCGCGAGGAGGCCGCGCTGTGCCACCAGTTGGGGGAGCTCCTGGCCGGCCATGGTGAGCGCCGGGGCCAGGAGGCGGGAGGGAGGAGGCAGGGCCGGGGCCGGGGCTGGAGTCGGGTCCGAGCCGGGCCGGACCGGGGGCGACTTGCTCTTCCCGCAGACGCCGCCCCAGGGCTGCCCTTGCGCCCGCGACGCTTGCCAGACCGTGCTGTGCCCCTCCCCCCCGCCTCCCCCGCCTAGGCCGCTACGCCGAGGCTCTGCAGCAGCACTGGCAGGAGCTGCAGCTCCGGGAGAGCGTCGGCGACCGGTTGGGCTGTGCCGTGGCCCACCGCAAGATCGGAGAGCGCCTGGCTGAAATGGAGGACTACCCGGCTGCCTTGCAGGTGCGGGCGCCCTCACTGGCCTCACCCAGCCCGGTTGGCCTCTGCTTGGAGCCCTTTTCCGAGGAGGGAGGCCCGATCTTCGCTGTCAGGAGCCTCAGGCTGAAGGGGACACCTGGCCTAATGCGGCCTTGCCTTTACTACCCCGGGCCAGTCCTCCAGTGGGGACCCTTCAGCCTTTCCTGGGACCGGGGTAGGAGTAGGTTTCCTGGGACCGGGGTAGGAGTAGGTTTCCTGGCACCAGAAACCATTAACGAATGTTATTTTGGCTGTTTGTGTGTGGGGTGGTCAGGCCCGGTCCTGAAAGCTCTCCCTGACGCTGGCTGGCTGCTGAAGGCAGGACTGCAATTCCCAGCCACCCCTCCCAACGTGACAGTGTTGGCTGCATACAGCATGAAGCCACTGTCACCACTGAGAGCCCTTGGCATGCAGAGGAGGGGCGCGTGCCTGACCTTGGCCTGCTCTGTGGGGCTTACAGGGAGCAGGGGTTTTTCCTTAGCGAGACTGGATCTCCGGGAATCTGGCAGTGCCGATTTGCTTGGGGTGGGGTCAGCTCACAGCAGTGATTTCCTTCCACACTCAGCACCAGCACCGCTACCTGGAGCTGGCACGTTCCCTGGGCAACCACACGGAGCTACAGAGGGCCTGGGCCACGATTGGCCGCACCCACCTGGACATCTATGACCACTGTCAGTCGAGGGATGCTTTGCTGCAGGCACAGGCTGCCTTTGAGAAGAGCTTGGCTATTGTGGATGAGGAGCTGGAGGGTAGGCAGGCCCCTCCCCGTTTTCTGCCTCCTGAACTGCAGGCCAGCACCCCTGAAGTCTCCTTGGGTGATCCTGTCTTCTGGGATCTTCCCTTTGCAGGGCTCTTGTATGAGAGGCACATGGCCCCCACAGCCTTTCCCCTGAAGGTCATCGGCTCTTTATCCCCTCTGTGCTCTGTCTGCAGCAGGACCCCTGCATCCTCCTCGGGAGGAGGGAGATGGTAGAAGAGGTGCTGCACAAGCCCCAAATGGGGCCCAAAGCTGGAAACCCAATGTGGAGAGGTGGTGGCTTAGTTTTTGGGGGGATCTTTCAGGGACACTGGCCCAGGGAGAGCTGAACGAGATGAGGGCCCGCCTTTACCTCAACCTGGGCCTCACATTTGAGAGCCTGCAGCAGACAGCCCTGTGCAACGACTATTTCAGGAAGAGCATCTTCCTCTCGGAGTAAGGCCCCACCCCGCCCCAAAAGGGAGCGGAGTCCCTTGTTCCTGGAGAAAGTAGTTAGGAGAGTGTCTTTCCTAAGATCCCTCTGAGAGGGCAGGCTGGCTGGGCCTCATCCCCCACTGCTGTTGGTTTCCCACCAGCAGAGAGGCCTCTCATGCCTGTGCTGCATGCTGGGGGAAGGGCAGGCATGATTAGGGCCCTGAGAATGTAGCATGGCAGGGCTGGGGCCCATGTGGCGTTGGTTGGACGCTCCTGGGTACTCAGCGGCCATCACCCGCCCACAGGCAGAACCATCTCTACGAGGACCTGTTTCGTGCCCGCTACAACCTGGGCACTGTCCACTGGCGCGCAGGCCAGCACTCCCAGGCCATGCGCTGCCTGGAGGGTGCCCGGGAGTGTGCGCGCACCATGAAGAAGCGGTTCATGGAGAGCGAGTGCTGCATGGCCATCGCGCAGGTACCTGCTCTGCACGGCACCAAGCTTGGGCTTCTGGTGACTCAGACCTTGGGGAATCTGCAAAAATCTCTCTGTTCTTTGCTTTCCAGGTCCTCCAAGACCTGGGAGACTTTTTGGCTGCCAAGCGAGCCCTGAAGAAGGCCTACAGGCTGGGCTCCCAGAAGCCTGTGCAGAGGGCAACCATCTGTCAGAACCTCCAGCACGGTAAGTCTGGGGGCCGGAGTGGGGCCTTGGGAGGCATATGCAGGGATGAGCCTGGGGGCCAGGGTGAAGTCCCAGGAGGTGTGTACAGGCCTCCCTCCCTCATGGAGGTTGCCTGAACACCTGTCCTTGGAGGCAGCAGCTTCAGCTTCTAGCAAGAGGGGCAGGTGCCCCCACTTCCTGACGGGGGAGACCCCTGTTTTTCCTCTGAGCTCAACACAGTGTGTCAGGGGCACTGAAAGGGCAGCCAGGAGACTAGCTGGGTATTTATTTTGCGGCCACCGTCTTCATTCGCAAACTGGAGACTGTAGTTGTTCCTGTAGTCTCCCAGGTGGGAGAGCAGGTGGCACGAATGTGGTCCAGGAGTGCTGATGACTGAGACCACCGTGGGAGGTTGGTAGTGGTCAGCCTTTGCTTTGAACCAGGCACCATCTGAGTTTTTAAGTGTGTCCTTCTGATCTCTGAGACCAGTCCCTGAGACAGACCCTGCTCTTACCCCAACACCAACAGGCAAGCAGAGGTGTGGAGAAAGTAGTGGGGCCACCACAGGGCTCATGGCACACAGGTGGTGGAGCTGACAGCAGGGCCCCCTGTGTGCCCCCTGGGCTCCCCGCTGCATGAACCTTTTCCCGGCAGTGTTGGCAGTAGTCCGGCTGCAGCAGCAGCTGGAGGAGGCCGAGGGCAATGACCCTCAGGGTGCCATGGCCATCTGTGAGCAGCTAGGGGACCTCTTCTCCAAGGCAGGCGACTTTCCCAGGGCAGCTGAGGCTTACCAGAAGCAGGTGTGTGGTCCCCACTGGGTTGGGGGAAGGGCTGGTGAGGTTGACAGGGCCTGGCCAGGATGGCAGCCCCAGGCCTCACTGATGCTGCCCCCAGCTGCATTTTGCTGAGCTGTTGGACAGGCCAGGGGCAGAGCGGGCCATCATCCATGTGTCCTTGGCCACCACGCTGGGAGACATGAAGGACCACCTTGGGGCCGTGCGCCACTATGAGGAAGAGCTGAGGCTGCGCAGCGGCAACGTGCTGGAGGTGAAACCCCTGCTCCCTGCCCGAATGCAAGTTCACCCATGTCTCTGCCTCAGGACTGCCATTCTCAAGGGTAGCCATGGACAGCCATCCTTCCTAGACAGGCAGCTCCTTCCTAGGACCATCCACCCTCGGCAGCTGGGAGACAGGGCTCTCACTCCATGTGGGCAGCTGGGGAAGCCTGGCTGGGGCCAGGTGGACATGGTGGCTGCCAAGCCTCAGATCTCATCTCCTCCTGCTCCAGGAGGCCAAGACCTGGCTGAACATCGCACTGTCCCGAGAGGAGGCTGGTGATGCTTATGAGCTGCTGGCCCCGTGCTTCCAGAAGGCACTCAGTTGTGCCCAGCAGGCCCAGCGGCCCCAGCTGCAGGTACAAGAGCATGTCCCACCCATGTCGGCTCCCCAGTGAGCCCAACTTCCTTGCAGCCTGCCTTCCCCCCGTCCTACATCCCTATCTTTCTTTGCACCCCCAGTCCTGAGCTGAGCATCTCTCTGCTCCTCAGAGGCAGGTCTTGCAGCACCTCCATACTGTGCAGCTGAGGATGCAGCCCCAGGAGGCCCCTGGCACTGAAATCAGATTACAGGAGCTCATTGTAGCTGAAGACGAGGAGGAGGAGGAAGAGGAGGCGGCGGTGGCCACAGTGGACAGTGGAGCCCTGGAAGCCAGTGAGGTGGAGCTCTCAGAGAGCGGTGAGGCCTGGCGGCACCTGGCATTTCTCTGAGTCTGTCCTGGGCTGGGCTGGAGAGGGGTGTGCTGTGCTGCTGTGGAGCCTGCTCAGGGCTTGTGGCGGGAACAGCCAGAGGGAGGCAGGACGGCCAGTGCTTCCCTGGAACTGAGTGGAGAAGGTGGTGAGCTGCAGGGAGCCTGGGGCAGGCCATGGCTTCCCAGAAGAGACAGTGGTTGAGAGCTGAGTGTGTGTCAGTTGGAGACATGGTCCCATTAGAGGTGGAGGTGCCATCCAGGGCCAGGGTTGAGACGGTGCGTCTTGAAGAGCCTTGCTGCCCCCGCAAGAGCTGAGCACCTTCCTGAAACCCTCCAGAGCAGGCTTGGGTGTCCTCCAGAGCCGAGTGAGGTCGGCTGCATGGAGGACGGACATGAGGGACTGGCTGGAGAGGGGCTTGGACTGAAGCCATCTTGGCTGTGGTGCAGGGAGGGAGGGCCGAGAGTCGGGTCAGTGGGTGGCTGAGGGGCTGGTTTCTGACTGAGTGGTAAGTGTCAGAAGCCTGTCCGTGAGGCCTGTTTGGGGGGTGTTCCAGGGAAGGCTGTGACTTCAGCTCTATACTTGAGGGGTCCTTTAGAAACCCAAGTGGCCGGCCAGGCAGCTGTGGGAAGTTGGAACTTCACCAGATTGGTTGCTGGGGCAAGGTGGATCAGGATCTGGAATTTTGGGGAGTGCTGTTCGGCACGTGGGCACAGTGAGGAGCTGGGGAAGGGCCAGGAGGCAGCTGGCAGGGTGCGAAGGGCGTGGTGACGAGGGATCACCAGGAGCAGGGATGGAGGTGGGTATGTCTGCTGCCTAAGCAGGGTGGGGGCTGCGAATGCAGGGCACCCAGACTCCAGGGCTGACCTGGCCTGATGACACTGCTCAGGAGATGGGGGTGGAGAAGGCCTGGGATGGTGGGAGGCTGGCCCGGGAGCCAGTCACAGCATGGGGATGAGCAGCTGGCTCACGGATGGATGGGGCCTCAGGCAGGCCTTCTGAGGGAGGGCCAGGCCTAGGTTGGGCCAGAAAGCTTAGGGGTGTGTCTTAAGTGGGCAGAAGATGGCAGGCAGGAGCAAGCAGGGTCAGGTAGACCCAGAGGCAGCGCCGGGACCGCTGCCAAGGAGCCCCAAGAGCCCAGCAGCCTCAGAGCTCAGCCTGCCACCTCTGGCTCCTACCTGGGAGTTCGGGGAGCTTGCAGCAGGGTAGGGGCTTCTAACCTTTGCCTCCCACAGACTCATCTGGAGTGGGTTTGGCTCTGTTTCAGAGGACGACACTGATGGCCTGACCCAGCAGCTGGAGGAGGACGAGGAGCTACAGGGCCGCCTGGGCCAGCGGAAGGGGAGCAAGGTGAGGATGGTGCCCTGCCCCCACCCACCCTGCTCAGCAGCCCTGCCAGCCCCTCACTCCCCTGTCCTGTGCTGGGTTGGCTGTGCCCACAGTGGAACCGGCGAAACGACATGGGGGAGACCCTGCTGCACCGAGCCTGCATTGAGGGCCAGCTGCGCCGCGTCCAGGACCTCGTGAGGCAGGTGGGCCCTGCTCTAGGACTTGGGACAGGCTGCCCGGCACAGAGGAGCTGTGTGTTTGGGCAGGGTCCCTTGATCTCTGTAACTCTCAGCTTCCTTATCTTTAGAATGGGACCCCTTAATCAAGCATGGTGGCACTTGCCTGTGGTCCCAGAGGTGGGAGGATCATTTGATCCTGGGAGGTTGAGCCTTAATGAGTCATGATTACACCAGTGCACTAGCCTGGGCAAAAGAGTGAGACCCTGTCTCAAAAAAAATGAAAAAGCAGAGGCTGAGCATGGTGGTGTACACCTGTAATCCCAGCACTTCGGGGTGCCAAGACACACAAATCGCTTGAGCCTAGGACTTCAAGACCAGCCTGGGCAACATGGCAAGACCCTGTCACTACAAGAAATTTAAAAATTAACTGGATGTGTTGGCATGTACCTGCCATCTACTTTGGTGTTTGAGGTGAGAGGATTGCTTGAGCCTAGGAGGTTGAGGCTGCAGTGAGCTGTGACTGTGCTACTGCAGTCCAGCCTGGGTGACAGACCAAGACCCTGTATCAGAAAAAAAGCCACAGGCCAGGCGTGGTGGCTCATGCCTGTAATCCCAGAACTTTGGGAGGCCGAGGCAGGTGGATCACCTGAGGTTGAAATGGAGACCAGTCTGGCCAACATGGTGAAACCCCGTCTCTACTAAAAAAAGAAAATTAGCCAGGTGTGGTGGCACGCACCTGTGGTCCCAGGTACTTGGGAGGCTGAGGCAGGAGAATCTCTTTTCTTTTTTTTTTTTTTTAGACGGAGTTTCGCTGTTGTTACCCAGACTGGAGTGCAATGGCACGATCTGGGCTCACCGCAACCTCTGCCTCCTGGGTTCAAGCAGTTCTCCTGCCTCAGCCTCCCCAGTAGCTGGGACTACAGACACGCATCACCATGCCCAGCTAATTTTTGTATTTTTAGTAGAGACGGGGTTTTCACCTTGTTGACCAGGATGGTCTCGATCTCTTGACCTCGTGATCCACCTGCCTCAGCCTCCCAAAGTGCTGGGATTATAAGCGTGATCCACTGCGCCCGGCCAGGAGAATCTCTTGAACCCAGGAGGTGGAGGTTGCAGTGAGCCGATATTGCACCAGTGCACTCCAGCCTGGGTGACAGAGCAAGACTCCATCTAAGAAAAGAAAGAAGAGCCACAAAATAATGGCGTGCAGCTGGGCACGGTGGTGGCTCAGCACTTTGGGAGCCCGAGGCAGGTGGATCACCTGAGGTCGGGAGTTCGAGACCAGCCTGACCAACATGGAGAAACCCCAACTCTACTAAAAAAAAAAAAAAAAATTAGCTGGGCATGGTGGCACATGCCTGTAATCCCAGCTACTTGGGAAGCTGAGGCAGGAGGCTCGCTTGAACTCAGGGGCTGGAGGTTGCAGTGAGCCCAGAGCACACCATTGCACTCCAGCCTGGGCAACAAGAGCAAAACTCCGTCTAAAACAAAAACGAGGAGTGCCTGGAGTATGGTACGTATCTGTGCTGCAGCTAAGTTGGTTGGCTTGGCCAGGATGGAGACTAGCCCGTAGGCTGAGACCTGGGCACCTTCCTGTGCTGCCTGCCTCATACCCTGTGACTGGGTGGGCTGTCCTCCCACAAGGGGACCAGGCAGGCACAGAGGCTGAGGGTATGCTGTGGCTGGTCCACCTGTCTCGAGAAGCGTGCCCTTCTGGAGGAGGAGAGTGCAGAGCCATGGGACTTGGTCTGGGCTCTAAGACTAAGGCCTTGGGCCCCATTCAGGCCACAAAGCTCGTGGGGCTGGGGCCAGGTTGTGAGGGGCACAGGGCCAGACTCCTTCCTGTCCTTGGTCACAGGGCCACCCCCTGAACCCTCGTGACTACTGTGGCTGGACACCTCTACATGAGGCCTGCAACTACGGGCATCTAGGTGAGCGAGGGACAGAAGGAGCCTGGTGCACCTCGGTGGATGCGTGGGGCGAAGAGTCAGTCCTGGTGGGGCATCGGGAGCTGGACTCACGTCTCCTGATCTGCAGAAATCGTCCGCTTCCTGCTGGACCACGGGGCCACAGTGGACGACCCAGGTGGCCAGGGCTGCGAAGGCATCACCCCCCTGCACGATGCCCTCAACTGTGGCCACTTTGAGGTGGCTGAGCTGCTTCTTGAACGGGGGGCATCTGTCACCCTCCGCACTCGGAAGGTGAGCCTGGGCATGGCAGAGGGTGAGGGCCATGGGGGCTGCCGTGCTCCTGCTCAACTGATGCCACACAGGGCCTCAGCCCGCTGGAGACGCTGCAACAGTGGGTGAAGCTATACCGCAGGGATTTGGACCTGGAGACGCGGCAGAAGGCCAGGGCCATGGAGATGCTGCTCCAGGCGGCCACCTCTGGCCAAGGCAAGCAGGGTCTTCTGTGTGCCTGGGGTTGCTGTGCCTAGCCTGGGAGTCCGGGGCAGGCCCTGATTCCGAGGGATGCTCCATCACAGGTGGAGGGGGAGGTGCTGGGCCCTCGCCTCAGCACAGATTCTCTTTCCCACAGATCCCCACAGCTCTCAGGCCTCCAGGACCATTCCAAGTAGCCTTCTGTTTGACCCTGAGACCTCTCCTCCTTTGAGCCCCTGCCCAGAACCCCCCTCTAATACTACCAGACCCCCAGAGGCCTCTCAGGCCCGTGCCAGGGTCTCCCTAGGGCAGGTAGCACCAGCTGTGGCCAGACCTCGGAGGAGCAGACATGGACCAGCCAGTAGCAGCAGCTCGGAGGGTGAGGACAGCACAGGGACCCCACAGCCGTCCCAGAAGAGGCCTCGATGCTCGGCCACAGCACAACAGGTGGCGGCCCAGACACCTGGCCCTGCCAGCAACAGGGAGGAAGCTGCAGCCAGTGCCAGCCGGGCAACCTACAAGGCAGCCATCCGGGGTGTGGGCAGTGCTCAGAGCCGGCTAGGGCCTGGCCCACTTTGGGGCCAGAGCAAAGCCCTTGCCCCACAGGCAGCGCTCATCCCTGAGGAGGAGTGCCTGACCGGGGACTGGCTGGAGCTGGACACGCCCCCAGTCCGCAGCCGCCGGCCCCGCTCCCAGAGCAACGGGGACAGCCGCAGACCCAGTAGTACCTCAGAGTCTGACAGCGAGGAGTGCAGGCCCCGTGCCCTAGCCAAGCAGGTCCGCCTGACCTGTCTACAGAGTTGCAGTGTGTCAGTCAAGGCCGGGACCAACAGCATGGCCTCAGAATCCCCAGGGAGCCCCAGCACTTCCAGGGCCTCAGAGCCCAGTGGGGACAGCTCTGCAGCAGGCCAGCTCGTGGTGGGTGTGCAGGCCTGGAGCAGAGCCCTCTCCCCACTCAGGGCAGGTGGGTGTTGGGTGGAGGCCACTATGGCTCCTGACTCAGTCCCACTTCCCTCACCTGCCAGGGTCCGGCCCTGCCTCCTCCCATCCGGGTTCGAGTTCAAGTTCAGGATCATCTCTTCCTCATCCCTGTCCCACACAGGTGAAGAATCGCCTGCCCTCTTCTGCCCCGGCCCCACTGCCCACCTGTGCTGCTCTGCCAGGGTGCTTGTTTTTGCATGTCGGGGTAGGGCATGTGATGAGGGCTTCCTGGCATGTTCCAGGAGGACCTTGTGGCCCCCAGGAATGGCAGAGGGGCTGGTGGTATGCCAGGCTGCAGGGAGAGAAGGGGCCGGGTACCTGGGAGTGGGAGAAGCAGCTAAGGGAGCCGTTGGCCCTGGGCAGGGATGGTGGGGTTCCTGGGGCATTGCCCTGGCTGTGTGCAGGCAGCAGCAGCAGCACCTCTGTCCCTGCAGCAGTGAGACCCACTCCGTGGCCTGGTTGGCCGAGCAGGCAGCCCAGCGCTACTACCAGACCTGCGGGCTGCTGCCGAGGCTCACCCTACGGAAGGAGGGGGCCCTGCTGGCCCCACAGGACCCCATCCCTGACGTGCTGCAGAGCAATGATGAGGTGAGCATGGAACCCAGGGCCTTAGACCCCAGCAGACCCCAGGTGGCTCATGACAGTGCCTTCCAGGTGTTGGCTGAGGTGACTTCGTGGGACCTGCCCCCGTTGACTGACCGCTACCGAAGGGCCTGCCAGAGCCTGGGGCAAGGTGAGGGCCAGGAGAGCTTCAGTTTCTGAGTGAGGACATGTGAGGAGGCTGGGCACACAGGCTCTACTAGCCCAGTTCATGCCTAGGCCTCAGGCTTTTTGGCACACCTCCCTCAGCCCCCCCGCCCCCCGATCTGTCGACGGGGAGATGGCAAAAAGCAGCCAAAGCCTCGAAAGTCAAGCCAGGGAGGAAAGCCTCACATGGGCTGGGGCTGCCCGGGAAGCTTCCCAGAAAGCTTGTCTCGGGGGCTGTGGACTCTGGCAGTGACGAGCTCAGGGTGCTGCAAACCCACCTCCGCCCCCGGGGTCCACAGTGCTAGGTCCACAGGCATGTTTGAGCGGGCTCTGCAGTGTGTGCAGTGGGTGGCACCTGAGGCTGGTGAGAAGGGGCCACCTGGTTTGCCCTGTGGGATTCAAAGGGCAGAAAGGGCTGGCCTTGCCCTGGTGACAGCACATCTCCCACCAGGGGAGCACCAACAACTGCTGCAGGCTGTGGAGCTACAGGGCTTGGGCCCCTCGTTCAGCGCCTGCTCCCTGGCCCTGCACCAGGCCCAGCTCACACCGCTGCTGCGGGCCCTCAAGCTGCACACAGCACTCCGGGAGCTGCGCCTGGCAGGGAACCGGCTGGGGGACAAGTGCGTCGCTGAGCTGCTGGGTGCCTTGGGCACCATGCCCAGCCTGGCCCTCCTGGACCTCTCCTCCAATCACCTGGGCCCTGAAGGCCTGCGCCAGCTTGCCATGGGGCTGCCAGACCAAGCCACCTTGCAGGTAGAGGCAAGGGAAGCAGTGGGCCCTCAATGGCAGGGTGTCAGGGTTCCCATTCTGTAAGTCCCTGGATGGTCTGGAGCAGCTGAGAGAGCCGGCCAGTGCCCAGCTGCAATAGGCTATGCCAGGCAAAGTGTGGAAGAGACTGCCAAGCCAAGCCCCAAGGGGGACCTCGTCTGCTGGACTGCTGGGCGCTCACTGCCAGCCTGTGTCTTTCACAGAGTTTGGAGGAGCTGGACTTAAGCATGAACCCTCTGGGAAATACCTGTGGACAGGCCCTGGCCTCCCTCCTGCGTGCCTGCCCCTTACTCAGCACCCTACGCCTGCAGGCCTGTGGCTTTGGCCCCAGCTTCTTCCTAAGCCACCACATAGCCCTGGGCAGTGCCTTCCAAGGTAAGCTGACCAGGCACTCCCTGTCTACTCTCTAGCCCCGGGGCATTGAGGGTTTCAGAGGACCTTCAGAGGGGGCCTGGGCCAGGCACAGGGGCAACACCTGTGGTCCCAGCTACTTGGGAGGCTGAGGCAGGAGGATCGCTTAAGCTAAGAGTTCCAGGACAGCCCGGCTAACATAGTGAGACCCCATCCCTTAAAAAAAAAAAAAGTTGGCTGGGCGTGGTGGCTCAAGCCTGTAATCCCAGCACTTTGGGAGGCCAAGGCGGGTGAATCACAAGGTCAACAGATCAAGACCATCCTGGTCAACGTGGTGAAACCCCGTCTCTACTAAAAAAAAATACAAAAATTAGCTGGGCACGGTGGTGCGTGCCTGTGATCCCAGCTGCTTGGGAGGCTGAGGCAGGAGAATTGCCTGAACCCAGGAGGCGGAGGTTGCGGTGAGCCGGGATTGCGCCACTGCACTCCAGCCTGGGTAACGAGCAAAACTCTGTCTCAAAAAAAAAAAGTTTAGGGGCCTGGGATGCCAGACTTGGCTCTCCAGGAGGGGCTGGTTTCTGGGAGCGATAGATGGATGTGTGGGGGCCGGGTCTGCCTGGCTTCTGAGGGCATCTGGTACCCACCCAGCCAGGCTGATACCCCAGGACACATCAAGAGCAGAGTCCAAGCAGCTCAGTGTCCAGTGCTTGCCAGCTGAGTGTTGTTCACCTGAGACAGTTCTACCATGAGCCCACCCAGGCTGCAGAGACTGGGGTCCCAGTGCTAAGAGGCTGGAATTGGGTGTCATCCACGGGTGGGGGAGTCTAAGGGGGGCAGCAGTGGTCAGTGCGCTTCCTGAACACCCCCACTGTGCATAGGCATCTGGCCCAGGACTGTGTAGTTGTGGAGTGGGAGGTGTACAGAACTGGGGAACAGCCGAGCTTGGAGATTTGGCCACACCCTCCTCGGCTGGGAGAATCTGGGCGAGAGCCTTTGCCTCTGCACTGCTACCCCACCCCACAAATCCTGTGGTAGTGGTTTCCCCAAAGGGGTCCTGAGGGTTCTGGGCCCAGAACTCAGTGTGGGTACAGGGACGTGGTCACATGAAGCTGACAGGTTCTGGCCCCGGTGCAGATGCTGAGCGCCTGAAGACCCTGTCTCTGTCCTACAACACCCTGGGAGTCCCCGCCCTGGGCAGGACTCTGCAGAGCCTGCCTGCCCGCACCCTCCTGCACCTAGAGCTCAGCTCTGTGGCAGCCAGCAAGGGCGACTCAGGCCTCATGGAGCCCATAGTCCGATATCTGGCCAAGGTACGAGGTGGGAAGGGCCCATAAAATACTGAGCCTCAGAGGCCAAAGGTCCCAAGGCTGAGGTCCCCAGGGGAGCTGGGAGGAGCTGACCTCTCCCCAGATTTCAGCTATACTCACTGAGGGGCTCTCAGAGAGGGTTAGAGGTTTGGAGGTTTAGAAAAAACGGCTGGAGGGATACTTTTGTACAGCTACCTGTCTCAGGCTGTGAAATTCTAACCAGAAAGGACCTGGGACCCAGGGTGTGGTCTTGCCCACCCCCAGGCAGGTCTCAAGGGGCACACTAGGGGCCCCTGGTGCTCTCTCCTGGAGGTCTTCCAGACACAACTGGGTCTCTGTTATTTTCACACCACCACCTGCAGAGTGTGACGCACATGAGGACAGGTGTTTCTTTCTAATCTCCAAATTAATGGGGGCTCTTGGCCCCTGGGTGTGGGGGCATCTGCTGGGAAGCAGGCAGAGCAGGTGTGCCACTCAGTCTGGCCCCTTGGGCCTCTGCTCATGTCCAGGAAGGCTGTGCTTTAGCCCACCTGACCCTGTCTGCAAACCACCTGGGGGACAAGGCTGTCAGAGAACTGTGCAGGTAACACCCTTGCCCTGCTGGCCTGGGGGTCTGATCTCATGGCTCAGGACCCCAGGGGAGCTGGGCTATGGGAGAAGGGCCACAGAAATGGTACCAGCTCCTTCCCAGTGCGCCCCAAGACCTGGCTCCTTCGGCTTCCACAAGCCTCTCAGGCTGCCCTGGAAGGCACACTACCCTCAGGCTTCTTAACCTGGGCCTGTGGCTCTTGAGAGTGCCTCTCTGGGGCTGTCTTTCCTTGTCACTCCTGTGCATCAGCCCACACAAGGGCTGCTGCTCTTATAATCTGGAGCCTCAGTCAGCTCTGGGGAATGTCGAGAGGAGCCCAAGCTGGGCCAGGCACATGCAGAACTGGCCACTACAGCCCTAACCCCGGACCACCAGGGGACTCACTAACCCTAGAGAAGCACCTGCTATTGTGCCAGGGTGGGGCAGAATCCCTGGGCCTGGCCTGAGGCTCCCTGAGTCCGGGCAGCTTTCCTAGTGTTGGGGCACAGCCTCTCTCTGGAAGCCAACCTTTGTGCTTCTTCCCATGTTATCTCAGATGTCTCTCTCTGTGCCCCTCACTCATCTCACTGGATCTGTCTGCCAACCCTGATATCAGCTGTGCCAGCCTGGAAGAGCTCCTGTCTGCCCTCCAGAAACGCCCCCAAGGCCTTAACTTCCTTAGCCTGTCAGGTGAGGGCATGCCATGTCCAGCCTTTTCAGGGACCTGCTGAGTCCCAAGGGGCTGCCACTGCTACCAGCCAAGCAGCAAGGCTGGGCTCCATGAGGCTGAGGCAGCAGCAGGCAGAGTAACAGTGAGAGAAAGGGTAAGGGGGCATGAGCCCAGTTCCTAAAACCATGGGGTGGAGGACAAGCTGGGTCTCTACCTCTGGTCGCTCCAACCCAACCTTCAGAGCAGCCTGTGGCAGGCAAGACCCCCTTCCACAGGGGCTTTCTCATTCTCCGTGGCAAGAAGAGGGAGCCCAAGGTCAGAGTGTTGAAAGCTGCCACCAAGGGACCCTCCCACTTCCTGGCAGGGGCTCCTCCGACCATAATCCTGCCAGGCTGTGGCCTGTTTTAGCTTGCTCTCTTGAGCCACATCAGGGCAGTCCCCAACCTGAGCTGTGTGAAGGACAACCCCAGAAGGAGAGGAGCTTTAATGACCCGGCCAACCAGCAGTCTGGCATAGCCAGCTGGGGCCAGGACAGGCCCTGCCCTCCAGGGGATGAGGGCTGGAAGTGGATGTGCACAAGGGGCGCTCTGCGTTCTTCCTGCACGCCACCCTTGACCCCCAGGGCCAGGCCGCCTTTTCCGGGAAGGCACCCAAGTGCTGGTAGGAGACCTGCATTCCACTAGGGCTGCTCCCCACACCTCGGTTCCTGGCTCTGTACCTTCCCACCTGGCTCCCTGAATTACTGAGCTTAGTGTCCTCTTCAGCCACTCAAGTCTACGATGTACAGATTTGCAAACAGCCCCCTATGTCCTCCTTATGGGTGGGAGACTGAGGTGTAGGCATGGACTTTTGAGATCCGGCACTGTCAGAGGTAGAAAAGGGAGCCACCCTTCCTCCGGCCTGACCGCTGGTTGTGCAGATGAGCCCACTCCTTCCTGGTGTCATGAGGCCTCTCCTGGGCTCTGCCCACTGCCCCTCGCTGCAGCACTGGGGCCCTCTGGGAAAGCGAGTTTGTTCCCTGGGGCCTGCCGTGGGCACCGGGACGCCGCTGGCCCCTGCAGCGCTGAGGCCTGCCCTCTGACCTTCCGCAGGCTGCGCCCTCCAGGGCCCCTTGGGTCTGGGCCTATGGGACAAGATCGCCGAGCAGCTCCAGGAGCTGCAGCTGTGCAGCAGACGCCTCTGCGCGGAGGACCGGGACGCCCTGCGTCAGCTGCGGCCCAGCCGGCCAGGCCCTGGCGAGTGCACGCTGAACCACGGTTCCAAGCTCTTCTTCCGGCGCCTCTGACCACCGCCTTTCCCCACCCCCACCGAAGCCCCTAATAAATGAAGCGGCTGTCTCCCATCTCCATGGCTGCTTGGCAGGTGGGTGGGCGGGGTAAGACCACGCTTCGCGTATAGTGCGCGGGTTGGAACCCAGGGGCTGCGCGGATGGGGGCGTGGCCGGGAGCCCGGGCGGGCACAGGCATAAAGGCTGAGCGCCGAGCTGCTGATGGGGGCTATCGCCTCGGTGCGCGCAGGCGCAGACATAAGGGGAGAGCGCCGAGCCGCTGATCGAGAGCGCCCGGTCCCCGGCGCCATCTCCCGGACCGCGAGCAGTCCAGGTACCCGGGGCCCGGCCGGTGGGCGGGGAAGGTGCCGAATGGGGAGAGGCGACCCCGGGCCTTGGCTGAGTGAGCGCCGCAAAAGTCACGTTATTGGCATGTTCTAGAAACTGGGTTTCCTTGCTCATTGTCCAGTCCGTGAGGTTGTTTTGCATATTCGCTGGTGGCCGCAGAACGTCCGCTTTCGCTGCGGGGCAGAACCCCTGCGTGGTTAGGGCGCTTGGCTCCTCGGCCCTCTCCCGCCTGGCGGCTCCGTGATGGCTGCCGAGGAGCCTCTGTGCCCACTCTGCGGCTCTTCCGCGGTTAGGGCGACCCAGGGCTTCAGCGCGGGCCGCCTTCCCTCCCGTCTGCTCTCCTCCCATCCCGGGTAGCACCGTCCACTCCCACGGTGAGCCGGCGCAGCGCAGCCCTCTCCGCCGAGAGCTCCCTCCCCTGCCGGGGCGTCGGAACCCTGAGCCTGCCCGCCTGGCCCGCCCCTCCTCCCTTCTGCGATTGAGTTTACCTTACTGTCCCGACCTATTGGGCCAAGAACGGGGTGTCGTTCATAACACCTTTATTTTAACCTTACCTCAAATCCCTCAGCGGATCTGACGGTTCCACTTATAAAGAGAGAACGTCTGGAGCTGGCCCAGCTTTTGTACTAGGCAGGACCCTCCCTCGGGCTTTGCTTCCATTCTTTCTCCACAGCCCGCTGCCACCTGGGAGCCCCAAAGAGAATAAGACCCAGCTCTCTATCTTCAGTCTTCATGCCCTAGGACCCCCTCTTCATGCTCTAGGACCCCTCATTCGAGAAGCTCCACCCCTCAGCTTGTCTGTTCCTCCAAGTTCGTGCCTAGTTATAGGCCAGCTGTTAAGTGTGTTGTTTCTGTGCCCAAAACGCCCCTCCCGGGCCATCTGACAGCTGCCTGCCTCCTTCATCACCTGCCTCAGCCTCCAGCTTGGACCACATTCCAAGGCAGCCCCCATCCCGCAGTCCTGAGTGACCACAGGACCTCACTTTGTCCTGGAAGACCCCGTAGCACCCTGTGTGTTCATCACTATTGAGCTTGGGAGTGCTCTTCATGACGCCCTGGGTCTCCAGGACCTGGCACTTACCGGCTTTTCTTGTTGTTTTTCGTTTGAGACAGGGTCTTGATCTGTCACCCAGGCTGGAGTGCAGTGGCGTAATCTTGGCTCATTGCAACCTTCACCTCCTGGGTTCTAGCAATTCTCCCTCAGCCTCCCAAGTAGCCGGGACTACAGGCATGTGCCACCACACCTGGCTAATTTTGTATTTTTAGCAGGGATAGGGTTTCACCATGTTGGCCAGACTGGTCTCGAACTCCTGATCTCAGGTGATTTACCCACCTTGGCCTCCCAAATTGCTGGGATTATAGGCATGAGCCACCGTGCCCCACCTAGGTGCCATCTTTGAGGCAGCCCTGGCTCTGCTCCCCAGGTCTTGTTGCAAAATATTCAGGAGACTGGAGAGACCAATGGGTGAAACAGGAGGATTTAAGGTGGCCACTGGCTCACGGATTAGCATTCCAAGGCTGAGCCCTAACAAAGACAGGGCTGAATCTTTCATACATCCAGGATGACGTAGCAGCTAACAGGTTTAAACAACAGTTCATTAATTTGTAACATGTCTTGTGTTGTACCTTACACTTGAAAACAGCATTTTGAGAAACACATTGCACATTCTTTGGGTGTTATCTTGCCCTGTGACCTTGCAGCTGGTCTGCAAGAAAAACGGGAGTCTTGAGATGCCTGGGAACTTTGCTGAGAATGTTGGGAGAATAGATAAGGTAGGTTTTATAGGCAGAGAGTCAATTTCAAGCAGAACTGGGAGTTAGGTTTTATGTTGAACATAACATAGTAAACTTTATTATGCAGGAATTATAGGCTACTATTATTATTATTTAATTTCCCTCTTCAGTTTCACTGCTGTTGCCCCTCCAGAGCCTAGAGGATGTTTCATGGGATCCCAGCCACTCCGGGCATAGGAGGTGAGTGTGGCCAGAGCTGGGCTTAGAAACTGGAAGGGCCCAGGCTTTCAGCCCCTCCCAGAGGGGCTGACAGGCAGTATTGGACTTCAGAGGTCAGGATGGGGGATGTCTGTAAGTCTACCCTGACCCTGATCTCAAACAGCCTTGGGGGTGGCCAGGGGCGGGTGCAGTTCATCACAGGAGCACTGAGGGCCCAAAAACCTCCTCCAGGGGGAACTGGCTTGATCCTGCTGGGCAGAGGTGATGAGCTTTGGTGTGGCCAGAGCCATGGGGGTCCTGGGCACCCTGTGTCACCAAGCCCAGGGGAGAGGCTGTGTGCAATGAGCCTTGTTGGCACTGCATCATAGACCATGAGCAGGGTGTGACCACTGTTGTAAAGGTGACACAGCCAGGGAGTCGCAGTGGAGCTGCGGCCCCCGGCCTCCCAGAGGCATCTTTAGATACCTCCACACACTGATGAGAGGTGAGGTTGGAACCCTGTGCTCCAGCTACCCTGGCCTCCCAGAGGTGTCATCTTCAGGTCCCTCCACACACTGATGGGAGGTGAGGTTGGAACCCTGTGCTCCAGCTCCCTCTGGGCTCTTTGGGACCCAGCATGGGACCTGAAATGGAGGCTGGGGCTGGAGCCTGCCCTCAGATTCTCTTTGGGGAATCCTGCCAGCTTTCTACCTTCTCTTGCAGCCCCTGGGAACAAGCCAGAGCTGTATGAGGTGAGTGGTGGGTGCCCACCTGGTCAGCACTGGCCAACAGCAAATGCCCGTGTTGCCTCGACAGGGCCCTGCAGCCCCTGTTGGCACTGGCCCACAGTGTCTGCTCTCTCTGGCAGGAAGTGAAGTTGTACAAGAATGCCCGGGAGCGGGAGAAGTAAGTGCAGGCACCCAGGCTGCCCCAACATACCCATGCCCATCTGGCTGCCCAGGGCAGCCTCCTCCAGACCCATCCCACTCTAAGGAGTGGGAGGACACAGAGTCAGGCTGGGGAGCTGTTCTTGAGGTACTCCAGGATGGAGCGAGAGGAGGGCAGAGCTCCATCAGTGGCACCTCTGGGCAGGGGTTGCTGCTCTGGGCTCTAGGCTCGGCACTCCGGGGCCTGGCCCGATGGACAGGTGTGTCCTCAGGTACGACAACATGGCAGAGCTGTTTGCGGTGGTGAAAACTATGCAGGCCCTGGAGAAAGCCTACATCAAGGACTGCGTCTCCCCCAGCGAGTAAGAGCCCATGTCCTTGGAAGCCTGTTCCTGCCCTCTCAGGCCTGGGTGCTCTGTAGGAAGCAAGAGCAAAAGTCCATCAGGCTGTCAGGCACCCACTTGTGTGGGGCCCACCCAGCGTGAGGAGGGTGCCCCTTGTTCTCAGCCAGGGAAGTTCTAGGGGGTGGTGAGGTAGGTGAGCAGAGGGGCGGCCCCTGGGGTGTCATCCAGTTCAGTCCCCCACCCTCATCTCCCAGGACAGACAGCCCTACAAGATAGGTGAGAGGCTTGGAGATGTCCCAGGATGTTTTGGGGGGCTTTGTTCCATGAGGTCACAAGACCCTCACAGGCCACTGCACAGGTCCATGAGCTGTGGATGGGGCCATCATAACAAGAATGCTGGTCGCTGTGGTTAGAGGGTGGGCAGGGGTGGGGGGGCTGGGACCTCCACCTGGAGCTGAGCTCCAAGCCCCACTATGGGCTCAGGCCCTCACCCAATGAAGCTGCTAGCAGCCCCTCCTCCTTGCTTGGCCTGCCTTTGCCTGTTGCCCAGCCCTCTCTGGGAGCTGCTCTACCTCTGGAGCAGCCAAGGGAGTGGGATGAGCTGGGCAGAGCTGGTCCCATGCTCGGGAAGCAGCTGGCTTCTCCCTAGGTACACTGCAGCCTGCTCCCGGCTCCTGGTCCAGTACAAAGCTGCCTTCAGGCAGGTTCAGGGCTCAGAAATCAGCTCTATTGATGAGTTCTGCCGCAAATTCCGAGTGAGTGCCCGGTCCTCCCAGCCCCGCAAGACGGGGGCTGTCAGCATGGGTATGGGGGGCCGTCGGGCTCTGGCTGCATGGGGCTTGCCATCCTGAGAGCCCCAGCACTCATATCAGCAACTGACAGCTGGACTGCCCGCTCGCCATGGAGCGGATCAAGGAGGATCGGCCCATCACCATCAAGGACGACAAGGGCAATCTCAACCGCTGCATTGCCGACGTGGTCTCGGTGCGCCAGCCCCCAGGGCCCACGGGATTAGGAGGGCCGAGGCTGCTGCTGCAGCGGGCACAGCGTTGGGTCCTGGGCTTCCAGAGCTGAGCAGCACTGGACTTGCTGGGTGGAAGAACCCCTTTAAGTAGGAATGAGGGGTGGGCAGCAGGCAGGGAGGCCACCAGGCAGCCTGGACTCCTGAGGTGGGGACACACGCACAGGGTGCGTTCTGGGGGTGTCCCAGCCTCGGGAGAGAGTGTGTGGGCTCACCCTCCATTTCCCACACAGCTCTCTGGGCAGCCAGGACCTCCTTCACCCAGGAGGCCTGCAGGGTTTGGGAACAGCACAGTGAGGAGGCCCCAGTGACAGTTGTGTCTGGAGAGGGGTTGGGGCCTGTGAGCTTCGAGGCCTCCCCTATCCCTGGAGATGCAAACTCACGTGCACATCTGCCCCCAGCTCTTCATCACCGTCATGGACAAGCTGCGCCTGGAGATCCGTGCCATGGATGAGGTGCGGGCATTGGGCTGGCAGCGGGTCTAGGCAGGAGGGGATGGAGCCAGTGTGGGGGTCCCAGCTGCTGTGTATGTCCCAGATCCAGCCCGACCTGCGGGAGCTGATGGAGACCATGCACCGCATGAGCCACCTGCCGCCCGACTTTGAGGGCCGCCAGACGGTCAGCCAGTGGTAGGTGTCCCTTCCTGCCAGGCAGAGTCCCTGAAGTGCCCCAGAGGCCCTCCCCGCCAGGCAGCAGTGCCCCTGAGGCCCTCTCCACCAGGCAGAGCCCCTGCAGTGCCCCTGAGGCCCTCCCTGCCAGGCAGAGCCCCCACAGTGCCCCTGAGGCCCCCCACCCCCACGTGCCTTGTGCTGCGCTCCCCAGGCTGCAGACCCTGAGCGGCATGTCGGCATCAGACGAGCTGGATGACTCGCAGGTGCGTCAGATGCTGTTTGACCTGGAGTCGGCCTACAACGCCTTCAACCGCTTCCTGCATGCCTGAGCCCACGGCACCAGCCCCTGTGAGGAGGGGCAGACTGAGACCCTGCCGTACACACGACTCACTGGCCGCAGCTGCCCATCTTGTGTCTGTCTGGTGTCAGGACTTTGGGGGCCAGGCCCTTCCCCACAATAAAGATGCTCTCTGACCCTCCTGTTTGGATGGCTCCCCGAGGCCTGCCCTGTGGGTTCTGTCTGCCTCCTCAGACTCTGAGCATAGAGCCCCTCTAGCCCACCCACCCTTGACCTGTGTGGGGGCCAGGCCCTGGCTCTGTCCCTACCACTGTATCCCTCAAGGCCTGTGTCATTCAGGGACAGCCACTTCCCTGCTGGGCTCTGCCTGGTCATGTAGTGGGGGGCACTTCCGTAGCACCGAAGCCTGGAAAATGAACGGGTCCACCACCTTGGCCAAGTGTGGCTTGACTCTGGCTGCAGGGGAGGCTGCCTGCCACCCATCCCACCCCTCACCGAAGGCCCAGGGCAGCATGGGGACTTCTGAGTGCAGTCAGGTCCCGGCACACCTGCCGGGGCTGGGCTCAGAGACTACCCTTCATGCTGTCGGCCGCTTTGCCCCTGCCTCCCGCTCGGATGGCTGCACTGGGGCCCAGGGCTCCTGACTTATCTGTGGCTCCAGCCAATAACTCATCGGGTGGGAGTTTATCTTGCCAACCCCTAGGGTCCCTCTCCAGGCCCCTCAGCAAAGCCGAAGTGTGAAGGCTGGGCCTGGTGGAGAGGCAGTAGTGGTAGATGCCATCCGTTCACAGCGTGTGCTTTGCACGTGCTGCTGTCCCCAGGAAAGCAGCAGACCACACACCACGCCTCTGGGTTCTGAGGGGCACACATTTCACGTCTTGGCACCTGTGCTGTCAGGATGAGGGACGTGCCAGGGTTTCATTGCAGCATTTTTCTCTCTTACAAGTTGAGAACAGGGCTTGTTGACATCCATGGCATCTAGAGCGGTTGGAATGAGGTGCGTAGAGTAAGCCAGATGGTGAAAATCAAGTCAGGTGATGGTCCAAGGGGGCTTGGGACATGGAGCAGGAGGGGCATGGAAGAGGCATGTGGACTGAGTAGGAGTGGCCTCTCAGACGGCCAAGGGGAGCCATCAAGCAGGGTGCTGACATCCGTGACTGCAGAGGGAGTCCGAATCCCACCAAGAAACCAGAGGACTGGCCGGGGGTGCTGGTCTGGGAGGTGGGAATAGACTGACCGAGGAGCCCCTGGGATGGCAGGATCCAGAGCGTCCCGGGGAGCTGAGGACGGGCACTGTCTGGCCATCAGGCCCTTGATGTCTCTGACAGGGAAATGTGGGTGTGGGGCGCTTCGAGGGAGGACCAGCACTCCAAAATTTCTGTGTCAAGGTGGGCAGATGGTCAGGGAGGGTCTTTTTAAAATACATATACATTGTCAGTTTGTTTTTTGAGATGGGGTCTACCTGTGTCACCAGGCTGGAGCGCAGTGGCACAATCTCGGCTCACTGCAACCTCTGCCTCCTGGGTTCAAGGGATTCTGCCTCAGCCTCCCAAGTAGCTGGGCCAACAGGCATGTGCCACCACACCCAGCTAATTTTTGTATTTTTAGTAGAGACGATATTTCACCATGTTGGCCAGGATGGTCTTGATCTCTTGACCTTGTCATCGGCCTGCCTCGGCACCCCAAAGTGCTGGGGTCACAGGTGTGAGCCACCACGCTGGCCTATTTTATTTTTTTTACTGTGATAAAATACAACAAAATTTGCCATTTTAACTGATTTTAAGTACACAGTTCAGTGGCATTAAGTGTGTTCACATTATTGTGCAACCTTACCACCATTCACCTCCAGAACTTTTCCATCCTCCCTAACAAAGCCCCATCCCGACCTGGTATGACTTCAGTGAGTCTTGAGGACGTTGTGATGAGTGAAAGAAGCCAGACACTAAAGGGCAAGGATGGTGCAATCTGACTTACGTGAGGACCCTAGCCGGTCAATTTCATGGAGACAGAAAGTAAAAGGGTTTTGGGAGGCCAAGGCGGGCGGATAACCTGAGGTCAGGAGTCTGAGACCAGCCTGGCCTGCCTGGATTTTTTTCTTTTTAGTGACAGGATATTGCTCAGTTGCCTAGGCTGGACATGGTACAATCGAGGCTCACTGCAGCCTCCACCTCCTGGGCTCAAGCAGTTCTGCCTCAGCCTCCCAAGTCGATGGGACTACAGGCACATAACACCACTCAGGGCACCCTAACTTGATTTTGTAGGTTTTTTTTTTTTTTTTTTGAGACAGAGTTTCGCTCTTGTTACCCAGGCTGGAGTGCAATGGCGCGATCTCGGCTCACCACAACCTCCGCCTCCTGGGTTCAGGCAATTCTCCTGCCTCAGCCTCCTGAGTAGCTGGGATTACAGGCACGTGCCACCATGCCCAGCTAATTTTTTGTATTTTTAGTAGAGATGGGGTTTCACCATATTGACCAGGAGGGTCTCGATCTCTTGACCTCGTGATCCACCCACCTCGGCCTCCCAAAGTGCTGGGATTACAGGCAAGCACCATCAGGCCCGGCTAATTTTTTGTATTTTTAGTAGAGGCGGGTTTCACTGTATTACCCAGGATGGTCTCAATCTCCTGACCTCATGATCCACCCACCTTAATTTCCCGAAGTGCTGGGATTGAAGATGTGAGCCACCACGCCTGGCCAATTTTGTATTTTTAGTAGAAGTGGGGTTTCACCATGTTGCCCAAGCTGATCCTGTACTTCTGACCTCAAGTGATCCACCTGCCTCAGCCTCCCAAAGTGCTGGGATTACCAGTGTGAGCCACTGTGCCTGGCCAGTGTTGTTTTTAAGATGGGGCAATTGCAATGAGCTTGCTGGATGACACAGTGGGTCTGGGGTGCAGGAGAGTGCAACCCCTCTGCTCTGGGGAAGCCAGCCTCAGGCTGAGGCATGAGCAGGTGACACCCTCAGCAGCTGCTCCTGGGCTACTGAAGGGGGTTTCAGCTGGGAGGGGTGGGGTCACATGAATGGAGGGAATGGAGGAGGCCTGTAGCCCAGCACTGAGACCTCCTGGGGAGGCGGCTGTGTGCAGACAGACTGGGCACAGGGTCAGGACCAGACCAAGACCTTTGTCCTGAAGCTAAAATAGGCTCTGGAGCCATGGGAGGCTCCAGCCGGCCACTGGTACTGGGGTCATGTGGGAGAGAAAGGGCCAGTTTGGGTCCGCAGCATCTTCAGGCTGTGTGCAGAGCTGCCCCCCTTGTGGTCCTGGGACCCAGAAATTTTCTACACCCACAGGTGGTCTCCCCTAAGGGCCCCCAGAGGGATACCACTGTGGGTGGGCCTAGCGAGAAGGACACCATGAGATCTGCTGCATGGCAAGGTGAGGCCAGAAGGGGAAGCACCCTGACCCCAGGACACTGGGCCCAATGCCCGTCCTGCCCTGCTGCGCCCTGCCCTGTGCATGGCAGGACAGAGTCCTTGGGCCTCAGGAGCCCAGCTCCCCACCCCAGCCCCACCCACAACACTCAGGGTCAGGCTGGCTGGGCTGGGCAGGAGGCGGCATCCAGGCTCCCACTTCGCAAAGCTGCCCTGAGATCTGCTGCCCCTTCCCCCAGACTTCCTGCCTCCACCACCGCAGTAGAGATAAGGCCTCTGGGCTCAAAGGCCAGAGAGGGAGTCCGCAGGGAGGGCAGGGCTGGGAGCCACAGCCTCCCTGCCCCCAGGCCTAGAGCTGGGGTCTTGCCCCAACCTTGTCCCGACACAAGCCTGGCCAGGTGGCTGCTGGGACCCAGGTCCGTCTCCTGTTTGTCTGTGCTGGAGCTTCTTGGGGCTGTCCTCAGCCTAGAGGAGCGTGACGCAGCAGGCACCTTTTCAGTTCTTTCAACCCCATCACCGTCCCCAACAGGGACCACAGCCCATGACCCAGGAGGAGAGAGGCCCATGTCCCCACCCCCAACCGGGCCACCAAGGGCGTCTGGGCAGCCTCTGCTAAGGGCTGTCAGGAGGGGGCCGAGGCCTGGGCCTGGGGCTCTAAGAGCATCTGTGAACCTCTGCCCTGCGTCCCCCAAGCTTGGAAGCAGCCCCCAGATGGAGAGCCAGAAGGGGACACCCTGGCCCTGCCTCACAGCTTGGGGGGTTGCTGGCAGAGGAGCAGATACCCAGACTGCCCATCCAGGGGAAGGGGCCCAGCCCTTGCCCCCCACAGGCAGTGGCTCCAGGCTGTCGGGGAGGATCTGCCGCTGGAATGGTTAACCCAGGTAACTCCAGCAGCCAATCACAGAGCTCTGCAGGAATACCTGGGAGAGGTCCTCACGCGGGCGGGTCCTAGCCCAGCCCCAGTCTGGCCCCAGGCAGCCCCAGCAAAGCCGCCCTCAGCCAGCCCAGAAGCAACACCCACTGAGCACACTGGGAGCTGAGTATGGCGGCCCTGGTCCCGCTAGAGCTGGGGCTGCTGCTGGCTGTGCTGGTGGTGACGGTGACGGCGTCCCCGTCTGCTGGTCTGCTGAGCCTGCTCACCTCTGGCCAGGGCGCTCTGGATCAAGAGGCGCTGGGCAGCCTGTTAAATACGCTGGCGGACCGTGTGCACTGCACCAACGGGCCGTGTGGAAAGGTAACAGCCCCACCCGACGGGTCCCGCAGCCCTGGCCTCTTGCCGCCTGCTCCGCCCTGCTAGCCAGCAGCAAAGGACCCTGGGCAAACTCCAGGAGGCGGCGGAGGCTGGCAGTAGTACCTGGGCACCCTGCCCTGCCTGCAGGCTAGAGCCCACCCTTCTGCTCATTGGGGGCAGACGGGTCTGCCTCTCCATGGACACACAGCCCCTCTTCTCCCCAGGACCCTGGGGCCACCTCCCCCTGCTGGCCCCAGCCATCAAATTGGCAGTGGCTCTAGGGGAGTCCCCCGGGAATGGGGGACCACTGTTGGGGACCCCTCTGCATGCACCCCGTAGTTGGGGAAACAGAACAGGGGCCTGGGGAGACAGAAGGACATAAGGAGTTGAGAATGGGTGGCGGATGCTGTTGGACATGAGAGGGAGAGGAGTGGGAAGGGGCCTGCTGGGAAGCCCCTTGGCTGGGCTGGCTTCTCCTCTCCCTGGTGGGCCCAGCGCCCCTGCCCACCCATCTCTGCCCACAGTGCTTTTCTGTGGAGGATGCCCTGAGCCTGGGCGAACCCCCGGGTCCAGTCCTGGAGACTGGGTATATCGCCCGCCTCAGTGCCGCTGCTGCCCTGTACCTCAGCAACCCCGAGGGCATATGTGAGGGCGCTCAGGCTGGCGGCTGGGCCTCTCATGCGGATGACCTCCTGGCCCGGCTCGAAAGCCCTGAGGGCTTGATCCTGGGCCTGAGCAGGCTGCTGCAGAGGATGCAAGCCCGGGCTGCTGGCCAGGCCCTCAAGACGGTGAGAGAGAGACCAGGCAGACTAGGGGAATGGGTGACGAGGGCCCCACAGCCAAGGGGGCCGGGCCTGCAGAGCCTTTAGGGAGCCTGGGGGCCTGGAGAGATGCCTGGGGGTCGGCCTCGGGCTGGGGATTCACAATGTGGGGCTCACTACTGATCAGGTGGGGGTCTCATGAGGAGGGAACCAGAGGGCTGAGTGGGAGCCTGGGGCAGCTGGTCCCAGCAGGGAGGGCTGCGGCTCCAGGGAGGGCTGGGCTGGTGGGGCACATCCTGCCTTGGAGGGAGATGCATCCAGCGGGTGGGTGGCAGAGCTGCATACAAGGTCACACTGAAGGCTGAGGCCAGGCCCCTCTTCCTCAGGCCTGCGTAGACATCCCGCAGCTGCTGGAGGAGGCTGTGGAGGCGGGGGCTCCAGGCAGTGCTGGGGGCGTCCTGGCTGCCCTGCTGGACCACGTCAGGAGCGGGTCTTGCTTCCTCGCTTTGCCCAGCCCTCAGTACTTTGTGGACTTTGTGTTCCAGCAACACGGCAGTGAGGCTCCTATCACGCTGGCCGGTGAGGCCTGGGCTGGGCTGTGGATGGGGGCGCCCCTGAGCCCCAGCCTCTGTGTCCCTGGGCAGCAGGGCTGGAGCCCACACAGACTCATGGTGCCGACCATTCTCCCTGCCAGAGCTGTCAGCCTTGATGCGGCGCCTGGGGGTGGGCAGGGAGGCCCATGACAACCACAGTCATCAGCACAGGAGGGCCAGCAGCCAGGACCCTGTGCCCCTCTCTACCTCCAACAGCAGCTCCAGCGTGTGGGACACGGTGAGCTGTGCCCTGGGGTAAGATTGGCCCCACTGGGGTCTGCTCAGGCCCCTGACCTGTCCTGCCACTCCCAGGTATGCCTGAGTGCCAGGGACATGATGGCTGTGTATGGACTGTCGGAGGAGGCAGGGGTGACCCCGGAGGCCTGGGCCCAACTGAGCCCTGCCCTGCTCCAACAGCAGCTGAGTGGAGCCTGCACCTCCCAGCATGGGCCCCCCGTCCAGGACCAGCTCACCCAGGCAGAGAGTGAGTGCCTGCCCTGGCACTGCGCTGGCAGCTCGGAGGTGGGACCCATGGAGGGAGGAAGAAGTGGCTGCAGAGAATGAGGGATGGAGAGAGCAGGCAGGGGCTGGGGGTAGAAACAGCAGACACAGGGAAAGGGGGGTCTCCAGGAGGGGAGTGGCACTTTGAGGCAGGAGGGTCGGCTTGAGTGAAGGCCTGGCGCACACTGAGCACTTGCAGCCCCGGTGAGCAACACCCCAGAAGCAGGGGCTGAGTCTAGAAGAAAAGCTCTCACTGGCCTCATCTGCCCCCAGGCTATCTGTATGGCTCCCTGGCCACGCTGCTCATCTGCCTCTGTGCCATTTTTGGCCTCCTGCTGCTGACCTGCACTGGCTGCAGGGGGGTCACCCACTATGTCCTGCAGACCTTCCTGAGCCTGGCAGTGGGTGCACTCACTGGGGACGCTGTCCTGCATCTGATGCCCAAGGTCTGTCCCCCACAACCCTCCCTGACCGCCGCCCTTCCTTCCCCACCTTGGACTCCCAGGCCATGCCCTCCAGGGCCCTTACCCACCCCAGCACTGAACCCTGACCCCTCTCCCTGGGTCTGGGGAGGAGGTACCCTGAGACCCCTCCCCCAGTCCAGTGCCCCTACTCCCCAGGTGTTGGGGCTGCACACACACAGTGAAGAGGGCCTCAGCCCACAGCCCACCTGGCGCCTTCTGGCCATGCTGGCCGGGCTCTACGTCTTCTTCCTGTTTGAGAACCTCTTCAACCTCCTGCTGCCCAAGGACCCAGAGGTCAGGCTTCTTGGGAAGGTACCTGAGTTGAGGGTGGGTGTGCTGGGGCCCCGGTGGACACTGAGCAGTTACCCTCACAGGACATGGAGGACAGGCCCTGCAGCCACAGCAGCCACAACCACGGTGGCCACAGCCACGGCGTTTCCCTGCAGCTGGCACCCAGCGAGCTCCGGCAGCCCAAGCCACCTCATGAGGGCTCTCGCGCAGACCTGGTGAGTGGGCGCCGGATGCCCCACTCCACGCGGAGCCCCTCCCACCGGCCCCGTCCCATGCCCACACTCCCAGTCCCACCCCAGGCCTGCGGCCCTGTCTCCCGCCCCACTCGAGGCGTCCCTCCTCTGCCTCGCCTGCGGGTGGGACTCACTCCCGCTCCTCCCAGGTGGCGGAGGAGAGCCCGGAGCTGCTGAACACAGAGCCCAGGAGACTGAGCCCAGGTGAGCCCAGGGGGCGACCCCGGAAGGGCTGGGGGATCTGGGGTTTGGGCGGAGCGCGAGCGGGGCCGGGGCTTGGCGGTAGGGGACAGGCCACGTGAACCCACGGCCCCTGCGCCCGCAGAGTTGAGGCTGCTGCCCTATGTGATCACGCTGGGCGACGCCGTGCACAACTTCGCCGACGGGCTGGCCGTGGGCGCCGCATTCGCGTCCTCCTGGAAGACCGGGCTGGCCACCTCGCTGGCAGTGTTCTGCCACGAGTTGCCACACGAGCTGGGTGAGCGGCGGGTGGGGCCTGAAAGGCGACGGGCGGGGCCGGACAGGGCTGGGCGGGGCTTGGCGGCAAGGGGGCGGGTCCCAAAAGGAGGCGGGCGGGGCATGTAGATAGGAGGGAGGAGCCGTTGCCGTGGACCCGCCCCCAGGGGACTTCGCGGCCTTGCTGCACGCGGGGCTGTCAGTGCGCCAAGCGCTGCTGCTGAACCTGGCCTCCGCGCTCACGGCCTTCGCCGGTCTCTACGTGGCACTCGCGGTCGGAGTCGGCGAGGAGAGTGAGGCCTGGATCCTGGCGGTGGCCACCGGCCTGTTCCTCTACGTGGCGCTCTGCGACATGGTCAGGATGGTGAGGGGAGGGGGCTGCTCTGGGCAGGGAGCTGAGCTAGGGAGCTGAGCAGGGGCGCTGACCCGGTGCCCACCTGCTCCTCAGCTCCCGGCCATGTTGAAAGTGCGGGACCCGCGGCCCTGGCTCCTCTTCCTGCTACACAATGTGGGCCTGCTGGGCGGCTGGACCGTCCTGCTGTTGCTGTCTCTGTACGAAGATGACATCACCCTCTGATACCCTGCCCTAGTCCCTGGCCTTTGACTCAAGACCCCACACCCCACAAACCTACAGCTCAGAAGCCAGAGCCCCTATAGAGGCCCCAGTCCCATCTTCAATAAAGACACTGTTGTCCTTGGAGCCTGGCTGTGCACTGCTTGCTGGGTGGGAAAGGCCCTCAGCTGAGAAAGGACCATTATGGCAATACCTTCTTCCCACCAGGGTGCCTCGAAGAGAAGCCGGGAGAGTTGCACTCAGGGCCTCCCAGGCAGCCAGTCTCAGGCACCTCTTTTTTGATGTGGAGACCCTACTTGAGTGGGCTCAGGCAAGTTCGCCAGGGTGTGTGGGCAGCAGGTGGGACTCTGTCCCCAAACAGTAATCAAACTTGCTTACCCACTGCTTACACAGGTGAGGGCTTATTTCTCTGTCAAGGAAAGCAAGCCTGGAGATATCAGACCATAGTATGTGGCAGCCCATTGCTCCTGGGACCCCGACCTCTTCCGACTCTGTCCTCCTATCCTCAGCAGAGGCGTTAATCCTGAGTCCGCCTGTGCTGGCCTCCTAGGGCTCCCATAACACAGCCTACCACAAATGGAGGGACTTAAAAGCAGAAATTTATTTTCACCGTTCTGGATGCTAAAAGTTAGAAATCAAAGTGTCAGGTGAGCCACACTCCCTTTGAAACTCTAGGAAACAGCCTGTTCCATGAGGCTTTCCTGGCTGCTGGTGGCCCTGGGTGTTCCTTGGTTTGTGAACAGCATGAATCCAATCTCTGCCTGTCTTCACATGACCTTCTTTCTTTTTCTTTTTCTTTTATTTTTTGAGACAGGGCCTTGCTCTGTTGCCCAGGCTGGAGTGCAGTGGCGCCATCTCAGCTCATTGCAACCTCTGCCTCCCGGTTTCAAGCAGTTCTCCTGCCTCAGCCTCCCAAGTAGCTGGCATTACTGGCCAGCTGGAACCTGGCACTATGGCCAGCTAATTTTTGTACTTTTAGTAGAGATGGGTTTTCAACCATGTTGGCCAGGCTGGTCTGGAACTCCTCACCTTGTGATCTGCCCGCCTTGGCCTCCCAAAGTACTGGGATTACAAGCGTGAGCCACTGCGCCCGACCTTGATTAAGGAGGTCTGGTGGCTCACCCCTGTAATCCCAGCACTGTGGTAGGCCGAGGTGGGTAAATCATTTGAGGTTAGCCGTTCAAGACTAATGTGGCCAACATGGTGAAATCTCGCCTCTACGAAAAATTCAAAAAAATTAGCTGGGTGTGGTGGCGGGCACCTGTAATCCCAGCTACTGGGAGGCTGAGGCAGGAGAATCGGTTCAACCCAGGAAGTGGAGGTTGCAGTGAGCCGAGATGGCGCCACTGCACTGCAGCCTGAAGACAGAGCAAGACTCCCTCTCAAAAAGATAAAATAAATAAAAGGAGGTTGGGTGTGGCTCAAGGGTCACACACCTGATCATCCAAGTGGACCTTCCCCCACTGCCCAATGAACCAGTGACTGGATTTGGATGCGACAAAAACACAGATTTCCACCCCATTTTCTTGGGGATAACGATACTTTGTTGTTTTATTTCTCATGATTCTGTTTGTTTTTTTTTTTTGATTTGAAGTCTTGCTCTGTCACCAGGCTGAAGTGTGCAGTGGCGCAATCTCGGCTCACTGCAACCTCCGCCTCCTGGGTTCAAGCAATTCTTCCACCTCAGCCTCCCGAGTAGCTAGGACACAGGTGCGTGCAACCATGCCCGGCTAATTTTTTTTGTATTTTTAGTAGAGATGGGGTTTCACCGTGTTGGCCAGGATGGTCTCGATCTCTTGACCTCGTTCTCCGCCCACCTTGGCCTCCCAAAGTGCTGGGATTACAGGCGTGAGCCACCGTGCCCGGCCTCATCATTCCGTTTCTAAGTCCTAGGTCCGTGCCTGGTCCGGGATCCAAGGTCCTGGAAGCTGGCACTGGGCTCGCTGTGGGGAGGTACCGGTGAGCAAGGCGAGAGTACAGCACTGGACTCGCGGGCTCGCGGGGTGCTGTGTTGTCCGCGGGAGTGTTGGCGGCAGGGGTCGCTCTGCGCGGGGACACTGGGCAGAGGGGGCGTGCGGCCTCTCTAGGAAGCTTTCTCGGGGTCCTGACGCTAGCGAGGCGCCATATCCCTCTTCCGGACCCCGGGACGGCACCTGCACCCAGGGCTAGGAGCGGAGTCGATTTTCTCTGCAGCCGTCCTGGGTCGGGGGCGGGGAAGCACCCCCGGCCGGCTCCGAGCCGCCGCAGCCGCCCACCTGCGGCTTCCAAGCCGCGCTGCTCCGCCCGCAGCCGAGGCCCAGCACTTCGCGCGCTCGGGGTTTGGGGTCCGGACGCCGAGCCGCGAGACCGCCCCGCACCCCGGGCCACCAGGGGCCGCTGCTGCCACTGCAACCACTCCCACGCGGCGGCGCTGCGCAGGCGCAGAAGCCCGGAACCTCCGCGCGGAGCTTCCGGGCCCAACCGGACCCAGTTCGCCGCCGTCCCGGTCCCCCTCGAGTGGGCTCCAACTGCCAGGTGGGAAGCCGGGCGGGCGGTCGAGGCGGCGGCGCGAGGCCGGCGGTCCTGCGCGGGCGACCCCGCTCACCCGTCCTCTCCCGGCCTTGCGCAGCCGGGGTTGGCGCCATGTACGCGGTGTACAAACAGGCGCATCCGCCCACGGGCCTGGAATTCTCCATGTACTGTAACTTCTTCAACAACAGCGAGCGCAACCTCGTGGTGGCCGGGACCTCGCAGCTCTACGTGTACCGCCTCAACCGCGACGCCGAGGTAGGCCGGGCCCTGGAGCCCTCCCCGCTCTCCACAACGTGGGTGCTCTCACCGCCCCCGGTTGCAGATGGAAGAGCCAAGCCCCAGACAAGTTCAGTGATGTGCTTAAGGCTCCCGGTCCCGAGGAGCCAGAATCGCCCTCAATCTCCTGTGCTCAGGTCCTTTCTCATAGCTGCTACCCTGTTCTTGCCGCACTGCGAAGGGCCGTCTTGTTTGCACTTTTTTTTTTTTTTTGAGACGGAGTTTCGCTCTCGTTACCCAGGCTGGAGTGCAATGGCGCGATCTCGGCTCACCACAACCTCCGCCTCCTGGGTTCAGGCAATTCTCCTGCCTCAACCTCCTGAGTAGCTGGGACTACAGGTGCGCACCACCATGCCCAGCTAATTTTTTGTATTTTTAGTAGAGACGGGGTTTCACCATGTTGACCAGGATGGTCTCGATTTCTTGACCTCGTGATCCACCCGCCTCGGCCTCCCAAAGTGCTGGGATGCACTTTTCGTTTTTTCAGCAAGTCGTTCGAAGGAACGAACGCCCACGGTGTGCTGGGGGGAAGCGATACCTTGTGAACCACACCTGCAGGCACTTGGGGGAGAGGAACATCCACTAAATAAACACCTGCAGCTGCGACAAGTGCTGCTACGGGGATAAAGGAGTGAACGAAGGAGGCAGTGTATTTCCTGTCGTATGATCAGAAGAACCTGTCTGAGGTGGAGCGGGAGTTTGTCGGGGGAAGAACATTCCTAGCACAAGGAACAGGGCCAGGTCTAGGGTGGGGACAGACTGTTGATGGGAGTCTCAGTGAAGTGAGCAAACTCCTCAAGGTTTGGAAGTACGGTGGTGGTTTAGTTGCCAGAGGGTTGAAAGCTGGCCCAGAAGGGCTACTTGCAAGAGGCAGTTTCTACAAAGTTATTGAAGGAGGAGTAATTCTTACCCAGGCCCAGGGATGGTGAGAAGAGGGTGCTCCAGGCAGAAGAAACAGCTTGTGCACAGGGCCCAAGCAGTTGAGGGTGGTGAGGCCATGCACAGTGTGACCACGGTGTGGAGTGGATGTGGTGGTGGGGTTAGAGGTCGGTCGGCCATGATCAGGATAATTCTCCACAAGGCAGGGAGGAGCCACAAGAGAGTTGGAGTAGGGGCTGACCCAGCAGGTAGATGGGTCAGAGGTGCAGGCCAAAGGCCAGCCCTCCTAGGCACCTACCCCAGCATACACATATGTTTGCTGGTCAGGGCTCCTGTTCTTTGAAGGCTTGACCAGGGCTCAAGTGTCTGCTCCGAACACACTATTGGCAGGAGGCCGAAGTTTCTCACCACATGAACCCCTTCCTGGGGGCAGCTCACAACATGGCATCCTCCCTCACAATGACAGAGACCCACCCAAGACCCATCAAGACTGAAGCCGCGGTATGCTCTACAGCCTAAGCTCAGAAGTGACAGGCAGGCTGTGTTGGCTCACACCTATAGTCACACTCTTTGGGAGGCTAAGTTGGGATGATTGCTTGAGGCCAGGAGTTTAGGACTAGCCTGGGCAATGTAGCAAGACCCCATGTCTACAAACAATTTTTTTTTTCTGGTGAGGCAGTGTCTTGCTCTGTCACTCGGGCCGGAATGCAATCTCAGGCTCACTTTAACCTCTGCTTCATGGGTTCAGGCATTTCTCATGCCTCAGCCCCCTAAACCCTCCACCCAGTAGCTGGGATTACAGGTGTGTGACACCATGTCCGGCTAATTTTTTTTTTGTATTTTTAGTAGAGATGGGGTTTTGCCACACTGGCCAGGCTGGTCTCAAACTCGAGCTGAAGCAGTCTCCTCACTTTGGCCTTCCAAAGTGCTGGGATTACAGGAGTGCATCATTGTGCCTGGCCCAAATATTTTATATATAAAAATTAGCTGGGCATAGTGGCCCATGTGTGTAGTCCTAACTACACAGAAGGCTGGGGTGGGAGGATTGCTCAAGCCCAGGAGGTCAAGGCCGCAGTGAGCTATGATTGCACCATTACAGTTTAGCCTGGACAACAGAGTAAGACCCCATCTCCAAAAAAAAAAAAAAAAAAAAAAGGGCCGGATGCAGTGACTCACGCCTGTAATCTTAGCACTTTGGGAGCCCGAGGGGGGTGGTTCACCTCAGGTCAGGAGTTTGAGACCAGCCGGGCCAACATGGCAAAACCCTGTCTCTACTAAAAATACAAAAATTAGCTGGGCTAGACCAGGAGGGCACCATCCCTGCCTGAAGGCTGTCCTTCAGGCAGCCTCCAGCCCAGATTCACCTGAAGAGGGAGGGAGACAGCCATCTTTCATGCAGCTGTCTTTTTTTTGAGACAGAATCTCGCTCTGTTGCTGTGGCTGGAGTGTGGTGGCACGATCTCAGCTCACTGCAGCCTCTGCCTCCCAGGTTCAAGGGATTCTCCTGCCTCAGCCTCCCCAGTAGCTGGGACTACAGGTACAGAGCACCACGCCCGGCTAATTTTTAGTAGAGATGGGATTTCACCATGTTGCTCAGGCTAGTCCTGACCTCAGGTGATTCACGTCTTGGCTTCCCAAAGCTCTCGATTACAGGCGTGAGCTACTGTGCCCAGCCTGATGCAGCTGTCTTGAACCTGTCCCAGAGAATCTAGTGCAGGTTCGGCTTGGCTTGAGTATGACCTGCTCACCCACGGCCACAGAAAGGAAGGCACAGAACGTGGCAGTAGTGAGGAGGGTGGGAGTGTCTGCTGGTACCTCAGTCTCAGGGAGGCAAGAAGCAAGGCCAGTTGCCCCTCAGGGTTTTAAGGGGCTGCTTTACAGAGAGAGGGAGGGGAAAACATAGATAGGAGATGGGTGAGCATGTGGCCTTGGGCAGCATAAAAGTCCCCTTTACAGGAAGAAAATATACAGGACTTTGTTGAAATTAATGTGAGTTCCCCCCTGCCTTTTTTTTGGTTTTCTTTTTGAGACAGAGTTTTGCTCTTGTTGCCCAGACTAGAGTACAGTGACACAATCTTGGCTCACTGCAGCCTTTGCCTCCTGGGTTCAAGCGATTCTGCCGCCTCAGCCTCCTGAGTAGCTGGGATTACAGGCACATGTCACCACACCGGCTAATTTTTGTGTTCTTAGTAGAGATGGAGTTTCACCATGTTGGTCAGGCTGTTCTCGAATTCCTGACCTGACGCCCACCGCGGCCTCCCAAAGTGCTGGGATTGCAGGTGTGAGCCACCGCACTCAGCCACGCTGCATTGTTAGAAGGGTTGCAAGAGAAGTGCACAGATTTCCTGTGTATCTTCATCCAGCGTCCCAGATGTGGACATTCTGCCATTCCTCCTTCCTTGCTTTTTTTTTTTCTGAACCTGGAGAGTAAATTGCAGACAGGATGCCCCTTAGGTCCTAGATGGATTTTGTGCTTTCTGACAGTGAGGACAATGTCTTCCAAAACCATAGAGCAGTATTCTAAATCAGGATGTCAAACACCAGTGCGACTCCAGGCCTTGGAGCTGGCTGCTGTCCCGAAGACATCCTTCACTGAGCATGGCATCTATGTCATAGCCATTTAACCTAAAACAGGTGCTCAGTTTTTGTCCTTAATGACACTCTCTTGTTTGAAGGCTACACAGTGGTCACTGGTAGGGTGTCAGTAGGTTGAGTCTTACTGGTAGGGTGAGATTTTCAGATATTTTCAGGTGTTTATTTTTTTTAAATTTTATTTATTTATTTCAGATAGTGTCTTGCTCGGCCGCCGAGGCTGGAGTGTGGTGACGTGATCTCGGCATATTGCAACCTCTGTCTCCCAGGTTCAAGCGATTCTCCCATCTCAGCCTCCTGAGTAGCTGGGATTACAGGTGCCTGCCACCACGCCCAGCTAATTTTATATTTTTAGTAGAGACAGGCTTTTTCCATGTTCGTCAGGCTGATCTCAAACTCCTGACCTCAAGTGATTTACCCGCCTCAGTCTCCCAGGTGTTTATTTTTTATTTTATTTTTTTGAGATGGGATCTCACTCTTTTGCCCAGGCTGGAGTGTGGTGGCGTGATCTCTTCTCACTTCAACCTCCATCTCTGGGGTTCAAGCCATTCTCCCTTCCCAGCTGGGATTACAGGTGTGCACCACCATGCCCAGCTAATTTTTTGTATTTTTAGTAGAGATGAAGTTTCACCATGTTGGTCAGGCTGGTCTTGAACTCCTGACCTCAGTGATCCGCCCACCTCGGCCTCCCAAAGTGCTGGGATGACAGGTGTGAGCCACCTTGTCTGGCCAAGATATTCCCTGGTGTTTAGATGAGAAGTCTATTTTTTGGCTGGAACACCACAGAAGAGGCACACAGCATCCCCATCAGCTTTCAGGAGGCAGCTGGAGGCCTTTGCCTCATGACCGGGTGCTGATGCTTAGCGTGTACTTGGGTAGTGTTGGGCTGGATGGCCCCACTGTAAGGTTATTTTTTCCTTTTGTAACTAAAAAGTTTATTGTACAGATTTATTTTGAAACCCTATAAATATCCTTTTATTCAAACCTCCTTTTTTTTTTTGAGACAGAGTCTTGCTCTTCCCCCCAGGTTGGAGCGCGGTGGAGTGATCTTAGCTCACCAGCGTCCCACGCCCAAGTTCAAGCCATTCTCCTGCCTCACCCTCCAGAGTAGCTGGGATTACAGGCATCCGCCACCACGCCCAGCTAGTTTTTGTATTTTTAGTAGAGACGAGGTTTCACCAAGTTAGTCAGGATAGGCTTGAACTCCTGACCTCAGGTGATCTGCCCACCTCAGCCTCCCAAATTGCTGGGATTATAGGTGTGAGCCATGTGTCCAGCCTGAGTGTGGTTTTTTTTGCATTTATTGTTCTTCAGGTTTACTGACTTTTGAGACTGTAGATTGATGCTTTTTATCCTTTTTAGAAAAGTTTTGGTCACTGTTTTTTTTTTTTTACAGTTGTGTGATCTCGTCTCACTGAAATCTCCGCCACCTGGGTTCAAGCGATTCTCCTGTCTCAGCCTCCCGAGTAGCTGGGATTACAGGTGCATGTCACCACACCCAGCTAATTTTTGTATTTTTAGTAGAGATGAGGTTTCACCATATTGGTCAGGCTGGTCTTGAACTCCTGACCTCAGATGATCCACCCAATTTGGCCTCCCAAAGTGCTGGGATTACAGATGTGAGCCATGGCGCCTGGCCTTGGTCACTATTTCTTTAGCTATTGATTCTGTCCCCTTTCTCCCAAGATGTCAGTTAGACATTAGACCATTTGACTATGTGCACATTTTTCTTATCTTTTTTTTGTTTAGATGGAGTTTTGCTGTTGTTACCCAGGCTGGAGTGTAGTGGCGCGATTTCGGCTCACTGCAGCCTCTGCCTCCCAGGTTCAAGCGATTCTCCTGCCTCAGCCTCCCAAGTAGCTGGGATTACAGGTGCACACTACCATGCCCAGCTCATTTTTATATTTTTAGTAGGGACGGATTTCTCCATGTTGGTCAGGCTGGTCTCAAACTCCCGACCTCAGGTGATCCCGCCCGCCTCGGCCTCCCAAAGTGCCTGGATTATAGGCGTGAACCTACATTTTTCTTAAACTTCTTCTGAGTGGTTACCCTTCTTCGTGCATGTATACAGAAGTGCAGTTGATCTCTGCATATTGACCTTATACTTGTCAGGGAGGGATCAGGCCTCCTCGGATGGTCCCGATGAAGAGAGAAACCTTCAGCGTTTCACTCCCAGTGCCACATTGCTGCAGACTCTTTGTAGATACCCTTTATTTAAGGAAGTTTGAGCTGGGCGTGATGGCTCATGCCTGTAATCCTAGCACCTTGGGAAGCCGAGGTGGGCAGATCACCTGAGGTCAGGGGTTGGAGACCCACCTGGCCAACATGGCAAAACCCCTACTCTACTAAACATAAAAAAATTGGCCATGGTGGCGCATGCCTGTAATCCCAGCTTCTTGGGAGGCTGAGGCAGAATTGCTTGAACCCAGGAGGCAGAGGTTGCATTGAGCTGAGATCACACCACTGCACTCCAGCCTGGGCAACAGAGTGAGACTCCATCTCAAAAATAAATAAATAAATAAGTCTCACTCACATGTGTGAGCCCAGCTACTTGGGAGGCTGAGGTGGGAGGATCACCTGAGCCTAAGAGGTCGAGGCTGCAGTGAGCCATGATTGCGAATGTGTACTCCAGCCTGGGAGACAGTGAGGCCCCATCCCAAAAAAACAAAAAAGGCCTGGCGTGGTGGTTCACACCTGTAATTCCAGCACTTTGAGAGGCTAAGGTGGGTGAATCACGTGAGGTCAGGAGACCAGCCTGGCCAACATGGTGAAACCCCATCTCTACTAAAAATACAAAAATTAGCCAGATGTGATGGCGTGTGCCCGTAATCTCAGCTACTCTAGGGAAGCTGAGGCAGAAAAATCACTTGAACCTGGGAGGCAGAGGTTGCAGTGAGCCGAGATTGTGCCACTATACTCCAACCTGGGGACAGAGTGAGACTGGTCTCAAAAAAAAAAAACAAAAACACCTTTTCCTTGCCTTGAGAAGGGGGCATATAAAGACGCTAGTTCAGCTGCTTAGTAGCAAAGAACAGTCTCCTACCGTCATGGCAAGGCAGTAGAAAGGGAGGAGGTGGAGCTGCAGTTTGGGGCTCAGGGCTTCCTCTCTAACAGGCACACTTATCAAGTATGGGTACCCCTTGGCTCTGACTTCCTGTTTTGTCACATTTGGACTCGGGGGCCCGTGGCGTTGGGCTGCTGTGGGTGTGCAACCTGGCAGGTTTGGCAGTGTGCCGAGTGACCCCAAGTGCTTGCCTCACGGGCCTGGCTGCTAGGGAGCCATGAGGTGGGGGATTCCTGGGGAGGGGCCTGTGCCAGGGCCAGCTGTGGGTGTGAGAGTGTAAGCAGGATATATGGAATGGGGGGGGCGGGGGAGCAGGTGTGCACAGCTGTCTGCAGAAGCCCCTGGCCTGCTCCCTCCCTACGGCAGAGAGGGTTTGGGTAGAGCTCCCAGGCGGCAGGGGCCAGCCTTGGTGGTCTTTTCTTGTTCCCTGGATGAGGTAAGCGACCAGATGTGGCCCCTCACTGCCCTCTCTTCCTCCCCCCTCCAGGCTCTGACCAAGAATGACAGGAGCGCAGGTGAGTATGGTGGGGCGGCCATGGGCTGTAGGGGTGCCAGGCATGGCTGGGCCCTGAGCCCTGAGCCCTGGCCTCTCCCTAGAGGGGAAGGCCCACCGGGAGAAGCTCGAACTCGCCGCCTCCTTCTCCTTCTTTGGCAATGTCATGTCCATGGCCAGCGTGCAGCTGGCGGGAGCCAAGCGGGATGCCCTGCTCCTGAGCTTCAAGGATGCCAAGGTGAGTGGTCGGCTTGGCGGGGGTGTAGGGTCCAGCCCTGCTAGGGTAGTGGGGTGTTCCCTATCACTGTGCTGAGGCACCGGCTCCAAGAAATAAAGAGAAAAGACACAGAAGGACAAAGAAAGTGCAGCTGTGCTTGGGGGGCTGGGGGGTGCAGCGCCACTTAAGTGGAGACAGGTGAGGCCCGGAACGTCCAGTAGCATCTGTATTTATTGAGTATAGGTTAGGGGGCAGGGTAGTGAGTGAGGTCATCTTTAAGGATAGTGATAGGGTCAAGACATTCACAGGAGCGACAGGCAATGGGTCTACCCCCATTAGGTCACCAAGGCAAGGAGGTGGGCCGTGCGCAGTGACGGGGGTGCAGTGTGCACCATCTCTTATCTAGGGGCATGCTATTTCTCAGGAATTCTATAGGAGGAAGCTTTGAGTCAGCACAGTAGCAACCGAGCTGACAAGGTCTGCAGCCACCTGCTGGCAGCTTCCAGTGATTTCTATAGGAGGATGCTTTGAGTCAGTACGTAGCAGCAGGGTTGGCAGGGTATACAGCGCCTAGGCATGATTACACCAGAGGGGTTTTAAGCCCTCAGATGCTTGAGGGCTTGCCAACCCGAAGCCAGCTTCCATAAAAACTGGACACAGGGTACTGCAACTCCTTTTCAGGAGGAGTGGCTCTTGCTCTAAGCCTGCCATACAGCTGGTATCTGAACGCTGCCACCTGGGCCGGCCTGCCACGTAACGCATGCCCTTTCAGGCAGAGGCACTACTGTTTGGGCCACAGATTCTTGTCCTGGTGTAACTGTTTTCCCTTAAATCATGCTCTGCACTGTCTGCTCTCAACATTCCTCCAACTATAAGATATATATAGGGAAACAACTAGTAGTAAGTTGTTCTTCGGGCACTGATTGTTGCAACTATAAACTAATACATGATTATAGATAAAGGATTATATAAAGCAAATAACTGAGTAATACTATAAACTGAGATAATCTTCAGGCACTAAGAAGTGCCAGGGATCTGCTTAGCTCTCCTTCTTTGGTACCCAGATGGGGGAGGTTAACCACAGGGGAGCCTGGCCAAGGCACGGGAGTGGGTGCTGGGGACTGGTGGGGTGGGCCTGGCCAAGGCGTGGGAATGAGTGCTGGGGCCTGGCCAAGGTGTGGGAGTGGGTGCTGGGGACTGGCGGGGTGGGTCTGGGCACAGCCATTTGGTTGGCAGGGTGACACTGTAGGACATGCAGTGGACAGCCACGGCTGTACCTCTGACCCTAGCTGTCAGTGGTAGAGTATGACCCGGGCACCCACGACCTGAAGACCCTGTCGCTGCACTACTTTGAGGAGCCTGAGCTTCGGGTAGGCCACACTCATACCCCCACTCAGGCCCCAGCCCAGCCGCCCACCCTCCCCCTGCAGCCGGGTTCTGTTGCTCCAAGTGCTTCCCTTGGGGTCTCCTATGCTGGGCCTGGCTGATGCCCCTTCTGCCACCAGGATGGGTTTGTGCAGAATGTACACACACCACGCGTGCGGGTGGACCCCGATGGGCGCTGCGCAGCCATGCTCGTCTACGGCACACGGCTGGTGGTCTTGCCCTTCCGCAGGGAGAGCCTGGCCGAGGAGCATGAGGGGCTCGTGGGTGAGGGGTAAGTGCCAGCTGGGGCAGGCGGTGGTGCTGCTGCGGAGAGGAGGGGTACCTGAGCCCGAGCTCCCCTCATCCCCTCATCTACTGCTAAATGTAGCCCCTCCCCCCAGGCAGAGGTCCAGCTTCCTGCCTAGCTATATCATCGACGTGCGGGCCCTGGACGAAAAGCTACTCAACATCATCGACCTGCAGTTCCTGCACGGCTACTACGAGCCCACCCTGCTCATCTTGTTCGAGCCCAACCAGACCTGGCCCGGGTGAGCCCCCCGAAGGAGGCCCCTCTATGCTGTGGACCCCCGCTGCCTCTGCTTGGAGCTGTGCTCATGGGACATGGGTGGGGTTTATGGGGTGTGGGGCTAGGATTATAGGATGTGGGTGGGGCCGGGGCGGGGCTTGCTCAGGGAGGAGCTGGGCCTGGGTCTTTGCAGGGAAGCAAGGCCTGTGGCTGACCTACTGGCATCCCTAGGCGTGTAGCTGTGCGGCAGGACACGTGCTCCATCGTGGCCATCTCACTGAACATCACACAGAAGGTGCACCCTGTCATCTGGTCCCTCACCAGCCTGCCCTTTGACTGCACCCAGGCTCTGGCCGTGCCCAAGCCCATAGGTGAGAAGCCTGGGGATGGCAGGGGAGTGTGGGGGGGGGGGCAGTGAGCCCACCCACCAGCTTGTGTCCGCCTCCAGGTGGGGTGGTGATCTTTGCCGTCAACTCGCTGTTGTACCTGAACCAGAGTGTCCCCCCGTATGGTGTGGCTCTCAACAGCCTCACCACAGGCACCACGGCTTTCCCACTGCGTGAGTGTGGGGTGGCTGGGGGAGGCCAGGGACAGCTTGGGCCTTCCCAGACGTCCTGACCACCCATCCCACAGGCACCCAGGAGGGTGTGCGGATCACCCTGGACTGTGCCCAGGCCACCTTCATCTCCTACGACAAGATGGTCATCTCCCTCAAGGGCGGCGAGATGTGAGCCCCTCCCCTGCCTATGAATTCTGCCCCTCTCCAGTCCCCTGGCCCCCTTCACTGCTCCAGGGTGCACATAGCCCACTCAGAATTCCCCCTGCCCCCAGCTACGTGCTGACCCTCATCACTGATGGCATGCGCAGTGTCCGAGCGTTCCACTTTGACAAGGCGGCCGCCAGCGTCCTCACCACCAGCGTGAGTTGGGACCGAGGGTTGGGTCTGGGTCTGGGCCTGGGCCCGGGCCCAGGCCCGCCCTCACCCACCTGTGCTCCCTCAGATGGTCACCATGGAGCCTGGGTACCTGTTCCTGGGTTCTCGCCTGGGCAACTCCCTCCTCCTCAAGTACACAGAGAAGCTACAGGAGCCCCCAGCCAGTGCCGTACGCGAGGCTGGAGACAAGGTGGGTTTCCTAGGCCCATCATGCCACCACTCCTCCTGTGGGTGCTGCCGTGGCATGCTGCTCAGTGCCCTTTCCTGCTTCATAGGAAGAGCCTCCTTCAAAGAAGAAGCGTGTGGATGCCACGGCTGGTTGGTCAGGTGAGGACCGGGCCAGGGCCAGTCAGGAGCAGGGTCAGTGACGCAGTGCTGTGCTGAGGCAGGCTTTCTATGTGCAGCTGGGGGCAAGTCGGTGCCACAAGACGAGGTGGACGAGATCGAAGTCTATGGCAGCGAGGCCCAGTCAGGCACACAGCTGGCCACCTACTCATTTGAGGTGAGACTGAGGCAGCAGGGCCCCTTCCCAGCCAGTGCCCCCCCCATCGGCCCCCTGACCATCACTGTCTGCAGGTGTGTGACAGCATCCTTAACATCGGACCCTGTGCCAATGCCGCCATGGGCGAGCCTGCCTTTCTCTCTGAAGAGGTACCCAGGGTTGGGGTCAGGGCTGGAGGCAAGGGCTGGGATGTGTATATGTGTTGGCGGGGGTCTAGTTGTTACCCCCGAGTCCCCATGCAGTTTCAGAACAGCCCTGAACCAGACCTGGAGATTGTGGTTTGCTCCGGCCACGGCAAGAACGGGGCTCTGTCCGTGCTGCAGGTATGTGGGCAGGTAGAGGGTGGGCACCCCTGGTGGGACCTCGGTGGGCTCATAGCCTCATCACACCCCCACCCCATCATCATCCTAGAAGAGCATCCGGCCCCAGGTGGTGACAACCTTTGAGCTTCCAGGCTGCTATGACATGTGGACGGTCATCGCTCCGGTGCGTAAGGAGGAGGTAGGTGCAAGTCCGCTGCAGGGAGGCCCTGGGATGGGCCCCGCACTGCCTTCTCATGGGATGCACGTAGGGTGGTGGGGTCCCAGGTAGTGCCCCTACCTGCTGCCCTCACTGGACTGTTGCTTCCAGCCTGCTCCCCTTTGGCCCTGACAGGAGGAGAATCCCAAGGGGGAGGGCACAGAGCAGGAACCCAGCACCCCTGAAGCAGATGATGACAGCCGCAGACACGGATTCCTGATTCTGAGCCGGGAAGACTCAACCATGGTGAGGGGCAGGGCCTGGGACCTGGGTCTGGGGTCTCCTGGGGAGGGGCCTTCCTCACTGCTGTCGCCTGCAGATCCTGCAGACGGGGCAGGAGATCATGGAGTTGGACACCAGCGGCTTTGCCACGCAGGGCCCCACAGTCTTTGCTGGGAACATTGGGGACAACCGCTACATCGTCCAAGTGTCACCGCTGGGCATCCGCCTACTGGAAGGAGGTGGGTGGGCAGGGATGGGGGGATGGGCCCTGGGGAGGCCCATGCTGACTGCCTTGTGCCCACAGTGAATCAGCTGCACTTCGTCCCTGTGGACCTGGGCGCCCCCATCGTGCAGTGTGCTGTGGCCGACCCCTATGTGGTCATCATGAGCGCCGAGGGCCACGTCACCATGTTTCTGCTGAAGAGCGACTCCTACGGCGGCCGCCACCACCGCCTGGCCCTGCACAAGCCCCCGCTGCACCATGTAGGCCCCCCTTCCTGGTGCCCGCCTGGCCCTGCACAAGCCCCTGCTGTACCACGTAGGCTCCCCCCCTTCCTGGTACCCGCCTGTCCTGGCCCCTTGCCTGCCACTGAGCCCACCCCTCTCCCCACAGCAGTCCAAGGTGATCACGCTGTGCCTGTACCGAGACCTCAGCGGTATGTTCACCACAGAGAGCCGTCTGGGCGGGGCCCGTGACGAGCTGGGGGGCCGCAGCGGCTCGGAGGCCGAGGGTCTGGGCTCAGAGACGAGGTGTGTTGGGGCCAGGGGTGCAGGTTGGGGCTTGGGTCCCTGTGGCTGGCAGGCTGCCTGTGACCTCTGTTGGCCCCCAGCCCCACAGTCGATGATGAGGAGGAGATGCTGTATGGGGATTCTGGCTCCCTCTTCAGCCCCAGCAAGGAGGAGGTCCGAAGAAGCAGCCAGCCCCCTGCTGACCGGGACCCTGCACCCTTCCGGGCAGAGCCCACCCACTGGTGCCTGCTGGTGCGGGAGAATGGCACCATGGAGGTAGGTGGTGCCCTGCCCTGCGGCCCAGCCAGCTCCACCCACCTGCCTCCACTGACTGCTGCCCACCCCATAGATCTACCAACTTCCTGACTGGCGGCTGGTGTTCCTGGTGAAGAACTTCCCTGTGGGGCAGCGGGTCCTTGTGGACAGTTCCTTTGGACAGCCCACCACACAGGGCGAAGCCCGCAGGGAGGAAGCCACACGCCAGGGGGAGCTGCCCCTGGTCAAGGAGGTGCTGCTGGTTGCTCTGGGCAGCCGCCAGAGCAGGCCCTACCTGCTGGTGAGCACAAGGCCTGGCCTCCCCTTCACAGCCCCGCCCCTTCTTATGGCCCATTCTATCTTCCCCACAGCCTGTCTCTTCCCATGGCCCCTCCCTTTTCCTCACAGCCCCGCCCCTTCTCACGGCCCATCCCATCTTCCCCACAGCCTGCCTCTTCCCATGGCCCCGCCCTTTTCACAGCCCTGCCCCTTCTTATGGCCCATCCCATCTTCCCCACAGCCTGCCTCTTCCCATGGTCCCGCCCTTTTCACAGCCCTGCCCTTTCCCATGGCCCATCCCATCTTTCCCACAGCCTGCCTCTTCCCATGGCCCCGCCCCTTCCCGTGGCCCATCCCATCTTCCCCATGGCCTCACCTTTGTTCCTCAGTGCCCCACTCCTTCCCTGCACCTCTGCCTCCTCCCCACAGGTGCATGTGGACCAGGAGCTGCTTATCTATGAGGCCTTTCCCCATGACTCTCAACTCAGCCAGGGCAATCTCAAAGTCCGCTTTAAGAAGGTGCCCATACTGCCAGGGCGTGGGGTGGGTATGGTTCAAGGGGTGGGTTTCAGACCAGCAGTCCCTGGAGGATACGAATGGTTCTCCCCCAGGTCCCTCACAACATCAACTTCCGTGAGAAGAAGCCGAAGCCGTCGAAAAAGAAAGCAGAAGGTGGCAGCACGGAGGAGGGGGCTGGGGCACGGGGCCGCGTGGCACGTTTCCGCTACTTCGAGGACATTTATGGCTATTCAGGGGTAGGCCAGCGCCTTTGCGGAGGTCTGTGGTACAAGGGGGATCAGGCCTCATCCACAGCATCCTCATGTGTGCCTGCCCCCAGGTATTCATCTGCGGCCCCTCCCCTCACTGGCTCCTGGTGACCGGCCGAGGGGCACTGCGGCTGCACCCCATGGGTATTGACGGCCCTGTCGACTCTTTTGCTCCATTTCACAACATCAACTGTCCCCGTGGCTTCCTGTACTTCAACAGACAGGTGGGGCCCAGCCCAGTACCCAGCAGCACTAGCTGATGGCTGCCCCAGTCAGGGTTGAGGGTCAGGGACAGGAGAGGGACCATCAGCTTTGCCCTGAGGACCAAAAGGAGCATCTGGAGGGCGGTGGGGTTGAGGCTGAGGAGGTGGAGCCTGGAGCTTTGTGCTCCAAAGGTCTGGAAAGGGGTGGTTGGGAGTTGGAGCCGCAGCCCCTGGGATCCTCCCCCACTGCTCTGCTGGCCTCTGTACTTCCTCAGGAGAGCTGCCTTGAGTGCTAGTTCTGCTCCTTGGCTGCTCTGTGACTCTGGGAGGGCACACATGCTCTCTGATCTTGGTTCCCCATCTGAGCCACCACAACACTCCAGGTCACTTGGGACCTTGACTGGGATGTGGTTGAGTCCTTCCCAAATGCCTGAGGACTCAGGACTGTCTGTGGAAGAGGTCAGCCCTGGCTTCTTCTGGCTTAGCTTTCCCATCACCTGTGGCCAGCATCCCTAGCCCCAGCTGAGCCTAGGAACAGAAGCCAGAGGAGCCCCAGAGGCCGAGTGGCAGTCCATTCCAGGACCTCGCCTGGACACAGCTGCCCCTCACCCGCCCCTGCTTCTGCAGAGCTGAGGGCAACATCCCAGGGGCTCTTGGCAGCCTGGGCCTGCCTGCCCCTGCTCCCCTGACCCTGTGCCCCCACCCCAGGGTGAGCTGAGGATCAGTGTCCTGCCTGCCTACCTGTCCTATGACGCCCCGTGGCCTGTCAGGAAGATCCCGCTGCGCTGCACAGCCCACTATGTGGCTTACCATGTGGAGTCCAAGGTCTGCCCCCACCCCCGCCCCACCAGGGACCTTCTGGGCCTCATCTGGCCAGTGGCATGTGACCTCCACTAACCTGCAGGTGTATGCTGTGGCCACCAGCACCAACACGCCGTGCACCCGCATCCCACGCATGACTGGCGAGGAAAAGGAATTTGAGACCATCGAGAGAGGTGTGTGACATCCACACCACGCTGCCATCATGAGCCCAATCTTGCGGAAGCCCCACTGTGACCGCCACCCTTCCTCCCTGCAGATGAGCGGTATATCCACCCCCAGCAGGAGGCCTTCTCCATCCAGCTCATCTCCCCGGTTAGCTGGGAGGCCATTCCCAATGCCAGGTGAGGCTGGGCCTGGGTGGGGTTCCCCAAGGCCTCTGGGGCAGCATCCTGATGCCCCCAGCCCCTGCAGGATCGAGCTGCAGGAGTGGGAGCATGTGACCTGCATGAAGACAGTGTCGCTGCGCAGTGAGGAGACTGTGTCAGGCCTCAAAGGCTACGTGGCCGCTGGGACCTGCCTCATGCAAGGCGAGGAAGTCACATGCCGAGGGCGGGTAAGGGGCTGGTGGGCGGGGGCAGACAGCCCTGGCAGCCCTGCTTTCATCCCCACAGCTATCCCACAGCCATCTCCATGCCCTCCAGATCTTGATCATGGATGTAATTGAGGTGGTGCCTGAGCCCGGCCAGCCCTTGACCAAGAACAAGTTCAAAGTCCTTTATGAGAAGGAGCAGAAGGGGCCAGTGACTGCCCTGTGCCACTGCAACGGCCACCTGGTGTCAGCCATCGGCCAGAAGGTGCCAGTCCTACCTGGCATGTTCCCCTGGCTCACCCCCACCCGGTGTGGCGTCCGCCCCCACTCACCCTTTCTACCCCCCACCCCCAGATTTTCCTGTGGAGCCTGCGGGCCAGCGAGCTGACAGGCATGGCCTTCATCGACACACAGCTTTACATCCACCAGATGATCAGCGTCAAGAACTTCATCCTGGCAGCCGATGTCATGAAGAGCATCTCGCTCCTGCGCTACCAGGAAGAGAGCAAGACGCTGAGCCTTGTGTCACGGGTAGCGTGTGGTTGTGGTGCCTGTGTCTGGGTAGGTACCTGCCCAAGGCAGCTCTGACGCCCCGCCTTCCTGCCCCCAGGATGCCAAGCCCCTGGAGGTGTACAGCGTGGACTTCATGGTGGACAACGCCCAGCTGGGTTTTCTGGGTATGTGGGCAGGGCCCTGGGGGTTGAGGCTCTGAGGGTGGCCAGGGCTGACCCTGGGCCTCTGCTCCCCAGTGTCTGACCGGGACCGCAACCTCATGGTGTACATGTACCTGCCCGAAGGTGAGTGCTTCCTCTACCCCCTCTGCCTGGGCTGTGGCTGGGCAGGCAGTGACCCAAGGCCCTTCTGGTCTAGCCAAGGAGAGTTTTGGGGGCATGCGCCTCTTGCGCCGGGCAGACTTTCACGTGGGTGCCCATGTGAACACGTTCTGGAGGACCCCGTGCCGAGGGGCCACTGAGGGGCTCAGCAAAAAGTCGGTCATGTGGGAGAATAAGCACATCACGTGGTTTGGTGAGTGTCGGGGGGCAGGTGTGTCTGGGTTAGGGGGGAGCCCTAAGTTTGGCCTGGCTCACACTGCAACCCCCACAGCCACCCTGGACGGCGGCATCGGGCTGCTGCTACCCATGCAGGAGAAGACCTATCGGCGGCTGCTGATGCTGCAGAACGCGCTGACCACCATGTTGCCACACCATGCAGGCCTCAACCCCCGTGCCTTCCGGTGAGCCCCACCCCACCCCTACCCCTGTGCAGCGCCCCCTCCACCCCAGCCTGCCCTAACTTCCGTGCCTGCACACCCCAGGATGCTGCACGTGGACCGCCGCACACTCCAGAATGCCGTGCGCAATGTGCTGGATGGGGAGCTGCTCAACCGTTACCTGTACCTGAGCACCATGGAGCGCAGTGAGCTGGCCAAGAAGATTGGCACCACACCTGACATTGTAAGTGCGCTCCCTGCCCCTGTGTGAGCCCCCACCAGTGTGCGCTCTCTCCCACCCGTCCATCCCTTGCAGATCCTGGACGACTTGCTGGAGACAGACCGTGTCACTGCCCACTTCTAGCCCCTTGGATGCCACTGCCACCACCACACTGCACTACCTCCCGCCCCCTCTTTTGTATAAAACACAAAGAAAACATTTTTGTTTGAGATGAGTGCGTGGTCATTACACGGCCTTCAGGACTTGAGCCGAACAGCGCAAGTGCCCAAAGGGCTTGGGGTGCCCCCACCTGCAGCCCCGCCACCTCCGTCTGCCCAAGGCATAAAGGGCCCTGCTGAACCCGAGCATGGTTGTCAGGCCAGGCACACTAGGTCTCCAGGTACTGGTAGAGCTCCTCCGCTGGGGGCACAAGCCTCAGGTGAACCAGAGCACGTGCCAGGAGGGCGGTCAGCCGCATGGCCAAGGTCTGCAGCCTGTGTGGGCGGGCCAGGTCACAGGTGGGTGAGTAGCAGGCCCCTGCCACCTGCCTGCCCCAGGGCCACTCACCTGAGGGCCACTTCAAACTTGAGCATCTCCCAGACGACCTTGGCATGGCGCAGGAGGCTGGTGCCGTAGACACCCTGGTATGCAGCACCCGCCAGGCGGCTCCAGCCCTGGACGGCCCTGCAGACACCTACATTAGCACCATGTCCATCCCATACCAGCCCGGCCAGAGGTACCCGCACAGCCTACTGACCTCTTGGCCATGAGGAAGTAGCGGTCCACCGGGGTGCCAAGGGCCACGTTGACAGCGCGCACAGTGTTGATGTTGCGCAGCACCAGCAGCATGGGCCGCGGCAGCGCCTTGAGCACCGCCATGATGGCCTCAAAGCGCTCGCGAGCCATGTCCACCATGTAGGCCGCCTCTTCGCGGCTCAGCAGGCGTGAGCCCCACAGCTGCCCCAGGCGCACAGGCCGCTGCATGAGCATCTCGGAGAAGAGCAGGTAGTCTGGGGAGGGAGGGGGGCTCTGAGCTGGGCTCCAGGCTGCCAGCCTCCCTCCTGTGGTGCCCTGGCCATCCCTGCACATCCTCACCTTGCACCCCGAGCGCAGCTGCATGCACCTTCATGGCGGCGTCGTCCCGCAAGATGATGGCCCGCCACAGCTGGCACAGGGCTGCGCGGTCCCTGGGGGGTGGATGGGATGAGATCCACCAGAGATGAGCCCTGGGTGAGCCCCTAGCGGCAGGAGAGGCTTGCCCAATCCCACACCCACCCTCCCGCACTCACTTCTCCTCCAGGAACTGGTAGAGCCCGTGGTCCAGCAGCACCAGTTCCGCCTTCCCGTCGGGGCCTTTCCGCACCAAAACTAGGGACACAGCCTTTTAGGTTGCACCCCGCCCACCCCAAGACCCCCATCCCCAGGGGACTTCCTACCGTTGCCAGGGTGTGGGTCAGAGTGGATGAAGCCTGTGTAAAATATCTGCTCAGCAAAGGCCTTGATGAGCTTCTCTGCTATCTGGGGAGAGGAGCGGCCTTGAGTGGACACAGGCAGTGCCTGCCTGCCCGCCCGCCCGCACCCCACCCCCTACCCTACACGCACATCGTGCACTGCCAGCCCCTGGCTCCTAATGGCCTCCACATCGTTGACCTTGCAGCCGGCGCAGAAGTCGGCGGTGAGCACGCGCTGGAGAGAGCAAGAGGCTGGGCTCAGCAGGCCTGGTGCTGTGCCCACCCCAGGGGCCTGGCCCAGCCCACCTTGCTGGACTTGTCCCAGTGCACGCGGGGCACCACGATGTAGGGGAAGTGTGCCAGCTCGCGTGCACAGCGCTCTGCGTTGCGGCCCTCATTCTCAAAGTCCAGCTCCTGGGCCAGGGTCCCTTTCAGGTCCTATGGGCCAAATGGGGGTTGAGGGTCAAGGTTGACGCCCTACTCTGCCTACCAGCATGGCAGGACTCGGCAGGGGAAGAGGTGGGGCGGTACCTGGAGGACCCAGCTGAAGCCAAAGCTGGGGTGCATGACCTCAATGAGCTGCAGCAGGAGCTCCAGGGTGGGAATGTCCCCGTCAAAGCGGTCCCGCAGGTCAATGTACTGCACCTGCACCGGCAAGGGCGTGCTGAGGACGGGGCCCCACGGGGCCACTGCTCAACCAGGAGGTCCCCACATACCTTCACAGCCACGCTGGTGCCATCATGCAGCTTGGCTCTGTGCACCTGTGCCAGGCTGGCGGCAGCAATTGGCTGGTAGTCAAACTCCTGGAAGAGCTCATGGGGCAGGGCCTGGAAGTCCTCAAGGAACAACTCGTCCACCTGGCAGGACAGCTGCTCAGAGCAGCCTGGGCCACTGCTGAACCCCCACCTCCCTCTGCCTGACTGCAGCACTTACCTCCTGGAAACCCTGCTTGAGGGCCCTGTCCTCCAGCACACGCAGGGTCCGGATGTACTCAGGAGGCAGCAGATGGTTAAAGGAGCACAGCCCCTGGCCCAGCTTCACGTAGAGGCCCCCATTGCTGATGGCTCCTGCCACCAGGGCATCCGCCGCCCGCTGGTGACACGCAGACATCACCTCCAAGTAGCCCGGGCTGTTCTGACCACGGGATGCGGAGAACACACAGGGCAGGTGACTGTCTCCTCAGTCCCGCCCAGCCCACCACCTCATGCCCCCCACTGTGTGCCCAGGGCACCAGGACAAACCTCTTCCACCCCTCGAAGGACAACATTGGTGCACCACCAGTAGTCCAGGGAGATCTGCAGGCCCACCTTCAGAGACCTGTGGGCAGAGGTGGCCTCAGTCTCCAGGTGGGCAGGCTTGGAGCCCTAGTGTGTGGTCCTCTGTTGCCATGGTCTAGCCTGACCCTGGCCAGCCCTTCATGTCCCAAGGGCGAGGCCAAGCCAGAGTCCAGCCTACAGCCCTGCAGGCCTGTGTGAGCACAAGGGCTGCTGAGCTCACAGGGTGTCCTGTGGTGCTTCAGGACATAGCCCCTGCAGGTCAGTCTCAGCTCAAGATCTGTAGAACGGGGCCAGATGCGGTGGCTCTTGCCTATTATCCCAACACATTGGGAGGCTATGCTGGAAGGACTGCCTGAGCTTAGGAGTTTGAGACCAGCCTGGGCAACATGGTGAAACTCCATCTCTACCAAAAATACAAAAAATGAGGCAGGCATGGTGGTACCACACCTGTGGCCCCACCTCCTTAGGAGGCAGAGGCTGCAGTGAGCTGAGATCGCACCAGCTGCACCCCAGCCTGGGTGACAAAGTGAGACTCCGTCTGAAAGTGATCTGCAGAATGGGCAGCCTGTGTCCACATCACCCGTGCCCAGGAGAGACGCAGTAGGGTGGTGTGGGTGGTGGTCTCCTGGAGAGACGGGGTTCCAAGGCTGGCTGTGAAGGGAAAGGACGGCAGCAAGGAGTCTGGGCTGAGGGAGCAGAGGCCGCAGGAGGGTCTAGGTCACCTGCAGCCCAAGGTCCACTAGGAAGATAGGACACCAAGAGAGAGAGTCTCCAATGCCTGAGGCGGCAAGGTCTGCAGGGAAGGGACCCCAGTTAAGGCAGGAAGTGGGGGGCATCCTGGCTCTGCTGGGCAGGTACTGGGCTCCTGGGGGAGATTTGAACAAGAGGATGGGAATGCTGGGGTGGAGGGGTGTCCCCTGGCCTGGCCCCAGTCAGGAGGATCTCTGGGAGAAGGCCCCTGGGGAACTCTGGGGACCAGCTGAGCAGCCCCAGAATGAGATGCCAGGCAAGCAGCAAGCAGAACACACACACAGGTACACAGGGAAGGGCGGAGGTCAGAGTGGCCTCCTCAGTCATGGCTTCTCAAAGGCTGTCCATAGCCAGAGGCCTGTCCCTGTGTCCTGGGAGGCTCGAGTACCTGCCCAGGGACAGGGCCTACAGTTGTGCCTGACGTGCAGTTCTGGCTGCCCAGGTGGGCTCTGTGACCCCCATCACACTAAGAAGATCCCCCATTGAGGCCCCACTCTGGGCCCCGATAAAGGGCACCTGTACTATGTTGGTTGAGCTGGAGGCCAGGGTTTTTAAATGTGATCTGACACTAAAAGGCTACTCAGTAGACAGGGCTGCCTTCTGAGCAGAGAGGAACAGCTTTAGGCCCCAAGACCCTCGTTGACACCCAGGCGTGCGGGAGAAGTCTGACTGCTCATGGCAGGCACAGGATGTGCGTTCAGTGGTCAGTGACTGACAGGGAAGGCAGGGCCTCCAGCCACTTCGTTTCTGTGGCTGGCAGTGAGCTGATACCTCAAAAACACTGAATACAGGAATGAGTGATGGAGCTACCGGCAGACATCCGGCATCATTTGCCTGAGGGCAAGTCCAGTGGCCGCTTCTGCGAACCAGCCTGCCTGTCCCAGTGAGCTGCCCCACCCACCCCTGCCTGCGCACACATGAACGCAAGACCCCGGCAGCACCCTGAGTTCCGTACTCAATGCCTGTGTGCATGTGAGCCAACACAATGATTTCTATCACCTAGAGCTGAGTCTGTCGATACAGCAAGCAGTTTTGATGGTCAATAAAAGTTACATCAAAAATGGTTAGGCCAGGTGCAGTGGCTCACGCCTGTAATCCCAGCACTTTGGGAGGCTGAGGCCATCGGATCACTTAAGGTCAGGAGTTTGAGACCAGCCTGGCCAACATGGCGAAACCATGTTTCTACTAAATACACAAAAATTAGCCGGGTGTGGTGGTGCACCCCTGTAGTCCCAGCTACTCCAGAGGGGCTGAGGCACAAGAATTGCTTGAACTTGGGAGACGGAGATTGCAGTTGCAATGAGCTGAGATGGTAGCACTGCATTCCAGCCAGGGCAACACAGCAAGACTTGGTCTCTTGGGAAAAAAAAAAAAAAGGCCAGGCACAGTGGCTCATGCCTGTAATCCCAGCACTTTTGGAGGCCAAGGCAGGCAGATCACCTGAAGTCAGGAATTTGAAACCAGCCTGGCCAATGCGGTGAAACCCCATCTTTACTCAAAATACAAAAATTAGGGTATGGTGGTGGGCGCCTGTAATCCCAACTATTCAGGAAGCTGAGGGGGGAGAATCGATTGAACCCAGGAGGTGGAGGTTGCAGTGAGCCGAGATTGCACCACTGCACTCCAGCCTGGGTGACAGAGTGAGACTCCATGTCAAAAAAAAAAAAAAAAAAACAAACAGGCCAGGCATGGTGGCTCATACCTGTAATCCCAGCACTTTGGGAGGCAGAGGCAGACGGATCACCTGAGGTCAGAAGTTCGAGACCAGCCTGGCCAACATGGAGAAACATCTCTACTAAAAATAGAAAATTAGTTGGGCATGGTGGCACATGCCTCGGGAGGCTGAGGCAGAAGAATCACTTGAACCTGGGAGGCAGAGGTTGCGGTGAGCCGAGATCACACCATTGCACTCCAGGGCAACAAGAGCTAAACTACGATTCATAAATAAAAATAAAAATAAACATTTGAAAAAGGTTAAAATCATTTTTCTGGCCGGGCACAGTGGCTCATGCCTATAATCCCGGCACTTTGGGAGGCTGAGGTGGGCAGATGACCTGAGGCCAGGAGTTCGAAACCAGCCTGGCCAACATGGTGAAACCTTGTCTCTACTAAAAATGTAAAAAATTGGCCTGGTGTGGTGGCACATGCCTGTAATCCCAGCTACTTGGGAGGCTGAGGCAGGAGAATCGCTTGAACCCAGGAGGCAGAGGGATACTCCCCAAGGGCAGGGCAGATACATCTGATTTTAGGTCGCATTTGTATAAATTTAGAAGACTGTATGGGCTGACACATGAGCCAATATGCATTGATAAAATTCTTGGAGAACTTTCATCCTTGGGGTAGGGCTAAAGGGAGCTTTCTACATTTCTAACTTTTCTACTATTAAGATTTGTTTTAGTAAACACGCTATTTTTGTAACAGAAGTTAAAGATGTGAAATAGTCCCACAGACTTATGCTTGGGGAGAAGGGATTTGTTTTTTGTTTTTGTTTTTTGAGATGGAGACTTGCTCTGTTGCAAGGCTGGAGTGCAGTGGCAGCGATCTAGGATCACTGCAATCTCCACCTCCCAGGTTCAAGCGATTCTCCCTCCTCAACCTCCCAAGTAGCTGGGACTACAGGTGCCCACCACCACGCCCAGCTAATTTTTTATCTTTAGTAGAGATGGGGTTTCACCATGTTGGCCATGCTGGTTTCAAACTCCTGACCCCATGATCCACCCTCCTTCGTTTCCCAAAGTGCTGGGATTATAGGCGTGAGCCACTGTGTCTGGCCATTTTTTTTTTTTTTGAGGCAAAGTCTCCCTCTGTAGCCCAGCCTGGAGGGCAATGGAGCAACCTTGCCTCACTGCAACCTCTGTCTCCTGGGTTCAAGCAATTCTTGTGCCTCAGCCTTCTGAGTAGCTGGGATTACAGGCACCTGCTACCACACCTGGCTAATTTTTGTATTTTTAGTAGAGATGGAGTTTCACCATGTTGGTCGGGCTGGTTTTGAACTTCTGACCTCAGGTGATCCGTCTGCCTCTGCCTCCCAAAGGTGCTGGGAATACAGGCACGAGCCACCACACCTGGATGGGATTTAATTTTTAAAAACATGGCAGGTCTGTCCGGGCGAGGTGGCTCAAGCCTGTAATCCCAGCACTTTGGGAGGCCGAGGCAGGTGGATCACGAGGTCAAGAGATCGAGACCATCCTGGTCAACATGGTGAAACCCCCCCTCTACTAAAAATACAAAAAATTTGCTGGGCATGGTGGCGCATGCCTGTAATCCCAGCTACTCAGGAGGCTGAGGCAGGAGAATTGCCTGAACCCAGGAGGCGGAGGTTGCGGTGAGCCGAGATTGCGCCATTGCACTCCAGCCTGGGTAACGAGCGAAACTCAGTCTCAAAAAAAAAAAAAAAAAATACATGGCAGGTCTGTGGGCCTCAGAACTCTAGGGAGGCTTGGAAGCCACAGCATAGCAAGGAAGGTGGCTGGGGATCTGCACCAGGCATGGCTTCTTAACTGCAAAAGTGGTGCTCTCATTAGAAAGAAAATCCATCTGAGGCTGGGCACGTGTCACTGCTGGATGATGTGCCAGCTGAGGGCACGGCCCTGAAAGGACCAGGCCCTTCAGGGTTGGTGGGAACACTCGTTGGTTTCCTATACCCCAGGTCTCCAGCTGAGGGGGCCCCGCTACTCCAGACAGGAGAAGCCTAGGTGGACACCAGAGCTGCTTCCCAACTCAACCCGCCTGGCTCTCAGTGGGTCCTGCTCCCGGCCCCTCCACCACAGATGGGCCGGAACAAGAAAGTGGCCCTGGGAGGAAGGGCTGCTGTGATTCTGGAGGCTTCCCGCCCTCACCACGATGCACATCCCTCCCCACTGTCACGTATGCCTGCCAAACCATCTTCCACAAATGGGGCAACTTTTTGTGAGGACAGCAGACACCCTCCTGAAGAATTAGGTCCAAGAGCTTTTGGAGGTGCCGAACAAGGTCCCGCACAGGGCATTGAGGGAGGAGGAGGTCCCTGCAGGGGCTGTACTCATGCCGAGGAGTCCCATGAGTCCCTGTAAGGGTGAGGGTGCCCGGTTTCTCACAAGGTCAGGAGTTCAAGACCAGCCTGGCCAACATGGTGAAACCCTGTGTCTACTAAAAATATAAAATTTAGCCAGGCACAGTCTGGTACATGCCTGTAATCCCAGCTACTGGGGAGGCCAAGGCATGAGAATCACTTGAACCCGGGATGCGGAGGTTGGAGTGAGCCAAGATCATGCCACTGCACTCCAGCCTGGGCAACAGAGTGAGCCTGTCTCAAAACAAACAAAACAAGGTGCAGGGAGGGAACAAAGCACATAGGTGCGCTGGCTCTGCCATGGTCCTCACTGGCTCCTTTCTGGGTTCCTGCATGAATGCTCCACAAGGCTCAGGCCAGGCAAGGCTTTGTGGCTGCAGGAATTCTGGGATCTAACCAAAAGCAGGAATGCTCGCCCAAGGGTTCCAGCAGAAAGTGTCCCCGCCCTCCCCGAGTTCTGAGTTCTGCCCAGGGAGTGAAGGAGGCAGAAAGATCAGTGACACAATAACCCGATTTCGCCCATCCCCAGGGGCAGGGACAGGGCAGCCTCCTCTCCCAGGCCCAAACTTTGGAATGGGGTGAGAAGAGAAGGGAGGGAGGGCAGCCGCTTCTCTGCCAGTCTCGAAGCCTAAGGGAGGGCTGGAGCCCCTTGCAGCTCAGGCCAAGGTTGATCTGGGGAAGGGCCTGTGGCGGCCAGGTCCAACGAGGAGGACCCTTGTCTACACCACACCCCACAGGCCCGGCAGTGCTCACTGTCCCTACAGCCAGCACCTTCCCATGTAGGAAAGGACACCTGAAAGCCAGCTGTAAAATCCCCAGCAAAACCCTGCAGCCTTCCCGGCCCTGCCACCACATCTGTGAGGTCGGCATCTGGAGCAGACACTCCTGCACACAGCACACCACCCACCCACCCCCACACCACCCACCGCCATGCCACTGGGCACTCCTACCTGCCAAAACGCCCCATGCCATCTACCACAAGCCTCATCCTCCTCTTCTCCCGTGCCTCTGCCATGACATAGCGGGCTCCGAGGAGCAGGGGCACCCCTACTACCGTGGTGGACAGCACCTTTCTCCACAGGGGTGCGGGGCTCGAGAACCTGAGGGGAGACAAGCATGCAGCCTGGAGGCACCATCCACCCCCCATTCAGCTGGGCTCTGACCTCTGCCCCCCACCATCCAGAGTGCCACCTCTCACTCCTGTATGTACAGCCATTCTGATGGTGTGGTCACCAGAGAACACTCTGCATCAATGTCCCCTTCCCTGAGCCCACATGGCCATAAAGGTCAGGTCTCATTTGGGTCTGTCCGGAGACCCAGCCATGGAGCCATGCACCATGGAAATGGATCCTCAGGTAGACTGGGAGCAACTCAATGGCAGGTCTGTGCTACTCATGGAACCAGGGCCACCTACACTGGAGAATTACAACCACTGTCCACCTCGCAGGGTCAGGTTGGACCATCCAGTTGGATGGTCATCAGCACAGCAGAGACAGAGATGCTGAGGTCAGCTGTGCTGAGTCACATGACGATGCAGAGCAAGGAACAGAGCTTTGTCCATGCTGAACACAGTAGGATCCCCATATAGGCTGAATACAACAGGACCCCCATACCCGCTGAATACAGCGGGAGCTCTGCTGAACATGGTAGAAGCTCCATACATGCTGAGTGCAGCAGGCACCTGAGCACCCATCTGTTTCTACACCTGGCCATGTCTGTCCCAGGGACACAGATTCTCCTACTGCAGAACTCTGAGGAGACCCCCACCAGGTTCGCCGAGCCAGTGGTGCTCAGGCAGCTCACCCTGCCTGCCTGGTCTGCCGCATCTACCCTCCACAGCCTTCCTGCCTTGCCACCACCCCTCTTGCCCACTGTGGTCCAGCCTTCCTGGCCTCAGGCCTTGTCTAGCCTTTCCTTCTGCTCAGAACACTCTCCTCCACATCTCTTCGTGCTGCTCTTCTTCTTGTGTGACCCCCTACCTAGAGTCACCCTGCTTTCCTCCAGCCTCTGCACGATGACCCAGTTGGTCTTCAGAGCAGGCACTCCATGTGTACTCTTCCCAATTCGCTAGCTGTCTGCTCTCAATGCTGTGGTCAGGGCGTGTGCCTCACCACGGGTCAGGTCCTGGGGGTCTCTGGTCCCAGTGCATGGCACTGAGGAGCAAACATGTCCTGTCTTGGTCGGGGGTACGGGAGAAGGTCCAGCCTCAGGCCCTCGACTGCCGCCTCTGCATGTCCACAGACACTATCCATGGCAGCCTGGTGAGAGGCACATGTCCGGGGAGGACTCCATACCTTGGAGGAAGGACCCTGAAGTTTCTCCTGAAGAACACAGCAGGGGACGGCCAGGGCTTCTGCCTGCTGTGCAGCAGAGCATAGTGGAAGTGGCAAAGCTGCAACTGCAAAGAGAGGAAATTGTGTGGGGTCAGATGAGGCCAGGACACACCCCGCCCTCTACCACCACCAGTGCTTATATGCACTAGAGACTGAGGCAGCCAAGCTGCACTTCCCTAACCTCATTAACCTCATTATTAGTCCTTTCTCACACTACTGTAAAAAACTACCCAAGACTGGGTAATTTATAAAGAGAAGAGGGTTTTTTTTTTTTTTTTTAAATAGAGACAGGGTTTCACCATGCTGACCAGGCTGTTCTAGAACTCCTGACCTTGTGATCCGCCCACCTTGGCCTCCCAAAGTGCTAGGATTACAGGTGTAAGCCACCGTGCCCGGCTGAGAAGAGGTTTTTTTTTTTTTTTTGAGACAGAATCTCAAATTCTCCAGGCTGGAGTGCAATGGCACAATCTCAGCTCGCTGCAACCTCTGCCTCCCAAGTTCAAGTGATTCTCCTGCCTCAGTATCCCAAGTATGGGACTACAAGCATGCACTACCACGCCCAGCTAATTTGTGTATTTTAGTAGAAATGAGGTTTCATCATGTTGGCCAGGCTGTTATCAAACTCCTGAAGTCATGTCACTGGCCCTCCTTGGCCTCCCAAGTGCTGGGATTACAGGCATAAGCCATTGCACCTGGCTTACAAAAGAGGTTTAACTAACTCACAGTTCCACGGGCTGTCCAGGAAGCACCGCTGAGGGACCTCAGGAAACTTACAGCCACAGCAGAAGGCAAGCACAGCACAGGCGAAGCAGTGTGGGGCAGGGAAAGGCCGAGCAAGAGTGCAGAGAGGGGAGTGTCGCACACACTTTTAAAGCATCAGATCTCTGAGAACTCACTGTCACAAGATCGGCAAGGGGGAACTCTGCCCTCATGATCCCATGGCCTCCACAGGCCCCTCCTCCAACACTGGGAATCACAACTCCAGTTGATGAACTCCAGGAGATGAGCTTTGGGTGGGGACACAAAGCCAAACCACATCACCAGGTCAGTCAGCAAAGACGGTCAGCACCCCCGTGCTCAGGCCTGGAAGCCGGGTTCCCGTGTTGGACTCAGAATTGGAAACACTAACCTACCTCTTGGGGCTTATAGCTCGGGTGCTGACAGGTCATCAAACACACCCATCTCTGAACGTCCCCTCAGTCTCTGAAAGAAGAGATGGCGTCGCCACCTGGCTCATCTGGGATGAGACCCACCCCGTCCCTGCCCCCGCACTCTCTTAGCAGCACCCTGCCCTGTCATTTACTATTCCCTGCTGCTGAGACCACTGACCAGTGGCCAGAGGAAAGCAGTTCTCATCTCAGAAGGAAGTGGTGACAGTGCCCAGCCATGGAATCAGACAGCAGACGCCAACCTCGAAGGTGGACGCCTGGGCGGGAGGAGTGGCCTGGGTAGGTCACTTTTCTGAAAACAAATGAAAATACAAGGAACTTATAACTTACTGAGACCCCACAGACAGGGACTCTGTACAGCTTCTATGTGGAAAAGGGGAGGGGTGGCCAGGGTGGAAGACATGCCGCAGCTAGCAGGACACATGTAAAGAAGCCCCAAAGGCCAGGTGCTATGGCTCACACCTGTAATCCCAGCACTTTGGGAGGCCAAGGTGGGTGGATCACCTGAGGTCAGGAGTTCAAGCCTGGCCAACATGGAGAAACCCCGTCTCTACTAAAAATACAAAAAAAAAAAAAAAAAAAAAGGAGCCAGATGTGATGGTACATACCCGTCATCCTAGCCAATTGGGAGGCTAAGACAAGAGAACCGCTTGAATCTCGTGGGTGGAGGTTGCAGTGAGCAGAGCTGGTGACACTGCACTCCAGCCTGGGCGACAGAGCTGGACTCCATTTAGAAAAATAAATACTTAAGGCCAGGGGCGGTGGCCTGTAATCCCAGCACTTTGGGAGGCCAAGGCAGGTGGATCACAAGGTCAAGAGTTCGAGACTAGCCTGGGCAACATAGTGAAACTCCATCTCTACTAAAAATACAAAAAAAAAGCCGTGTGTGGTGGCGGGCACCTGTAATCCCAGCTACTTGGGAGGCTGAGGCAGGAGAATTGCTTGAACCTAGGAGGTGGAGGCTGCAGTAAGCTGAGATTGCACCACTGCACTCCTGCCCAGGCAACAGTGCAAGACTTCAACTCAAAAAAAAACAAAAATGGAAAAAGAGAAAAAGAAGCCCCAGCACGAAATGTGCTGCTTTATCTTTGTGACTATGAAAGCATCACATAAAACTTAAAGTATGCTAATAATTAAAAAAAAAAACCCACAGATCTCACATGCTTACTGGCAACCTTCATCTCCCAATCATATCTGACCTATGATGAGGTCTTACAACTCTCCTCAACTCCACATTCCCCAGCTGAGGGCTCTTCTAATAAGTCAGGGTTTGGGGAAAGACTGCATAGTCAGTCATGCTCCGTGGCACCAACGCTAACATGGTTGTCAACACTGGACCAAGTGAGGAACCGACTTGCCAGCTGGTTTCTGGCCAGAGCTCAGAGCCCTGGAGAAAATTTCGAGGACTCCAAACAACACGAAAGCCAAAGGAAGAAGTCCATGACCTATTGTCCCTAGAGGATGGGCTGACAGAAACCTCTGCTCGGCGAGGTCACACGCAGCAAGTGCTGATTCACAAGGAAAACCCCAGCGGCAGCCGGGCAGCGAATCGTAGGCATATCATCCACCTGCTGCCTAGCCAACCTGCACCTCCTGACCCTGGCCACCTCTGATGCCAGCACCTGCACAGCTGGAGGTCAGGCAGCTGTGCCCATGGACTGTGGAGAGGCTCAGAGCAAGAGCTCATAAGGGGCTGCTAGGCTAAACTCCAGGTGGGCATCCCAACCACCACCCACCTCATCCCTTACTAACAATGCAAGCTGCTTGCATTTCAGCAGGCTCCATCAAGCAAATGAGGCCAGGAAAGGCATGGCTCTCTGATTGCTGTCTCCAATAACCGTTTTCTGCTGTTTCCTCAGGAACCAGCACGGCAGAAGGGGCTCCAGCTGCGTCTCTCACTCCCATTCAAAGGACAAAGATCCCTCCAGGAGGCCCTGAGGTGCCCTCACCCAACCCTGGTCTACCAGTAGCCCCGCTCACCCCCATGCCCGGCTCCACCTGGCTCACTGTGGTCCTGTCCTGCCACTGTCGCCATCACACGCCAGTGTGACTATTAACTTACAGAATCTGTCTCCTCACTAGACTGTGAACAGGGCTACATTTCAACCATCCCTGTACAAGCAAGCACTCAATGAATGCCTGCCGAATGAGACCAATGGCTACGAAGCACAGGACTAAACAGAACCCCACAGAGTCTGGGCCAGGACCCCCACCAAGCAACAGGCAGCAGATCACAGGCAAGAAATGGCCGCAGCCCCTGCCTTGGGCTGGCCCTGGATGCAACCCCGGTGGACAAGGCCTCATGCTGATGACCCACAGTGCCCACCAGAGCCCATGAGGCTGTGCAAGAGCCTGGCTCCTTGGAATGTGGGGTGCCCAGCACATCCAGACTATTTTCTCTGAAATTCCCATCACACAGGAGAGGTCCCCAAGGCCCACAGAGGTTATGGGGGACTGAGCCTGCAGCCACACATCCCAGAAAGACTTCCCAGAATGCAATCCCGGGCAATTCTCACATGACACACAACCCCAACCGCACCCAGAAAATGACCTCGAAACTGCCAAAAGATAAGCACAATCTTCTAGACAGTGGACCCCCAGGGCGTTTCCCCCACACACCCCAGACAGCCCTGGTGACTCGTCCCTGCAGCTCCCCTCGCTCCCAAAGCCTTCCAGTTTGGACAAGATGAGATGTGTCCCCTACGCCCCAACCTCTCATGCTTTCTTACAGCGAGTGTGTGCAGTCTGTCTGCACAAACAGAAACACGTCCCTTTCCAGAGTCACTTTAGAACACCACTGACTTCCTTGAAAGCAGCAAGTGTTCTGAGTGGTAGCGCTCACACAGGTATCACAAAGTCCACAAACCAAAGGGCGTGCTTTGGACGCAGAACCACGCGCGTGTGCGCTCATGTCTGGTTTTCCAGGGCTGACAGATGAGGACGACACAGGTCACCAGACAGGCCCGTCCTCGGCAGTAAGAATCAACTGCTGAGTCTCAGAATGACGCCGGAAACAAAAAACCACGAACGGATGAACAGAGCCTGGGTAACGCAAAAGACCTGTGCCCTTCAACAGGAGGGGAAACCGAGGCACATAACTGTCTCCAAAGTTAGGAAGAGAGATTGGGAGTCCAGGTAGGGAAAGTGGGTCTGGCAACCACAGACACTGTCCTTCTCCCAGAGTGTGACCTCTCAGCCCCAGCAAGCCCTCAAACTCCGACTGGACCCAGCCCTGCTCACTGGCCATCAGCAGCCCCTAACCGTTAGCGGATAAGCCAACCTGTCCACTCGCTGGGGCTGGGGGAGTGGGGACTGAGTGGGGACTGAGTGGCCTGCATGTGGGAAGATTTTGTCACCTGGAAGGAGCTGCACTGAAGGCCACCTCCCCAGACCATGAAGCACCCTGGGCTGGGCAGGGCACAGCACAGCACAGCACAGCTGGGCTGGGCACGAGTGGGCCGTCCATCAGTGCTATTAATAGCCAGCCAGGCAAGGCTAGCTTATCGCTAAACACAAACTCTGCAGACATTCCAAGAAAAAAAGGACCGGCGCCGGGAGGAGCCTCTTCCATCTCTTCGGGAAGAGGGTGGGTAACAAGCGTGTCAAGGCCTCTGCCCCGCCCCACCGCAGTCCTAACTGCAGAACTGGACCCCGCGGCCACGTGGGAGCGGGGAGACGCCGAGGGCCTGAGAGAGGGGGCCTCGGAGCAGTGGGGAGCGCGCCCCTGAGCCGGAGCAGGGGGGGTCCAGAGCAGAGCCCGCCCTGCAGCCCCCGCCCGCCCGCCGCCTCAGGCAAGGCAGGCCCCGGCGGGGAGGCAAGCGGAGGACGTCTGGGGGCAGCAGGCCGGGCAGGGAGGCGTCTGTGACCCCGGGAGGCCGCCTCGGGGAGGGGAGCGGTGCGAGGCTTCCCCGCCGGGTCCCGGATCCGCTGAGTACGCGCTCTCCGGGGCGCAGGGCACCCGCCTCCGTGCTGGGCTGAGAGGCCCCTGCGGCTCCCGGTGCAGGCGGCGGGCACGGCTCCCGCCAAAAAAATCCAGCTCTCGGGGAGGCTGAGGCAAGCGGATAGCTGGAGCCCAGGAGTTCGAGACCTGCCTGAGCAACATGATCATGGCGAGACCCTACTCTATTAAACTAAATACAAAGTCTGCCGGACGCAGTGACGCCTGCGGTGTCAGCTACTTGCGGGGCGGAGGCGGGAGGATCCCCTGAGCCCGGGAGGCGGAGGCTGCTGCGAGCCGAGATCGCGCCACTGCGCTCTAGGGAGACAGAGCCAGACCCTGCCTCAAAAAAAAAAAAAAAAAGGAAAAAGAGCCCGGAGGGCTTTGGGGGTGGGGTCTGGGGACCTGCGGGTCTCGGGTCTCTAGGGCTGGGGTGCGCAGGACCTCAGGCGCCCCGGGCCGGGCGAGTCCTCACCGGTCGCCACATCTCCGACCGCCTCTCCGCTCCCGACCCGCGCCGCACCGCCTCGCGTCTCGCAGCCCAGCAGTCACTGCGGGAGGGCGGGTAGTGCGCACGCGCTGGAGCCGACAGCCCCGCCCCGTTGGCGGTGGGCGGAGCTGAAGGCCCCGCCCCGAGCCATGAGGGCCTCGGCGACTGGGCAGCGTCTCCTGGCGGCCACCAGAGACCTCCCTCGTGGCGCCCGGACTGCGCCCGCCTGGGAGCGGAGGGTTCCAGGCTAGCTCCGGGCGCAGTGCGCGTTCCCGGGGCAGGCACCGGCCTGAAGGACTGCAGAGAGAAGCACATGGATAATGTGGGATGGGCTAAGGGCTTTCTGAGGTCTTCGTGGCCCGGTATCTGCCCCTCCTCAACAATCCGTGCTAGTGTGATTAGAGTGAATATCTCTTTAACCTCAGGACTCCACTCACCACCAGCCTGTGCAAGGGGCAAGGAAATGCCTGTGACTGGGAACTGGAAGAACAACCAGGAGAGTGGTAAAGGGGTCCTGGAGCAGCTCCCGTGCCCGTGGGGAGACCTTCCCAGGGCCAGAGCTTCAGATTCTGGGGTCCAGTTTGCAGCCCCACTTGGTCCCTGTCACTTGGACACATCGGTGACGTCACAGCCTCCAGTAGTGCCCTAGGCTGTTACTCCTTATTAGATACAGTGAATTCCAAGTTTCTCTTCAAAGAATCAGTATGTCAGCATGTTCAGCACTCTTATTCTTTAATTCTCCATTTTAAAGTTTAACTTCCTTGTAGTTTCAGTAAACAATCTTTTCCACCGGGTGTGGTGGCTCACGCCTGTAATCCAAGCACTTTGGAGGCCAAGGCAGGTGGATCACCTGAGATTGGGAGTTCAAGACCAGCCTGACCAACATGGTGAAACCTCGTCTTTATTTTAAAACAAAACAAAACAGCAACAACAAAAAATCTTTTCCATCAGTTCTAATCAGTAGTTCACATCTTCCTCCCTCCTCTGCTCCATCCTGACTCATCCCGGCCACCTGCTCCAGTCACCTGCTTAAACCTACATCACCCCTGGCTACCTGTTCTGACCTGCCTGTAACCTTCCTTCCTGCCAAACTACTCACCTCGCCACTCTGGCTCCTATGTAACCCTGCTCCCTTTAGAATAGCCAATCAGAATTAGCCTAGAGTATGCGGTCTAACCCTTAGCCAATAGGGGAACGACACAGCAGTAGGGGCTACCTCTGTCAGGAATAAGAATCCCTTCCCATCCCTCATCCAGGCATGCTCACCAGTGTTCCATCTGTGAGCTGTACCCTTCTATAGAAGTAAATTGCCTTCCTGAGGAAATTTATATTTGAGTGCTACTTCTTTTGTGGCACCGAAAATTTACATATAACATCCTCACTCTGACAGCCCTAGCTGGGTAGGGGCCAGGCCTGGACACACCATACAGCCAGCAAGGCTACTGCTGGACTGACCTCATCATCCCCAAATAGGTCAGGGATCCTCAGATGGCAACATGGGTCCTGGGACTTACTGGCTGGAAGCCCTCCTAGACCCCACTGTGACATGAAATAAAACACCATCCTTGTAGGGTCCACAAGGGCTCCTGAGCCAGCCTGGCCTAAGGGTGCCACAGTAGCTGAAAATGGGAGGTTTTTAGGCCGCAGTGCTTTTTCACAACCCTCACAAGTGGCTCCTTGTAGGGTTGTGGGGTGTCCCTTATGCTGTATTGAGGTGCTGGATCCAAGAGGTAAAGAGACAGGACACTGAAGGATTGCTGAAGAGCATCTGGACTCGGAGGGCCACACCACCTGTGTGCAGAGATTAGCAGTGTCCCCCAAATGCCCCAGAGCATCTGTATTTATTAGGTACAAGCAGGGGGCAGGGTCGTGAGTGAGGTCATCATCTATAGGCTTAGTGATAGGACATGCATAATCACATGAGTTACAAGCAAGGGGACCACCCCATTAGGTCACCTGGGCAGAGAGGTGGGCCATGCGCAGCAGGGGGCTGTGCTGTGTGCAGTAGTAGAGGGTCGTGTACAGAAGAGGGGTCCACCCTCATTAGGTCACCAAGGCAAGGAGGTGGGCTGTGTGCAACAGGTGTCATGTGCAACACTTCTTATCTGGGGGCTGGAGACTTCAAAGGATTTCTGATAGAAGGATACTGTAAGCTTAATGCAGTGGGAGCTGACAGATTTGTGCTCGTCTCTTAAGATATTTATGGGAAGATTCTTTAAGCTAGCACAGAAGCGAAAAAAGACTAACAGGGTGTACAACCACCGTGATTGGATCACACCAGAGGGTTCTTCTCCCTCGGTTATTTGAGGGATCTCAGGCCTGAGGCCTGCTTTCCACAGGAACTGGAATCAGGTACTACAGCTCCTTTATCAGGAGGAGAGGCTTTTGCTCCAAGCCTGCCAGACAGCTTGTGCCCTTTCAGGCAGGGACGCCACCGCCTAGGTCTTTGGTTCTTGTCCTGGTCTTGCTGTTTTCCCATGTGCTGCTTCTGTTCTGTGACTGCTCTAGGCAGTCCTCCTACTACAAACTACTGTATGGTTATATAGAAGGATTATATATATCAGCACTAAATGTGTTAGTACAGCTCCGGCTACAATACCTATATGATTATATAGAAAGATTATATAGAACTAAGTAAGCTAGATATATGTAAGCAGTAAGTTACATGTCAAGCACTAATTCTATAAACTAATATATGATTGTATATGAAGGATTCTGTAAAGGAAACAGCTGAGCAATAACACTATAAACCAAGATATTCTTCAGGCACTAGTTGTGCCTAGGGTTTGGACAGTTCTTCCTTGGTGCCCATGGCGGGTGTTACCCACAGCTCCTCCTCCTCCCACGCAGCTCCTCCTCCTCTTCCTTTCACATGGCTCCTCCTCTTCCTTTCACATGGCTCCTCCTCCTCCTCCCACATGGCTCCTCCTCCTCCTCCCATATGGCTCCTCCTCTTCCTTTCACATGGTTCCTCCTCCTCCCACAAAACTCCTCCTCCTCCTCCCACAAAACTCCTCCTCCTCCTCCCTCACAACTCCTCCTCCTCCTCCCTCATGGCTCCCCCTCCTCCCTCATGGCTCCTCCTCCTCCTACACTCCTCATGCTCCTTCCACTGGGACTGAACCCAAAAGCATCTCTTCAGAGGGGTGGGAAAGGCAGTGCCTCACACCCTCTAGTGCCTCTTCTGTTATGGCATGTCTCCTGTGAAGTCCCCATCATCCCCAAGGTCAAGTATCCTGGATCAATGATTCTTTGTGCCCCCCGTCACTTTGCTAGCAGGACAGAAATTGGCCTCCAGAAGTGGCTCATGCCCAAGGCACAGACTAGAGCTTGACAGATGGACCTGGGGCTCCTTCCGGGGCCAGGCTTTCTGGACTGTTCTCATTTGCTAACATCTGCCTCCCTCGGCAACCTTTCCTGAGGGATGGAACAGGTCCAGGAACGCCATGTGGGCTGACACAGTAAGGCCTCCAGGCATCTGTGCTGTGACGTGAGCAAAGTGTGTGCCTAAAATCCTGGGCACTACCATCACAAGGGAGCCTTGGCCACCAACCTCCACGGCTGCCCCACAGTGGGAAGGGCCAGGAGGATTCTGACATCCGCTCCTGGGAAACACCCCCAAAAATGAACAAAGGAATGGCCTCTGTCCTGTTTCCACATCTCTGGAACTGCACTGTGGCCTAGGGTCCTGTCTGTGCTACAGGGCCCAGGATGGGGTGTGGCATCCTGTCCCCTGAGGGTGCGGGGGTAGTCCATGTCACACAGCTGAGCCACAGGGCCCAGGGGCATGGTGAAAGCCTTCCCCAGGTCCCAAGTGCCCACAGCCCCTGCCCCATTCAAGCCCCAGAAATGCAATTTACTCCATTCCTTGAGTGCAGCCCCCTCTCAAGCCCGCCCCGCTCATCTCCCAGCACTCCCAAGTTCCCCAAGCCCTGTGTTCCCAGTCTCTCTGGTCTCCAAAACTGCCATTAAAGAAAGAAGGGGTCAGGCGCGGTGGCTCACACCTGTGATCCCAACACTGAGAGGCCAAGGCGGGCAGATCTCCTGAAATCAGGAGTTCAAGATCAGCCTGGCCAACACGGTGAAACCCCATCTCTACTAAAAACACAAAAATTAGCTGGGCATGGCAGTGCGCGCCTATAATCCCAGCTACCCCGGAGGCTGAGGCAGGATTGCTTGAACCCGGGAGGCAGAGGTTGCAGTGAGCTGAGATTGCACCACGGCACTCCAGCCTGAGTGACAGAGCAAGACTCTATCTCAAAAAACAAAAACTACAACAAAAAAGAGATTAGAGAGGTGAAGAAGCATGGCTCTCACACAACTACAAAATGAGCACATGTTCATTTCACGCGTCCTGAACTGAGCACTGTCCAAAAGGACACCGCCCAAGCCAGACGCAGTGGTTTATGCCTGTAATCCCAGCACTTTGGGAGGCCGAGGCGGGTGGATCATGAGGTCAAGAGGTCGAGACCATCCTGGCCAACATGGTGAAACCCCGTCTCTACTAAAATACAAAAAATCAGCCAGGTGCGGTGGTGGCGTGTGCCTGTAGTCCCAGCTACTTGGGAGGCTGAGGCAGGAGAATTGCTTGATCCCAAGAAGCAGAGTTTGCAGTGCGTTGAGATCACACCGCTGCACCCCAGCTGGCAACAGAGCAAGACTCCGTCCCTGCCCCCCCCAAAAAGAGCCACTGTCCTAACCCCCAGAGCCTGGGAATGCAAATTTGTTTGGAAATGGGATCATTACAGACAAAACTAGGCTGAGGGTCTTTAGACAAAGTCACTGTGGGTAAGGGTGGGCTGTGAATCCAGTGGTGAATCTCTAGAGGAGAAGGAAGAGGGCGATTGGAGACACAGCAGGAAAGGCCACGAGAAGGTGGATGTAGACATGGGAGTGAGAGGCTCACAGCTGAGGGCGCCGGAGCTGGCAACTCAACAGCAGGAAAGAGAATGGGCAGGTTCTTCCTCAGAGCCTCAGAGGGAAGCCATTTCAGACCTGCGTTTCTGTTTGTCTGTTTTGTGTACACACACAAAGCAGTGACATTTCAGACTTTGCCCAGACTGGAGTGCCGTGGTGCAATCGTAGCTCGATGCAGCCTCCAGCTCCTGGGATCAAGAGATCCTCCCTCTTCAGCTTCCCAAGTAGCTGGGATTACAGGCATGCACCACCACACCCGGCTATTTTTGGTATTTTAGTAGATCCCGCCGCTGCACCCCACTGCACCCCAGCCTGGCGACAGAGCAAGACTCTGTTCCTGCCCCCCGCAAAAAGAGACACTGTCCTAACCCCCACCTAATCTGTACCTCCATCTTCAGGAAGCCTTTCTTGCTGTGTCTCCAATCGCCCTCTTCCTTCTCCAGTAAGACACCTGTCACTGGATTCAGGGCCTGCCCTTACCCGTAGTGACTGTGTCTAAAGACCCTTGGTTTAATTTCATCTGTAATGACCCCATTTCCAATGGGGTTTCACCATGTTGGCCAGGCCGATCCCAAACTCCTGACCTCAGATGATCTGCCCTCCTTGGCTTCCCAAAGTGCTGGAATTACAGGTGTGAGCCACTGTGCCCAGCCTGAATAATGCTTTTTAACCAGTCCACTGGTGCCTTTTCCAGTACTACCTATGGCCTGCCCCTCCACAGTTCTGAGCCACAAAAGCCCCAGACTCAGCTACACTGAGGGGCCTTCTCTGCCTTTGGGTGGGGACCATCCCCACAACCTCTCTCCACTGAAAGCTTTAATCACTCAATAAATGCTAAAGCCCTCACCTCTTTTTTATTATAACCAGAGCATTTATTGCATGACTAATCATCAAAATTCTTTTTTTTTTTTTTGAGACAGAGTCTCTCTCTGTTGCCCAGGTTAGAGTACAGTGGTGTGATCTTGGCTCACTGCAACCTCTGCTCCCGGGTTCAAGCAGTTCTGCCTCAGCCTCCCAGTAGCTGGGATTACAGGCACCTGCCACCATGCCCAACTAAGTTTTGTATTTTTAGTAGAGATGGGGTTTCACCACGTTGGCCAGGATGGTCTTGATCTCTTGACCTTGTGATCCTTGGCATCGCCAGCTGGAGGTCCCTGACTTGCAAAGTGACCGAGAAGAAAATTCTGCATCAAATTTAAATCACTAAATTTGTGGTAATTTGTTCTGGCAGTCCTAGGAAATGACAGTGTGTCAAAAGTCCATTTAACTAATTAACTAAGCTCGGTGTGATGGCTCAGGCCTGTAATGCCAACACTTTGGGAGGCCCAGGCAGGTGGATCACCTGAGAGCAGGCATTCAAGACCAGCCTGACCAACTTGGTGAAATCCCATCTCTACTAAAAATACAAAAATTAGCTGGATGTGGGGGCAGGTGCCTGTAGTCCCAGTTACTTAGAGGCTGAGGCAGGAGAATCCTTTGAGCCCGGGAGGTGGAGGTTGCAGTGAGCCGAGATTGTGCCACCGCACTCCAGCCTGGGCAACAGAGGGAGACTCCGTCTCAAAAAAAACCCAAAACAACAATCTAATTTACAAATAAAGAAACCAGGAAAGTTGTTATGACCAGTTCAAAAGAGATGCCTAAGAACCACAATTTTTTTTTTTTTTTTTTGAGACCGAGTTTCGCTCTTGTTACCCAGGCTGGAGTGCAATGGCGCGAGCTCGGCTCTCCGCAACCTCCGCCTCCTGGGTTCAGGCAATTCTCCTGCCTCAGCCTCCTGAGTAGCTGGGATTACAGGCACGCGCCACCTGTAATACAGCTAACTTTCTGTATTTTTAGTAGAGACAGGGTTTCACCATGTTGACCAGGATGGTCTCGATCTCTTGACCTCGTGATCCACCCGCCTCGGCCTCCCAAAGTGCTGGGATTACAGGCGTGAGCCACCGCGCCCGGCCCCAGAACCACAAAGTTTTTTGAGATGGAGTCTTGCCCTGTTGCCCAGGCTAGCGTGCAATAGTGCAATTTTGGCTCACTGCAGCCTCTGCCTCCTGAGAACCACAAATTTCTATGGAGTGAAGGAAACTCCACTGGACCAAAATTACTTATATGTGTATAAAAGGAAATTGTTTGCATTGCTATCAATTATTTGTAATTTACAGAGCAATAAAATAGCTCAGAGACGATGAAAAGCAGGAACCTGAATCACAATCAGATAACCTGGGAACTTGTCCTCTAAACCATGTGTACTTTTCTTTTCTTTTCTTTTTTTTTTTTTGAGACAGAGTTTCGCTCTCGTTACCCAGGCTGGAGTGCAATGGCGCGATCTTGGCTCACTGCAACCTCCGCCTCCTGGGTTCGGGCAATTCTCCTGCCTCAGCCTCCTGAGTAGCTGGGATTACAGGCGCACGCCACCGTGCCCAGCTAATTCTTTGTATTTTTAGTAGAGACGGTTTCACCTTGTTGACCAGGATGGTCTCAATGTCTTGACCTCGATCCACCCACCTCGGCCTCCCAAAGTGCTGGGATTACAGCATGAGCCACCACGCCCGGCCCCATGTGTACTTTTCAACTGGAAATACCAGTAATACATTTTGCTTACTCCAAAGTTCAAAGTTTTTGTTGCTGATTCCCCATTTCCTCTTTTGATTAGAAAAATTTTCAGGCCAGGCGCAGTAGCTCACACCTGTAATCCCAGCACTTTGGGAGGCCGAGGCGGGTGGATCACGAGGTCAGAAGATCGAGAGCATCCTGGCCAACATGGTGAAACCCCATCTCTAAAAAAAAAATTTTTCAAAAAAAGAACACTCAGCCAGGCACGGTGGTTCATACCTGTAACCCCAGCACTTCGGGAGGCCGAAGTGGGTGGATCATCTGAGGTCAGGAGTTTGAGAACAGTCTTGCCATAGAACCAGTTAAATGAACATGGCAAAACCCTGTCTCTACTAAAAATACAAAAGTTAGCTGGGCATAGTGGCATGTGCTTGTAGTCTCAGCTACTTGGGAGGCTGAGGCCAGGGAATTACTTGAACCGGGGAGGTGGAGGTTGCAGAGAGCTGAGATCACACCACTGCATTCCAGTCTGGGCCACAAGAGCCGAACTCCATCTAAAAAAAAAAAAAAGTCTGGGAGAGGTGGCTCATGTCTGTAATCCCAGCACTTTGGGAGGCCGAGGTGGGCAAATCACGAGGTCAGGAGTTCAACACCAATCTGGCCAACACAGTAAAACCTCGTCTCTACTAAAATTACAAAAATTATCTGTGGCACACACCTGTAGTCCCAGCTACTTGGGAGGCTGAGGCAGGAGAATTGCTTGAACCCGGGAGGTGGAGGCTGCAGTGAGCTGAAACCGCATCATTGCACCCAGCCTGGGTGACCGAGTGAGACTCTGTCTCAAAATAAATAAATACATTTTTAAAAAAGCTGAGTGTGGTGGCTCATGCCTGTAATCCCAGAACTTTGGGAGGCCTAGGCAGGCAGATCACCTGAGCTTGGGAGTTTGAGACCAGCCCCTGATCAATGTGGAGAAACCTAAAAATACAAAAATACTAATTTAGCTAAAATTCTACTAAAATACAAAATCAGCTGGGGTGGTGGCACATGCCTGTAATCCCAGCCTCTCGGGAGGCTGAAGCAGGAGGATAGCTTGAATCCAGGAGGTGGAGGATGCAGTGATAACTCTTGTTGCCCAGCCTGGTCACGCCATTGCACTTCAGCCTAGGCAACAAGAGTGAAACGCTGTCCCAAAACCAAACAATATATCTGATTTAACCTCTGTTGTTTGCTATCCGGAGGCAAGAAACACAATACCTATAATTTGGGTCAATATTTGTGTTCCTGGGCCTGCCAGGAAATCGCCTTATGGCCACCTGCAAGGCCTGGTTCTGTACCCTCAGGAGGGTTTGCAGGCACTCCTTCATAACAGCAACCCTAGATCTGAAGCAGCAGCTGGTCATCCCCAATGAAAGAGCAGAATTTAGCCAGGCACAGTGGCTCACGCCTATAATCCCAGCATTCTGGGAGGCCAAGGCAGACAGATTACTTGAGGTCAGGAGTTCGAAACCAGCCTGGCCAACATGGCAAAATCCCATCTCTACTAAAAATACAAAAATTAGCTGGGGGCAGTGTTGGGTGCCTGTAATCCCAGCTACTCAGGAGGCTGAGGCAGGAGAATGGCTCGAACCCAGGAGGCGGAGGTTGTAGTGAGCCGAGATTGCGCCACTGCACTCCAGCCTGGGTGACAAAACAAGACTCCGTCTCAAAAAAGAAAAAGAAAAACCACCACCACCACAACAAAAGAAAGAGCAGAACTCTCCATATGACAATCTGGGCAAGGCCTTGGCTGAATGACCAATTCCACCAATTGTACTCCGTAAAACGAGGATAGTGTCTTAACTGGATCTATGTGCTGTGGTTTGAATGTGTCCCCCGGAGTTCATGGATTGGAAACTTGATCCCCAATGAGGCAGTTCTGGAAGTGGGACCTTTAAGAGGTGATTAGGTCTTCAGGGTTTCACCCTCATGCAGGGACCAATGCCATTATTTCTGGAATCAATTCCTTGTAAAAAGATGAGTTTGGCCCCTTTCTGTCCAGCTCTGTAATGCCTCCTGCCATGTTACATTGTAGCAGGAATATCCTCATGAGATGTAGCCCCTCACTCTTGGACTTCCAAATCTCCAGAACCAGTAAATCTCTGTTTATTATCAATTACCCAGTCTGTGGCATTAGAGCAGCCCAAAATGAACCGAGACACCATGCGAATATCTATGTCTCCATGAAAAGTGAGGAGGCTCAGGAAGAGCCTCTGGGAATCAAGGACAGGAGGTCAAAGGACACATTTCTGGAGAATCTCCAAGATTGTTTATTTATTTTATTTAGAGAGGGGTCTTGCTCTGTTACCTAGGCTGAAGTGTGGATTGTAATCTGGGCTCACTACAGCCTAGACCTCTGGGGCTCAAGTGATCCTCCTGCCTCAGCCTCCTGAGTAAGTGGGACTACAGGCTCTTACCACCATGCCCAGCCAATATTTTTTTTTTTTGAGATGAAGTCGCACTCTGTCACCCAGGGTGGAGTGCAGTGGCACAATCTCAGCTCACTGCAACCTCCGCTTCCCAGGTTCAAGCAATTCTCCTGCCTCAGCCTCCTGAGAAGCTGGGATCACAGGCATGTGCCACCACCCTGGCTAATTTTTTTTAATTTTTTTATTTTTAGTAGACACGCAGTTTCACCATATTGGCCAGGCTGGTCTCAAACTCCTGACCTTGTGATCTGCCCACCTCAGCCTCCCAGGCATGAGCCACTGTGCCCAGCCACCCAGCCAATGTTTAAAATTTTCTGCAGAGATGGGAGCTCACTAAGTTGCCCAGGCTCATTTTTTTTTTTTTTTTGAGATAGAATCTTATTCTGTCATCACCCAGGCTGGAGTGCAGTGGTACAATCTCAGTTCACTGCAACCTGCACCTCCTGGGTTCAAGCAATTCTCCTGCCTCAGTCTCCCAAGTAGCTGGGATTGCAGATGCGTGCCACCATGCCTGGCTAATTTTTGTATTTTTAGTAGAGATGAGGTTTGATCACGTTGGCCAGACTAGTCTCAAACTCCTGACCTCAGGTGATCTGCTCACTTTGCCTCCCAAAGTGCTGGGATTGAAGGTGTGAGCCACCATGCCTGGCCCAAGATGGTTTTAGATATGAGAAAACATCCTGATAGACAGCCAGACACAGTGGCTCATGCCTGTAATCCCAGCACTTTGGGAGGCGAAGTGGGCAGATTACCTGAGGTCAGGAGTTCAAGACCAGTCTGGCCAACATAGCGAAACCCCATCTCAACTAAAAATACAAAAAATTAGCCAGGTGTGGTGGTGTGCATCTGTAATCCCAGCTACTTGGGAGGCTGAGGCAGGAGAATCATGTGAACCCGCGAGGCAGAGATTGCAGTGGACCGAGATCGCACCATTGCACTCCAGTCCAAAAAAAAAAAAGAGAAAAAAGAAAACATTCAGAAACTGCAATTCTCAACCAGGCTGACCAACATGGAGAAACCCGTCTCTACTAAAAATACAAAATTAGCCGGGCACGGTGGCTCACGCTGTAATCCCAGCGCTTTGGGAGGCCGAGGCGGGTGGATCACAAGGTCAAGAGATCGAGACCATCCTGGTCAACATGGAGAAACCCATCTCTACTAAAAATACAAAAAATTAGCTGGGCATGGTGGCGCGTGCCTGTAATCCCAGCTACTCAGGACGCTGAGGCAGGAGAATTGCCTGAACCCAGGAGGTGGAGGTTGCGGTGAGCCAAGCTCACGCCATTGCACTCTGGCCTGGGTAACGAGAGCGAAACTCCATCTCAAAAAAACAAAACAAAACAAAACAAAATTAGCCAGGTGTGGTGGCGCGTGCCTTAGTCCCAGCTACTTGGGAGGTTGAGGCAGGAGACTCACTTGAACATGGGAGACAGAGGTTGTAGTGAGCCGAGATCACACCACTGCATTGCAGCCCTGGCAACAAGAGAGAAATTCTGTCTCAAAAAAATTAAAAATGAAAAACAAAAGAAAGGAAAGAAACTGAAACCCTCATTCATCGATGGTGGGATCAACACTGAACCACTTTGGAAAAGTCTAGCAGTTCCTGAAAATGTTAGAAATACAGGCATCCTGTGACACAGCAATTCCATTCCTCTGTGAAATGACAGCATGCATCTATACACAAACCTGCTGCACAAGAATGGTCGTAGCAGCATTATTCACAATAGCCAAACAGTGGAAACAACCCAAATGTCTTTTTTTTTTTTTGAGACAGAGTCTCACTCTTGTTGCCCAGGCTAGAGTTCAATGACGTGATCTCGGCTCACTGCAACCTCCAACTCTGGGGTTCAAGTTATCCTCCTGCCTCAGGCTCTCAAGCAGCTGGGATTACAGGCATGTACCACCATACCTGGCTAATTATTTTTTTGGAAGCTGGGGCATGGAGTCTCATTCTGTAGCCCAGGCTGGAGTATAGTGGTGTGATCTCTGCTCACTGCAACCTTTGCCTCCCGGGTTCAAGTGATTCTCATGCCTCAGCCTCCCGAGTAGCTGGGCTTACAGGTGCATGCCACTATGCCCTGCTAATTTTTGTATTTTTAGTAGAGACAGGTTTTCACCATGTTGGCCAGGATGTTTTTGAACTCCTGACCTCATGATCCACCCGCCTTGGCCTCCCAAAGCGCTGGGATTACAGTCGGGAGCCACCGTGCCCAGCCAGTAATTTTTGTATTTTTAGCAGAGACAAGGTTTTGCCATGTTGGCCAGGCTGATTTCCAACTCCTGACCTCAGGTGATCCGCCCGTCTTGGCCTCCAATGTGCTGGCATTACGGCATTACAGGCACCAGCCACCGAGAGTTCCTCATTCTGCAGTCCAGACTGGAGTGCAGTGGTGCAATCACAGCTCATGCAGCCTCAGCTTCCCCAGGCCCAGGGGATTCTCTCACGTCACCTCCAAAGTAGCTGGAATTACAGGTAAGTGCCACCACCCCCAGCTCATTTTGTATTTTTTTTTTGTAGAAATGGGGTGTCACCCCATTGCCTAGGCTAGTCTCAAACTCTTGGGCTCAAGTGATCCTTCCATTTTGGCCTCTCAAAGTGCTGGGATTATAGCTTTGAGCCACTGCACCTGGCCAGAGTCTGTTAAACTTTTCCCTCCCTCCCTTCCTTTTTTTTCTCTCTCCCTCTTTCTTTTTCTGTCAAAACAGGGTCTGGCTCTGTTGCTCACATTGAGGGCAGTGGTCCAATCACCGCAAGCCATCCTCCTACCTCGGCTTTCCAAGTAGCTGGGTCTACAGACATAGGCCAGCACTCTCAGGCGGAAATTGGAATTGGATTTGGAAACTATTGAGAGATCATGTTATTTATGTCCTTTATTTTATTAATACGGTGTACTGCATTTATTTTCTCATCTTAAACCACCTTTGCATGCCTGGAATACTTGTTGTTGTTGAGATGGAGTCTTGCACTGTTATCCGGGTTGGAGTGCAGTGATGCCACATCTTAGTTGATTGCAACCTCTGCCCCCGGGTTCAAGTGATTCTGTTGCTTCAGCCTCCCGAGTAGCTGGGATTATAGGTGCCTGCAGCCACACCTGGCTAATTTTTGGTATTTTTAGTTGAGATGGGGTTTTTTTTTTTGGGAGACGGAGTTTCGCTGTTGTTACCCAGGCTTGAGTACAATGGCACGATCTCGGCTCACCGCAACCTCCACCTTCTGGGTTCAAGCAATTCTCCTGCCTCAGCCTCCTGAGTAGCTGGGACTACAGGCGTGCACCACCATGCCCAGCTAATTTTTGTATTTTTAGTAGAGACAGGGTTTCACCTTGTTGGCCAGGTTGGTCTCAATCTCTTGACCTTGTGATCCACCCGCCTCGGCCTCCCAAAGTGCTGGGATTATAAGCATGAGCCACCGCGCCCGGCTGAGATGGGGTTTTACTATATTGTTCAGGCTGGTCTCGAACTCCTGACCTCATGATCCACCTGCCTTGGCCCCACAAAGTGCTGGCTGGGATTACAGGCATGAGCCGCCACACCTGGCTGTCCTTGTTCTTTTTTGAGACAGAATCTCGCTCTGTTTTCCAGCCTGGAGTGCAGTGGCATGATCTCGACTCACTGCACCCTCCACCTCCCAGGTTCAAGCGATTATTCTGCCTCAGCCTCCCAAGTAGCTGGGATTATAGGTGCCCGCCACCATGCCCAGCTAATTTTTGTATTTTTGGTAGGGATGGGGTTTCACCATGTTGGCCAGGCTGGTCTCGAACTCCTGACCTCAGGCGATCTTCCTGCTTCAGCCTCCCAAAGTGCTGAGATTACAGGCGTGAGTCACCTCGCCCAGCCACATTCCTGGAATAAATTCCACTTGCTCAAAGTATACACTTTTATTTCTAACCTGCTGCTTTCAGTTTACTGGTATTTTGTTGAGGATATTTGCATCTGTGTTGTTCATAAGGAATATCAGTCTGTAGTTTTTTGTGTTTTTTTTTTGAGATAGAGTCTTGCTCTGTCGCGCAGACCAGGGTGCAGTGGTGGGATCTTGGCTCACTGCCTCCTGGGTTCAAGTGACTCTCCTGACTCAGTCTCTGCCTCCCCAGTTCTAGTGATTCTTCTGTCTCAGCCTCCCAAGTACCTGGTATTACAGATGGGTGCCACCACGCTGGGCTAATTTTTTTTTTCTGTATCTTTAGTGAAGACAAGTTTTCACCATGTTGGCCAGGCTGTTTTTGTTTTTGTTTGACATAGAGTTTTGCTCCTGTCGGCCAGGCTGGAATGCAATGGTGCCATCTCAGCTCACTGCAACCGTGTCTCAGGTTCAAGAGATTCTCCTGCCTCAGCCTCCTGAGCAGCTGAGACTACATTCACCCGCCATATACCCAGCTAATTTTTGTATTTTTGGTAGACATGGGGTTTCACCATGTTGGCCAGACTGGTCTTGAACTCCTGACCTCAGGTGATCCACCTACCTTGGCCTCCCAAAGTGTTGGATTACAGGCGTGAGCCATCATGCCTGGCCTTTTTTTTTTTTTTAGTTCGAGACGAGGTCCTCACTCTGGTACCCAGGCTGGAGGGCAGTGGCACAAATACAGCTCACTGCAGCCTCGGCTCCCAGGCTCAAGGGCTCCTCTCACCTCAGGCAGGTAGCTGCTGCCCAGGGTGGTGTCATGGGGCCTGGCCTGAAGAATGTCAGACTTTCTTGCTTTTCTGAAAAAAGAGCTACAATCCTCCTCCCCACTGCACATCAAACCAGTGTCTGCGGGTCTGGGCCCTTTGCCCTGGATGTGCTGGAATCCACAGGGTTTCTGGGCTCGGTGAGGGGAGGTGGCCAGGTCTTCAGTCCTTAGGAGGCACCATGAGGGCTGGTGCTGAGGCGCACTGGGGCGCCTTGAGGGATCTGAAGCCTGGGAAATTCCAGAAACGAGGAATTGGGGCCTGGGATGAGGACAGAACATGGAGATGGCGACTAGGCACAGAAGTTGAAACCACCTTTGCAAAATTGACAGCAAGGGAAATCTGACATGCTGACTCCTTCTTGCTTCTAACCTCCAAGCTGTCCCTGTTCATTCCTGGGGACAGGCCAAGCTGACTTTGGGAGAAATTCAGCTCACAGTTTAACTTTACTTTTCTGAGATAAGGTCTCACTCTGTTGCCCAGGCTGGAGTGCAGTGGCCTGATCAAGGCTCACTGCAGCCTTGACTTCCTGGGCTCGAGTGATCCTTCCACCTCAGCCTCCGGAGTAGCTGGGACTACAGGCGTGCACCACCATGTCTGGCTAATTTTTTGTAGAGCCAAGATCTTGATATGTTGTCCAGGCTAGTATCTAACTCTTGGGGTCAAGTGATTCATCCACCTTGGCCACCCAATGTGCTGGGATTACAGGCATGAGCCACTGCATCAAGCCTGGTTAAACTTTAAAACAAGGATTATAATAGCCCTTCCCAAAACTAAACAGCCTTTGTAAAACTAATGAAAGGCCACAAGATTAGGATAATGAGAGGAGCCAGAACTCTGCAAGACGCAGGGCAGTTAACCGATAACCAGCCATTGTTCTGGAGGCACAAGATTTGCAACTTCTCCAATCACTCCTGTCGATAACATCACTATTGTAGAAACTAACATTGGTATTTCGAGATGTTTTCCAGCCTTTTGCATTTTTTTTCTTTATTTTTTTTTTAAGAGATGGAGTTTCGCTCTTGTTACCCAGGCTGGAGTGCAATGGTGCGATCTCGGTTCACCGCAACCTCTGCCTCCTGGGTTCAGGCAATTCTCCTGCCTCAGCCTCCTGAGTAGCTGGGATTACAGGCACGTGCCACCATGCCCGGCTAATTTTTTGTATTTTTAGTAGAGACGGGGTTTCACCATGTTGACCAGGATGGTCTCGATCTCTTGACCTTGTGATCCACCCGCCTCGGCCTCCCAAAGTGCTGGGATTACAGGCTTAAGCCACCGTGCCCAGCCTCTTTCTTTTCTTTTTTTTTTTAAGAGATGGAATTTCACTCTTGTTGCCCAGGCTGGAATGCAGTGGCACAATCTTGGCTCGTCTCAACCTCTGCCTCCCGGGTTCAAGCAATTCTCCTACCTCAGCCTCCCAAGCAGCTGGGATTTCAGGCATGAGCCACCACACCCAGCTAATTTTGTATTTTTAGTAGAGATGGGGTTTCAGCATGTTGCCCAGGCTGGTCTCAAACTCCTGACCTTGTGATATGCCCCCTTTGGCCTTCCAAAATGCTGGGATTACAGGCGTTAGCAGTTGAGCCTGGCCAAGTCTTTTGCATTCTGATGCCTGACTGACTCTACCCTAACCAGGACTCATGATTCAACCAGATCTGTGGCTCTATGCAGAGACAGACACAGTGTGTGATGACAGTTTTCCACACCCAACCAACCAGCGTTCCGCGTTCCCTAGTTCTCCGCCTGCCGAATTATCCCTGGAAAACCCTAGTCTCAGCCAGGTGTCAAGCACTTTGGGAGGCCCAGGTGGGTGAACCACTTGAGGTCAGGAGTTGGAGACCAGCCTGGTCAACATGGTGAAACCCCGTCTCTACTAAAAGTATAAAAAAATGGCTGGGTGTGTTGGTGCATGCCTGATATCCAAGCTACTCAGGAGGCTGAGGCAGGAGAACAGCTTGAACCCGGGGGTGCAGGGGGAAGTGGAGGCTACAGCGAGCCGAGATCACACCACTGCACTCCAGTCTGGGCGACAGAGCAAGACTTCATCTCAAAAACAAAAACAAAAAAAAGTGAAATCCTTGCCTCTAAGTTCTTCCTGTCCTTCTAAGGTAGCTTTATGACACTCTTTAGTGTGTCTCCATGAACTGGCACTACAAACCTGTTGGCTGATTACAGGGTAATTAGACATGAGGGTCTGGGGCCTGGGGGATGGTCTTGTACTGAGAAAACTGGGTAACTGTGGAAACTGGGCTGCACAGATTGGGGGGGCCGGGCATCCTGGAACTCGAAGCCCAAGGGGCACTCGCTCAGGCGCCACCAGCCCCGAGTGGCCAGGGATGTGGTCAGGGCTCTGCCTTTTGCCATCTCCCCCCAGCTCTGCTTGCCCTGGGGTTCCTCCTTCTCAGGTGAGCTCCCTGAATACTTTGCGTATTCAGTGGAATTAAGAGAGCCCCCTACAGGACCACTGTCCATGTCCCCATGTCAGTTGGTCGGTTCTCTAAGCAAATCTACATCAAGGGGTGTGGCTGGGCACCGTGGCTCACACCTGTGATCCCAGCACTTTGAGAGGCCGAGGCAGGTGGATCATGAGGTCAAGAGATCATGACCATCTGGCCAATATGGCGAAATCCTGTCTCCTCTAAAAATACAGAAATTAGCCAGGCGTGGTGGCATGCACCAGTAGTCCCAGCTACTCAGGAGGCTGAGGTAGGAGGATCACTTGAATCCTTGACCTCACTTGAGCCTCAGGCCTGGGCAACAGAGTGAGACCCTGTCTCTAAAAAAAGAAAAAAAAAAATCCAGGGGTGCAACTGTTCCTTCACCCTGTAGTCACCTGTACCTGTCTACGCTGGGCAGAGAACCAAAGGACTGAAGGAGGGGAAGGCTCTGCTGTTAGGTGCTCAATCACAGCCGACGAGGCTTGTCCCCACACGCATGGGATTAGCGTCAGACGAGATGGTCACACACCTGGGAGAGGCGGCTGCATGTGGTAACCACAGCCTGGCTGGCCCTTCTCTGCTGGGTTTTTTTTTTTTTTTTTTTGAGACAGAGTTTGGCTCTTGTTGCCTAGGCTGGAGTGCAGTGGTGCAATCTCGGCTCACTGCAACTTCTGCCTCCTGAGCTCAAGCGATTCTCCTGCCTCAGCCTCCTGAGTAGCTGGGCTTACAGGCATGTACCACGACACCCAGATAATTTTGTATTTTTAGTAGAGACGGTGTTTCTCCATGTTGGTCAGGCTGATCTTGAACTCCCGACCTCAGGTGATCTGCCTGCCTCAGCCTCCCAAAGTGCTGGGATTACAGGCATGAGCCACCTCATCTGGACATTTTTTCTTTTTTTTCCTGAGAGAATCTCACTCTGTTGCCCAGGCTAGAGTGCAACGGCACGATCTCAGCTCAACGGCATGATCTCGGCTCACTGCAACCCCCTTCTCCCACGTTCAAGTGATTTTTGTGCTTCAGCCTCCCCAGTAGCTGGATTACAGGCGCCTGCTACCACACCCAGCTAATTTTTGTATTTTTAGACAAGAGATGGAGTTTTGTCATGTTGGCCAGGCTGGTCTTAAACTCCTCACCTCAGGTGATCCGTCTTCCTCAACCTCCCAAAGTGCTGAGGCAGTCTCCAGAAGCCTCTGGCCACCTGCTGTGCAGCTGGTGGTGGTGGGCATCCTGGCCCCGGCGGGCCCTTCATGGCAGGCTATTCTGCCTCTGCAGGGCCTGGCCTTGGCCCTGGACTCAACCCTGGGAAACCATAAGTAAGCAGCACTCAAAGCTGAGGCACTTTCCTGCTGTTATTATTTTGACCCCCGCCCCAGTTCCTGCTGTAGGAAAATAATAACAGGGATATGGGCAGGAAGCTCACAGGGACTTCAGAAGGCAGCGGATTCCTCACTCAGGCCTGTGCGCCTTGCTTCTCTGTGGCCCTGGGGACTGCGGCTCATGTGTGGCACAGAGCAGAGGCTCCATGGATGCCTTTGATCGCTGCTCTATGGGAAGGAAGCCAGGAGGAAGTTGGGAGGTCGCTCCACCAGCTTCCAGCCCAGGGTGGACAGGAGTGGGCAGGCCCCAAGCACCAGGGCTGACAGGGGCAGGGACAGAGTGATGAGGGGAAGGAAGCAAGCATGAGACCAGGAGCCCTGCTGTCCATGGCTGCCACCAATACTACCTGCTTCTTCCCATTCTTGTCCTCATCGTCCCTCGGAATCTTTCTTCTCTTACCAGGTGACTTCTGAAGCTCACACCCAACCTGCAGCCCCCATCCCGTAGAGTCCTCAATACCTGCAACCCCCAAAGGGAAGTAGCCAGGTCAGCTGGGCAGGGGTCAAGCCTCAGGCAGCGGCATCATGGAAGGCTGGACCTGGCGGTGACCTCTGCTCTCAGAGCTGGGAGGTCCTGAGTCCTCTGGAAGCTGGCCCGCTCCTGACGTTTGATGGGGCCCCAGACCAGAGGCTTTTCCTGTCATGGGAGCTCCTTCCTCCTTCGATGGTCCTGCCAAGACAGGAGGGAGCAGAAGCAGGGAGGAAGGCCAGGCCCTTCAAAGGCCCGTGTGCAGGCCGACTCAAGGACAGTCAGAAAAAGCGTCCGGAGAGCGGAACATTGTAGGTGGCACTTGGGCAGCAGGAACAGACCCATCTTCCCCAGTGCCTGCCTGCCCACTCCCTGCAGCTGCAGGGGCCCCGCTGCAGAAGTGGGGCCTCTTGCCTGTGAGAACAGGCTTTGCTGCCAGGCCAGTCACACTGGATTAGTCTGGTGCTCCCCTCCTTGGGTGGCTGCCCACGCGGTAAAAAAAGCCAGGCTCTCACCTTGGCACAGCCTCCCCCAGCATGTTCTTCCAGATTCTTGCTGCCAAGCTCAGGGGCTCCTCTCCGTTAGTTCCTCTGCAGCTCCAGCCCTTTCTGTGGGAGCCTTAGAAACCACCCAGCCCAGAACAGGCCATAGTCAGTGCTGAGGCCCTGCTCCCTGCCAATGCCAACATGCACAGACTCAGGCTGCCCAGGGCTGGGGCAGTGTGCCAGCAGCTCAGGGAGAAGGCAGCTGTAGCCAAGTCTGCCTGAAGAAAGAGTTTCACACCTTTGGGGGTCTGATTGCAGGAGAAGCTGGCGCTGAGAGGCTGGAGGCTCAGGGGAGGCGGCAATGCTCAGGCCGAAGGGTCTCGATGGGCTAGAATCTTAAACTCTATCTCTTCTGAGTCCCCCCGTACTGAGCATCCCAGGGTCTGCACACCAACCCCCTGGTGTAAATCCCTAGCAGGCAGGCAAGGAGTCACCCCAGGAGTGAGGGTAGACCGGGAACTCAGCATGTCACAGCCCCATCCTGACTGACCCTCATGCCCTTGAGAGATGCTTGTGGAGCAGTGGCCTTGCCTGGAGGAGAGCCCCCTACTCTTCTGAGCATGGTAGATTATGTGGGCCCAGAGACCTCAGGGCAGTTCCAAGAAGCAGTGTGGGGGAGTCTGGGCTCAGAGGGTATGACTGCACGATCCGTGAGACCAGACTACAGAGGGCAAGGACCTGCCCAGGGCCTGGGGAGAGGCAGCTCCTGCTAAATAGGCCAGGCCATAGCTCTGGCTCAGGGAAGCATCCATACAAAGAGAAATTCTCAAAGAATTAATGCCAACTCATTACATAAAAATGTTTTATTACACAAGCCACATGTAGGTCCCAGGCCCCGGGGCTTACCCTACAGCCCCAACCAGTCCCTGGCTCCAAGCCTGGTCTTTGCCCCTGACCCCCACCTGGAGAGCCAGGGTCTCCTATGGAGTGTGTGAGTGTCCACGAGTGTTCTGGCTTGGGGACTTCCTGGGCTGCGGCATTCAGGCACGGTGGCAGCATTGAGGTAAATACAGGCATGGGGCAGCCGGGTCCCCACCTGCCCAGGCTCAGGAGCCACAAGGGTCTGCACAGTCCTTTCTGCTGTGGAACATGTGGTAGATGCTGACAGGAGGGAACATAGCAACAGCACCGAGCAGAGAGCCCACCTGGATGGCCACACCAGCTGCCAGCAATGCCGGCCGGCCCCCACCATGCAACAGGGAGCTGGCTGCCACCTTCACGTAAGAGAACACGCCCAGACACAGCACCCATGACAGCACCTGAGGGGACACAGCAGCAGGCTGAACGTGAGATGCACCTGCTCCAGGGGAATACCCCCGCCCCATGTCATGCCCCCCTGTGCTCACCACGAGGACCACTCCTGCCAAGGTGCCCACAAGGGGTGGGCAGGGGCTCAGGATTGCCAGCGCCATCAGGTAGGCCCCAAAGAGCACGCCCAGCAGAGAGAGGCCGCCCAGCCCTGCCAAGGACCTGCAGTGGGTGAGCAGAGAGTAAGGGCTGACTGTGCCAGGACCTGGCTCCCAGCCCTGAGTTCCACCCACCCAGGGGCTGGGGGGCCCTTGTGTACCTGCACAGCACACCCATGGCCAGGAAGCAGGCAAGGGGATTGGCAGCACTGCCCAGTACCACGGCCAGGTGGTAGGCCAGACGCCCATAGGGTAAGCAGGAAAAGCTCTGGACAGCAGGCAGCACACCGTTGGTCAGTGCATTGGTGGTGGCCAGCAGGCCCAGCAGGCAGGCACTGCGGGCCGAGAAAAGCCCATAGGCCTTAGGGTCTGGACCAGGGGGTGTGCCTGCTGCCTGGCTTGGTGGTTCTTGCAATGGCGAGGCCTCTTCCACCTCTTCCTCTGCTCCTGGGGCTTCCACCTGGAGGCCTGACCCTAAGCCCCCTGTGGGTACAGATGGTGGTGATGGCAACAGCATCAAGAGACCCTGGAAGGCAGCAGCTGAAGTGACCAGAAGGGTGGTCAGTGCCCAGAAGAAGGTGCTGGCGGGAAAACGCTCAGGGAAGTTGATCGGGGGACCAGGGGTGCCGTTGGTGGGGGCTGGTGGGCACTCAAGGCGGCCCACACCCTGCACTAGGGCCAGCATGCAGGGCAGCAGGGCACTCAGGCCTTGACCCAGGAAGAACGACCGTAAGAAGTGAGGTGGCAGGTGGCTCAGGAAGGGCAGGAAAGTGACATTAGAGGCACAGCATGCCAGCGCCAGCACGAAGGCTAGTGCTAGGAAGGCCACGGAATGCAGCTGTCCTGCCACTGGGGCCACATGGTGCCACAGAGAGGCCAGCAGGGCTGCGCCCACCATGCTCAGCACCTGCACCACCCGGATGGGGACCTGCTCGCCCTTTCCTGGGACCAGCCGCCTCCAGAGGGTCACCACCAGCAGACCCAGGTTCCCCAGAGCCACTAGCACAGAGAGGTAGGAGGGGAGGTTCCAACCTGCAGGGAAGGGAGGAGGCCATGTCAGGGGCATGATGCCCAAGGGAAGCCAAAGTCCACCTTCCTGGGCCCACCTGCACCTCCTCCCACTCACCCTCAGGAAGGTCTCTGACCACCACAGGTAGCTCCACCCAGATCCCATTGACGGCAGCCCAGGAGCCCATGCCGAAGAGAGCCACTAGCAGGTGGGTCAGCACCGGATGGCCGGGCGTGGGTGCTGCCATTCAGCCCGAGGCTAGGCCCCTCCAGGTCAGGACAAAGGTCACAGCCAGTTCTTTTCCCACCGAGGTCCAGAGACGCTTGACTATTCTGGGAACTTAAGACCTCTTTTAGCTTGAAAGAAAGAGACAAGCACGGAGGATACAGAGCCGGAGTCAGAACAGGGTGAGACCACCAACAACAGGGGAGCTGCAGGAGCACCGGGCAGGAGTGGGGATGGGGAGGATTGGCTCAAACGTGCCCAGCAGCACAGCCCGTCAGAGTCTGGACCGCAGGCAGGCAGGAAAGCGAGAAGCCGGCCCGAGGTTCCGCGGCCCGAGGGGAGGAGGCCGACAGAGCGGGTGGGGCCTCCTGCTCAGAGCGAGGCGGGGCTGGAGTCACCGCAACCACCACCCCAAGCCGGACCCCAGGCCAGGGCACCTACCAGCAGGAGCCACGCACGCCCCAGGGCTTCTGAGTGCCCGGGACCGCTGGAGGCAAGTCAGATGCCAGGGGAGTGGCCGGGGTGGCTCTGCTCGGATGGGCACCGCCCTCTCGCCAGCATCAGGTGGGTGACCCGGCCGCAGTCCGGTCCCTGCGCTTCCCGGTCCAGCGCCCCGTGCGCTCCCGCTCCAATGCCGGCTTCCGGCCACGCCAGGACGCCGTCGTCCGGCCCGGGAACGCCACCTCAGTCCAGAGCGCTGACGGCCCGGCGCCAGCCACGATCCGATACATCCACTACGGCTCCGGGCCCGCCCCCAAGCGCGGCCCACGGCCGGAAGTCCCGCCCCGGAAGCGGGTCGTAGGCTGGCTCTGAGCGGAGCCGGGGGGTTGTCGGTCTGTAGGCCCGCCCCTTCCGCTCCATGGGACCGCCCCTTCCGCTCCCTGGGACTGCCCCGAGCGCAGTCCGTGGCCATGGCGGCCTCGGCGTCTCGTCGGGTTCGGCACAGAGCCCGGGCAGCGCCGCGGGCCCGCTCGGCCGAGGACTGGTGGTGGGACCGGCTGGCGCCGAGCGGCTCGGGGTACCACCTGCTGCAGTCCGACAGCATGCTGCTGGTGCTGTCGGAACCCGGGTCCGCCCGATCGCGAGCACAGCGGCGCGCTACCCGCCGCGCTCCCCGGCAGCCGCCCCCGGGCCCCCGCGCCGCCGCCAAGCCCAAGCCCAAGGCCAGGCTTAGGCCCGAGCCGGCGGCCGCGCCCGAGCCCGCGGACGGGCTAGACGCGGGCTGGGGAGACCGCATTCCCTTGGAAATCCTGGTGCAGATTTTCAGGTTGCTGGTGGCGGCGGACGGGCCCATGCCCTTCCTCGGCAGGTAACGCTGCTGTCGGGTCCGCCGCCGAGCTCAGCGGCTTGGGCCAGATGAGGTCCGAGCGGTGGCCCGGGCGGGGGCGGAGGGCGAAAGCATCCGAGCGCACACCGCGCCGTCCGAGAGCTCAGTCCCTTAGGCGCCCAGTTGGAGCCCCAGGGGCCTAGCTTTGAGCCGGCTGTGCACTGCCCTGCGAGAGGGGGGCTCGTCTACGAAGGGGCCGGTACCCTCAACAGCGCTGTTCTCCCAGGGCTGCGCGCGTGTGTCGCCGCTGGCAGGAGGCCGCCTCCCAACCCGCGCTCTGGCACACCGTGACCCTGTCGCCCCCGCTGGCCAGCCGGCCTGCCAACGGCAGGGTCAAGGCGGAGAAGAAACTCCTTGCTTCCCTGGAGTGGCTTATGCCCAGTCGGTGAGGGGTTCCCTCTTTTCCTTATCTCCTGGCTCCAGGCCCTTTCTGTTTCCCTGCACCAGGGTTTTGGGTGGGAAGGACTCTTGTGGGAACATTAGTGCAGCTCTGCCTCTGCTGTCGGCCCAGGTTTTCACAGCTCCAGAGGCTGACCCTCATCCACTGGAAGTCTCAGGTACACCCCGTGTTAAAGGTGAGAGCTTCAGGCTGCCCTGCACACCAGCTGTGACCCTTTGGGACTGTTCAGGACTGTTCTAGGAAGTGGGTCAGGCACCTTGGGGGCCCAACGCTGCTCCATGGAGATGCCTGCCTGCCTGCCTGCTTGGTTCTCCTTTCCTGCTGTTTCCTCCAGCAGGGAGGTGTCAGAGGCAGGGACACCCAGGTAGACCTGACATGGGCAGAAAGGAGGTCACAGCTAGGGTGGTAAAGTGGGGTTGGCACCAGCCACCTGTCTGTTTCCCTCGTGGATATTAGCCTGCCCTTTCCCAACCCCAGCTGGCCCTCTGTCTCCCCGCAGCTGGTAGGTGAGTCCTGTCCTCGGCTCACCTTCCTCAAACTCTCCGGCTGCCACGGTGTGACTGCTGATGCTCTGGTCATGGTAGCCAAAGCCTGCTGCCAGCTCCATAGCCTGGACCTACAGCACTCCATGGTGAGCCCTGTGTCCCAAGGGGCCCCGAAAAAACCCAGGCCAGGGTGACAGGTTCTCTTGTACTGGGGCCCCAGGTGGAGTCCACAGCTGTGGTGAGCTTCTTGGAGGAGGCAGGGCCCCGAATGCGCAAGCTGTGGCTGACCTACAGCTCCCAGACAACAGCCATCCTGAGCGCACTGCTGGTACGTTGGCATTGGTGGGAGCAGAGCCAGTTGCTGAGCTGGGGGCTGCCAAACCACTGACCCCGTAACACCCCCCTACCTCTGCAGGGCAGCTGCTGCCCCCAGCTCCAGGTCCTGGAGGTCAGCACTGACATCAACCGCAACAGCATTCCCCTCCAGCTCCCTGTCGAGGCTCTGCAGAAAGGCTGTCCCCAGCTCCAGGTACCTGGTTCTCCACCCCTCCCACCTGTGACACCCTCCCCCAGCTACAGCCTAGGCCTTGTCCCCAGGTGCTGCGGCTGCTGAACCTGATGTGGCTGCCCAAGCCTCCTGGACGAGGGGCAGCTCCCGGGCCAGGCTTCCCCAGCCTGGAGGAGCTCTGCCTGGCGAGCTCCACCTGCAACTTTGTGAGCAACGAGGTCCTGGACCGCCTGCTCCATGGCTCTCCCAACCTGCGCTTGCTGGATCTTCGTGGCTGTGCACGCGTCACGCCAGCTGGCCTTCAGGATCTGCCATGCCAGGGTCAGCGGTCCTGGGTGGTGGCCGGGTGGGTGAGGTGTGGGGGCCCTTGCCACCCAGCAGCTTATGCTCACTCCTCTCACCGCAGAGCTGGAGCAGCTTCATCTGGGCTTGTATGGCACCTCAGACCGGCTGACTCTAGCCAAGGAGGGCAGCCCCCTGTTGACCCAGAAGTGGTGCCGCACCCTGCGAGAACTGGACTTGAGTGGCCAGGGGTTCAGTGAGAAGGACCTGGAGCAGGCCCTGGCTGCCTTCTTAAGCACCCCTGGGGGCTTGCACCCAGCCCTGTGCTCCCTTAATCTCAGGGGCACCAGGGTCACACCAAGCACAGTCAGGTCAGCATCCCCTCCCCCAGTCCCTGGAGCCAGTGTGGCTGTCACCGAGTCTTGCCTGGGGCCTGAAAGTGGTGTCCTGCCTGGCCTGAGACCTCCAGGGGTCAGAGGAGCATGTGTACTGTCCAAGCCCCTTTGTGGGGTGGGCTTGGGGACACCAGGGCAACTGGGCTTGGCCTTGGTGGCTATGGGTGGCAGAGCCAGGTGTGGAACACCAGCAGGCACAGCTCCCTAGCTTGGCCCAAGCCCTTCTGAGGCAAGTCTTCTGGGCAATGGCTCAACTTCGTGTGGCCTACCCTGCCCACAGCTCTGTGATCAGCAGCTGCCCAGGCCTGCTCTACCTCAACCTGGAGTCCTGCCGCTGCCTTCCCCGGGGCCTGAAGCGGGCCTACCGGGGCCTGGAGGAAGTCCAGTGGTGTCTGGAGCAGCTGCTCACCAGCCCCTCACCCAGCTAGGCAGCCACAGACTTGGGACACCTCAGCCAGCCTGCCCCCCACCCACCTTTGCCCAGTTTCAGATATTGGAGCATTTTGTTAAAATAAAACTTTTTTAGGAGCTCTGTGTGGTCCTTAGGGTAGGGTTGGGCAACAGGTTATACCTGATGGTGTCACTGGGGCTACAGCCAGCCCAGAGCCTGTGTGTTGTGGGGTCATAGTGGCCCAAGGGTTCTTGAGCCTGCAGGTGGCTATGCCTTTGCCTGCCAACTGCGGGATCCAGTGTGTATGTTCCACTCTCGGGAACACTGGTGAGCTGTCAGGGGTTGCATGTGGGTGTAGAGGTGGGGTTCATTGAGGCATTGAGGGGTCTCTGCCTGCAGATTTCTCTCCACCTCCGGCCTGGGGTGTCCACCCATCCACCCTTCAGATGAGGACTATGAATAGGCCATACAGGAGCCTCCAGTGCATGGACTGGCCAAGAAGCTCATTCCCACTGTGGGATCTCAGTCCGGCACACCCTAAGGGGTGGTCAACAGAGTGGCCCCTTCTAGAACCCGCCCAGAACTTCTAGAACGCGCGCGCGGTCCACTCTGGGCCGCTACCTGGCCTTGCTGCCCTGTCAGTTGTCTGTGAGCTCCTGCCCCTTCTTGGGCCTGCAGCCCTGGAGAATTTGCTCAGCCAGGTAGGAGCGCCGCTGTGGGCAGTGGGCAACGGCAGCGGGCGAGCGGCCAGGCTGACCACTTCTGCTTGACCCAGATCCCTAAGAAGCAGAACCGTAAGGGCCGGGCTCGCGGCCTGCGCACGACCTCCTTCGGCGGGCGCTTCCGGCTGTGGTCCCTAGGACTCTTCTGCCGGGAGCGCCACCTGGCCAGGCGCCTTAAGAACAATAGCTTCTACCCATTCGAGCAGCAGCAGCCAAATGGTGCGTGCGGGGTGGAGCGAGTCCTGAATGGAGCGGAGCCGGGTGGGCAGGGCCGGGGGCCCTGGGCGGGGCCGGCCCGTGTTCCTGGGGGTGGAAACGCAGCTGGCTAGTTGCAGCTGCCGCCCCGAGTCCTGCGCGGACCCAGCTACTCCAGGCAAAGACCTGGCGCCGCCACCCCCAGCTGCGGGCGGCCGGGGCGTCCTCACACGCCGCACCGCCCCTAGTCTTCGTGCTCGAGTACTACCTGGACACGCTGTGGAAAGGGATGCTGCTCTTCATCGTTTGCGCAGTCCTGGTCAGCGTCAGCTCCCTGAGAGAGGTGTGAGCTCCCGGGTCCCACCCCACTGCACTCCGCCCCTGCGGGCCCGCCCTCACCCACTCAGACGCTCCCCGCGGCGCCCGCCCACAGGTGAAGAAGCAGGAGACCTGGGTCTTCCCTGCGTACGGCGTGGGCGTGGGCTTGTGGATGGTGGTCTCCTCGCTGCCGCGGCGCCGCCTGGTGCTGAACCACATGCGCGGCGTGTACCACTTCTCCATCCAGGGCCGCACTGTGTGCCAGGGCCCGTTGCACCTGGTCTACGTGCGCCTGGCGTTCAGCTCCGACGGTGACGCCTGGGACGGACCGGGATGGGGAGGCCACTTGGGAGCGCGGCAGGGCGTGCAGGCCGGCTGAGCCCACTTTTCCCGCAGCCTACGGAAGGCGCTTCTTCCAGCTGGTCCTCGGTGGCCACAGGTTGGAGCCCCTGGTGCTGGTGCAGCTGTCGGAGCGCTACGAGGTGGGTCCCATCCAGACACGTGCCCTCCTCGGGACACGATGACACCGGTCGCTGTTTAGGGTCTTTGGGTGGGGCTGTTTCGCACGCAGAGGGTAAATACGGCGCGGTCCTGGTCGCTGGGGGCCGTGGAGAGGGCGCCAGGGCTGCGGGCAGAACCGGGAATGCTGCCTGGAAAGGGAAGGAGTCGCCCTCGTGGCAACTGGCGTCTGTCCTGTCCCGGCCCGAGTTGAGCGCCACCTGCCTCCGCAGCAAATGGAATATTTGGGCCGTTACATGGCCCAGAAACTCAACATCAACTACTTCGACTACCTGGCCACCTCCTACCGGCACGTAGTTCGCCACTGGCCACCCTCTAGCGGCGGCAACGTGTCTCGCAAGAACCTCGTGGGCAAGCCCAGCTCCTCTCAGTCCAACCTGGAGGTGTGACTCCGAGGGCCACCCCCACCCCAGGACTGCGTTCTCCTCAGCCTCCCAGCGCCCCACTCTGGGGCAGATCAAATATGAGTCCCACTCACTGGCCTTCCTTTCAATAAAGTTGCCTCAGCTTCCACACGGTCATTTTATGGGGGCAGGGGAGGTGCTCTGGTGCCTCTGGCTTGCACCATGGTGCACTCCTAGGACCTTTGGGAGCCTGTGCCTTCCAGGCGACTGAAGCAAACCCCAGAGCTTGGGTTCGAACACAGGAACAGCAGCTGGGAACAAGGGATGGAATAGAGCCAGGCCGCTGGGTTGGGCCCATCTCTTGAGAGGCTGGGAACTCCAGCCCTTCTTAGCCAGCGGCGCTTAACTTGTCCTCTCTGACCTCAGAGGTGCTGACCAATGCGTGGAATCCAGGAGTCAGAATCTGATTGGTCCATTCTGAGCCTGGTGCCTGCTGCTAGTCCAACCAGCAATGGGGTGGTGTACAGCTAGACAAGCCCTGTGCCTGGGGGCGCATGCTTCTCTCCTAACCACAAAGCTGCTTCCACTTGCCTCTGAGGGGGTGGGTATGAGAGTCCGGGGCCAGTGTCCAGGGCCTCCTAGGAGGGAGAATGTGCAGCACCCCTGGCACCTGCTCCTTGTGCCTGCTGGAACCCTCACCCGGCGGCCCTGACACCCACTTCCCGTCCCCGCTGGAACCCCTGCCTGGTGCCTCTGACACTTGCTCTCCGTCCCTGCTGGAACCCAGGCCCACGCTCACTTGTCCAGTGGATTCCCCAACTCTCACTGCAGGATCTGAGGCCTCCTGGGTGCTGGCGGCTGTTTGGAAGCTGAGAAGGCTATGGGCCATGGGGTCCCAGGGGAAGCAGCACCTGGCTTTCCAGGTCTTCAGGCAATGTCAGCTGAGCGTCCCTGCATCCAGGAGCAGCTACATAATTTGTAGGGCTCCATGAAATAGAAAGTTATTGAGAGGGGTGCAATGGTGTATGCCTGTAGTCCCAGCTGCTCAGGAATCTGAGGTGGGAGAGCTTGAACCCAGGAGTTCAAGGCTAGCCTGGACAACATAGTGAGACCCCAGTCTCTAAAAAAATAAACAATAAAAATAAAGTTACTAAGAATTTCAAGATAGGCTGGGCATGGTGGCTCACACATATAATTCCAGCACTTTGTGAGGCCCAGGTGGGTGGATCACTTGAGTTCAGGAGTTTGAGACCAGCCTGGCCAACATGGTAAAACCCCATCTCTACTAAAAATATATAAAAAATAGCCGGGTGTGGTGGCAGGTGCCTGTATTGCCCGCTACTCAGCTGAGGCAGGAGCAGCACTTAACCTGGGAGGCGGAGGTTACAGTGAACCATGATAACGCCACTGCACTCCAGTCTAGGTAACAGAGTGAGACTCCAACTCAAAAAAAAATTTTAAGATGGCAATAGCATATAATTAAAACCAAGTATGGGCCTGGTGTGGTGGCTCATGCCTGTAATCCCAGCACTTTGGGAGGTTGAGGCAGGTGGATCACGAGGTTAGGAGATGGAGACCATCCTGGCCAACATGGTGAAACCATCTCTACTAAAATACAAAAAACTAACTGGGCATGGTGGTGTGTGCCTGTAATCTCAGCTACTCAGGAGGCTGAGGCTTGAAATCACTTGAACCTGGGAGGCAGAGGTTGCAGTGAGCTGAGACAGCACCACTGCACTCCAGCCTGGCGACACAGAGCAAGACTCCATCTCAAGAAAAAAAACAAAAATAGCTGAGTGTGGTGGCAGGTGACTGTAATCACAGCTACTCGGGAGGCTGAGGCAGGAGAATCACTAGAATCCAGGAGGCGATTGCAGTGAGCCGAGATGGTGCCACTGCACTCCAGTCTAGGTGACAGAGTGAGACTCCAACTCAAAAACAATAATAAATACCTTCCTCCCTTCCTTCCATCTCTCTCCTTCCTTCCTTCCCCCTCCCAAAAATAATAAATAAATAAATAAATTTCAAGATGGCAATAGCATAGAATTTAAACCAAGTAGGGGCCGGGTGCGGTGGCTTCTGCTTGTAATCCCAGCACTTTGCGAGGTAGAGGCAGGTGGCTCACTTGAGATTAGGAGTTTGAGACAGCCTGGCCAACATGGCGAAACCCCAGCTCTACTAAAAATTAACAGGTGTGGTGATGTGTGCTGTAGTCCCAGCTACTCAGGAGGCTGAGGCAGGAGAATCACTTGATCCTGGGAGGCAGAGGTTGTAGGGAGCTGAGATAGCACCATTGCACTCCAGCCTGGGCGACAGGGCGAGACCCTGTTTCAAAACAAAACAAAATAACAAAAACCCAAGTATGGGGCCATTCTGAGCCTGGGGCCCTCTGTGACTGCCCAGGTTGCAGGCCCAAGAAGCCAGTTCTGCCTGGAACTTTGGCTTCTCTGCTTGACCCCCAATCCTAAGGCTGCTCAAACTCAGTGGGCAACAGGCACCCTGGCGCATTTCTGGGGCAGGATCTGGGGGCTACTGAAATGCCTTTAGATTATCCCTGGAAGCAACTGTTATTAACAGCACAAGTGCAGAGACCCCCCTCCCCACTGCCTGGAAGATGGGGCTCAAGATGTCCTAGAGTGGCAATACCCAGCTTAGGTTTGGGTTGAGGGCTCAGTTTTGCTCAGGCAGGGAAAGTCCCTCCTCCCCTGGAGCTGGTGATCTAAGAGGAACCCAGAACGAAGAGTGGTTGGAGGGCCAGGGTCTCTCCAACTGGGGAGCTCAGGAAAGCCTTTCCAGGGAGCTCTGGGGGAAGGGCGTCCTGGGCAGCACGAAGGTATGCTGCAGGACTGCCTGAGCTGGGTGTGCTCAAGAGGGTGCAAGGGGATTGGGGTGGTCGGAGAAGAGAGGACGAGGGAGAAGGAGGCCTGAGATGAGGTGAGAAGGGTGGGCAGTGTCTTTGGAGGCTGCGACTCCGAGCTTTAGCCCTGTGTGCCATGGGAATCTGTTGGAGAGCTGTAAGCAGAGATGCACTCCCAGGGAGGGAGTGGTGGGGAAGGACCAGGAGGCTGCAGGAATTGTGCAGGGAGGAAAAGGAGCTGGAAGGGCAGAGGGGAACAGAGAGGGGCACAGATCACAGGCAGTTCTGAGCTACTGCACCATTGATGGGATTTGCTGCTGGGTGGGAAGTGAGCTGGGAAAAAAGCTGACTTGGGGAGTTCAGGGTTTCTGGCCTGGGCACTAGGGCTGGGGCCCATGGGGAGGAGGGGTTGGCTATCGGGAGCTCTGAGTTACACAAGGCCTGAGGAGCTTATGGGACCTTCCAGGGGAGATTTTAAAAAGGCAAAAATGTGGCCGGCCACGGTGGCTCACGCCTATAATCCCAGCACTCTGGGAGGCAGAGGCGGGTGGATCACAAGGTAAAATCCTGGTCAACAAGGTAAAATCCTGTCTCTACTAAAAATACAAAAATTAGCTGGGCATGGTGGTATTCGCCTGTAGTCCCAGCTACACGGGAGGCTGAGGCAGGAGAATTGCTTGAACCCAGAAGGCGGAGGTTGCGGTGAGCCGAGATCGTGCTATTGCACTCCAGTCTGGGTAACAACAGCAAAACTCTGTCTCAAAAAAAAAAAAAGTTAGGAAGTCAGGAAGGCTCTGGGGAGAAAGGAAAGGGGGAAGCACAGACCTGAAACCATCATGCCCTGGGAGGTCCCTAACACCAAAGCCCTAGATGAGAGGTCCCTGGCAACACAGAGGGTGAGGAGAACAGGAGGAGGGCCAAGGACGGAGCCCTGGCATCAGACACACAGAGGCAGAGGAAAGCCTGCAGAGGGAAGAGGGCCCAAATGGAGGAAGAGGGAACCTGTGTTAAGTAAAATGGGCACTCATAGAGGCATGAACACCCCTGCAGGAACAGCCTCAGGGAAGGGGCCTCCTGCAGCACGGAACTGCACTCGGAGTGGGGGGAGCAGAGGGGCAGGGAAAAGAGGGCAGAGGGAAGAGGAAAGTAAAGATCACACAGGAAGTTTCACTGTCACGGGCGGAGAAACCAGGGGGAACTTGTCTTGTTGTTGGTGTGTAGGTGCACATAGCCCTATAGATATTTATTTTATTATTATTATTATTATTTTGAGACCAAGTCTTGTTCTGTCGCCCACGCTGCCGTGCAGTGGCTCCATCTCAGCTCTGACTGGAACCTCTGACTCCCGGGCTTAAGTAATACTCCGGCCTCAGCCTCCTGAGTAGCTGAGATTACAGACTTGAGCCACCAGACCTGGCTAATTTTTGTATGTTTAGTAGAGACCAGATTTCACCATGTTGGCTAGGCTGGTCTTGAACTCCTGACCTCAGGTGATCCACCTGCCTCAGCCTCCCAAAGTGCTGGGATTACTCTGTTTTATGTATTTATTTATTTAAGACAGGGTTTCACCGTGTTGGTCAGGCTGGTTTTGAACTCCTGACCTCAGGTGATCTGCCTGCCTTGGCCTCCAAAGTGCTTGGATTACAGGTGTGAGCCACTACGCCTGGCCTACCAGGTCTCTGCTTGCCACCCAGTCCTGGAGCCAGTACCACTGACTTTAGATATTTGGTACAACAGCACCCCACTTCCAGCTGCCAACTTCTGTTTCAGTCACCTATTGCTGTGTAAAATGTAGATGCTAGTAGCAACTTTTTTTTGAGACGGAGTCTTGCTCTGTCATCCAGGCTGGAGTGCAGTGGTGCAATCTTGGCTCATTGCAACTTCTGCCTCCCAGGTTCAAGCAATTCTCCTGCCTCAGCCTCCCCAGTAGCTGGGATTACAGGCATGTGTCCACCAAGCCTGGCTAATTTTTTTTTTTTTTTTTTTGAGACAGAGTCTTACTCTGTGACCAAGCAGGACTACAGTGGCACGATCTCGGCTCACTGCAACCTCTGCCTCCTGGGTTCAAGCAGTTCTTTGCCTCAGCCTCCAAAGTAGCTGGGATTACAGGTACCCGCCACCACGCCCAGCTAATTTTTTTGTATTTTTAGTGGAGACAGGGTTTCACCATCTTGGCTAGGCTGGTCTTGAACTCCTGACCTTGTGATCCATCTGCCTTAGCCTCCAAAAGTGCTGGAATTACAAGCGCAAGCCACCGGGCCCAGCCCCAATTTTTGTATGTTTTAGTAGGGACGGGGTTTTACCATGTTGGCCAGGCTGCTCTGCAATGCCTGGCCTCAGGTGATCCAGCTGCCTGGGCTTCCCACAGTGCTGGGATTACAGGCGTGAGCCACTGCACCCAGCCAGTAGCAACTTATTATTTCTCTGATTGTGCAAGATGACTGGCTCTGCAGGGCAGTTCTACCTTATGCTTTTTTTTTTTAAAGACAGGGTTTCACCATGTTGGTCAGGCTGGTCTTGAACTCCCAACCTCAGGTGATCTGCCCGTCTTGGCCTCCAAAGTGCTTGGATTACAGGTGTGAGCCACCATGTCCAGCCCTACCCTATGCTTTATAGCTGGGGTCACTTGTGTGATTACATTTGGTAATCGGCTGGGGCTGGACCTTCTGCGGCACCCGTCCAACAGGAACGCTCTGTGTGGCCTGTCCTGAGCAGCCCAGTCTGAGTTCCTGGCCTGAGCTCCTCCCGTCCGGCTGTGGCTGCAGACGTCCCAAAGCAAGTGCTCCGGAGTCATCCCATGGTGTGCGTAGTCACAACCTTGGCTCAGATCAGTATTGCTGATACCCACAGCCAGGCCCAAGTCAGTATCAGAAGGGGATCCACAAGGGCTAAGTCCAGAGAGGAATGATTCCTGGGGCTCCACGGGAGCAGCAGCCACAGGCAGAGATGTGTTGAGGCTGGAGGCTGGAGGCTCTACTGAGTTTGAGGTGTTGGGGTGAGAGCACCAGGGCAAAGAAGCGGAGGCTGGGAGAGGGCAAGGAGATGATGGGGTGCCTGGCATGGAGCCTTGAACACCCCCAGGGTGAACAGGCATAAGGAGAACCCTGGAGGGCTTGGCCAGGGTGAGGAGTAGAAATGGCTGTTGCAGAGGCTGGGCTATGTGCACTGTCCCCAGGGACTTTTCAGCCAACAGGAGAGTCTGGGGAGGACAGCCAGGCCCAAAGCCTTCAAGGAACCTGGGTAGGGGAGCACGGGGGCTGGGGGTGGAAGTGGGGACAGGAGTGTGAACTTGACTGGAGAATCACATTCCGTTGGAGGGGGCAGAATGAAGCTCTGGGAAGGGACTCTGAGCCTGAGTCTGGGGCTTTCGGATGTTTAAAGTACTGCTCCCAGGATGGACATCTGTGGAGGGGGTGCGAGGAGGTCAGATGGGGTGGAGGGAGGAGTGATGGTCACCCAGGAGCAACCACCTCTGCTGGCCGCCAAAAGGCCTGAGCCCATGGCCCATCAAGGTTGTCCTGCCTCAGGCAGGAATGTCTGGGCCTTTGCAGTCCTGCCTTCATCAGTCAAGTCACACCATGGGGAGATCCGGAAAGGTGAGGGTGGGGAGGCTCACGCTGCATCAGGAATTAGGAGGTTGCCAGGCGGTTGACACCGGGCTTCCACCGTGCAGGCAGATCAGTGCCCACTGGCCACTTCCAGAGTGCTCCCCATATCACCCAGCTAGGAAAGAAGTGAGCCCAGCTGCCAGGAGAGCTTGGAGTACTTAGGTGGGGCCCGGCTGCCCTCTGGTGGAAGCCCTCTCCTCCCCGCTCCTCCTGAGCCGCCTCCTCCACCTCGGTCTCTTCCTCCCCCGACTCCTCTCTCTCTGCCTCCTCCCAGCCGTCACTCTCAGGTTCCTCCAGCCTCTCCTCAGTGTCTCCTTCAAAACTTTTCACCTGCCCCAAAGGACCATCCTGTAGGGCATGGAAGTATCTGTGTCTCTGTAGGTGGGTGGGTTGCAAGATAATATATGTTTTTAAAGCTGATGGAATCTACATTTAAGGGATTTTACCCTATGAAAATTGTATCTCCAGCTGGGCACAGTGGCACATGCCTGTACTCCCAGCTACTTGGGAGGCTGAGGTGCGAGGATCGCTATGCCAGTCAGGTGTCCGCACTAAGTTTGGCATCAATATGGTGACTTCCTGGGAGCGGGGGGACCACCAGGTTGCCTAAGGAGGGGTGAACTGGCCCAGGTTGGACTCCTGTGCCAATCAGTAGTGGGACTGCGCCTGTGAATAGCCACGGCACTCCAGCCTGGGCAACATAGCAAGACCCCGTCTCTTAAAAATTAAGTGACCCTTGCCAGAAGTGGAAGGTCTGAGCAGGTCAGGCAGTTGGACCGCTCGGAAGGGGGTGGGATTTGGGCCACTTCAGGGCTGCTGGCCCCTCTGCTATGTAGCCCAGGGGACACAGGAGACTGAGGGGTCGCCCTGCTGAAAGCAAGAAGGAGGTGGGGTCCAACTGTGTCTCCAGGCATCCGCAGCTCAAGCTGGGCTGGCCCTGAGCAGGAGGTGGAGGCTTAGCTCTGCAGCTCCTTAGCTGTCCCCCACACCCCAACCCCCCACCCCCCCACACACCCCCACCCCCCACCCCCCCACCCCCCCACCCCACCCCCACACCCCCACTCACGTCTTTATCAAGAGAAAAATGACCGTGGGTTGTTTTGTTTTTGTTTTTGAGATGGAGTCTTTCTCTGTTACCCAGGCTGGAGTGCAGTAGCGCGATCTCAGCTCACTGCAACCTCTGCCTCCCCATTCAAATGATTCTTCTGCCTCAGCCTACCAAGTTGCTGAGATTACAGGCGCCTGCCACCACACTCAGCTATTTTTTTTTTTTTTTCAGACGAAGTCTCCCTTTGTTGCCCAGGCTGGAATGCAGTGACTCAGTCTCAGCTCACTGCAACCTCTGCCTCCCAGGTTCAAGTGATTCTCCTGCCTCAGTCTCCCGAATATCTGGGATTATAGTCACCTGCCAGCATGCCCGGCTAATTTTTGTATTTTTAGTAGAGATGGGGTTTCACCATGTTGGCCAGGCTGGTCTCAAATTCCTGACCTTGCTATCTGGCCACCTCGGCCTCCCAAAGCGCTGGGATTACAGGCATGAGCCACCGCGCCCAGCCAATTTTTGTATTTTTAGTAGAGACGGAGTTTCACCATGCTGGCCAGGCTGGTCTCCAAGCCCTGACTTCAGGTGATCTGCCCACCTCAGCTCCCCAAACTGCTGGGATTACCAAGGCGTGAGCCATGAAGCCCTGCCAAAAATGGCGTTCTGTGATGCGATGTCTGGGATTTGCTTCCAAATGATGAGGGAGTCAGGGAGGAAGCATGATGCCCATGGCTGGTCTTTAGTGAAGGTGCTTGTTGGGCAGAGGGGAACCCAAATCACCTGACTCTTTGCGCATCTGTGCATGTTTGATATTTTCTATAATAAACAAGAAAAAAACCCCTAAAATTTGCATTTTGTCATTTAATTTCGATGTCTCTGATTCCTTTTTTTTGAGAATGCCCAGGCTGGAGTGCAACGGTACAATCTCAGCTCACTGGAACCTCTGCCTCCTAGGTTCAAGTGATTCTTCCATCTCAGCCTCCCGAGTAGCCGGGTTTAGAGGCATTTGCCACCACGTCCAGCTAATTTTTGTATTTTTAGTAGAGACAGGTTTCACCATGTTGGCCAGGCTGGTCTTGAACTCCTGACCTCAGGTGATCCCCCGGCCTCAGCCTCCCAAAGTGCTGGGATGACAGGGAGCCACTCCTCACACGCCCTCATCCCCATGCCTCCCCCAACCCCATCAGAACCATTTTGGAATACAGACCTTACCATCCTGTAACCCTCTCCTGAGCTCTGTCCCCAGCGACCCCGCAACCTCTCTGCTGAGGGCCCTCCTTCCATGCTGTCCCTCCCCACAGCCCTCTCTGAGGGCTGCTTTCTCTCTCCCTCAACCACTCCTGTGCTCCTGGCTGAAGCCTGCAGACCCCAATTCCCTCCTCTCCCTGAGCATCCTAGCTGGAGCATGCGTCATCGGCCACTAACCACCCAGTAGCCCTCACTGTGGCTTCATGCCTGCCCATCGTGCCCAAATTCCTGGTGGTCTAATGTTCTCGTGAATAAACCTCTGCAGACTGCCTGTCCCCTCTAAGCCTTGACCTCTTCTCCAGGTCAGTGTCCTCAGCTGGGCACGGTGGCTCATGCCTGTCATCCCAGCACTTTGGGAGGCTGAGGCAGGCGGATCACCCGAGGTCGGGAGTTCAAGAGCAGCCTGACCAATGTGGAGAAACCCTGTCTCTACTAAAAACACAAAATTAGCTGGGCGTGGTAGTGCAGCATACCTGTAATCCCAGCTACTTGGGAGGCTGAGGCAGGAGAATCGATTGAACCTGGGAGGCGGAGGTTGAGGTGAGCAGATCTTGCCATCGCACTCCAGCCTGGGCAACAAGAGCACAACTCTGTCCCAAAAACAAAAACAAAAAAACAAAAACCAAGTCTATGTTCTCATGTTCTGCCCCAACTGTGCTCTATCGCCACCAGTAACTGTACCCCATTCTCTGCCCATTGCTTCTGTCCAGCAGGGTGAACCCTCGAATCTGGGCTGTCCACTGGTTTGCTGCGTTGGAGTCTCAATAGGACAGGGGTGGATGAGAGTGTGACTGCAGAGTCAAGGGTGAGTGCACCAGGGGATCTGGCTTTGCTGAGGGTGGGGTGCTGGGGACACAAGAGTGGGAACCCCTGACCCTTACGACTGACCTTTCTACAATATGGGGCCTGGGAAGGGCAGGGAGAGGTGCAGCCAGCAGCAGAGGGCACAGAGGATTTGGAGCCAAAACTGCACCCACTAAAAGGGACGAGGGGCAGAACTGGGGCTTGAATCAGGGTGGCAGGAAGAGACTCCCCAGCTGGGGCTCTGCAGGGAGTGGAGAGGAGGACTGGGACTTTGACGCGCTGGGGGCCAAGTCAGCCTGTGTCCTGACCATCTCCTCTCTTGCAACAAAGCCTCCCAAGGCCGCAGCTCTCAGTAAGAGACTCGAGAGGCCTCCCATGCAGGAGTGCTGACACTTTTCCAAAGCTCGAGAATCGTCCACTGTCCTCCTCCAGCCTCTCCTAGCTGGGGCCCAGGACTGGGGCACCACATCGACCTCCTGATGTTGGGGGTGAGGAGGAAAGGGGGGGTCAGGATGCTGAGGCAGGGGGCGGGGCAAGGAGGCCAAGCAATTGTGCCCGGGTCGCATGTGTGCTCCGCACCGGGTAGGTGCAGACTGATGGCCAAGGCCTGGACCCAGCTGTCCTCCCGCCAGGGGTGCCGGGGGTGGGGGGGGGGGAGGGCTGCAGGCTCCACCCGAGCGGGAGCAAGGGCTGCCCCAATGGTCCCCTCGGGAGCGCCTGGCCTCTTTTGTCAAGGGGGCTGGGAGCGAAGGGGTGAGGAGGTTGATAGAGAGGGGCAGGTATGAGCACAGAGACAGGAGAGGAAGGGGCTGAGAGGGTGGATGGAGGGACAGGGAAACGGAGTGAGTGTAGGGTGACAGGAATGGCGCAGGCAGAAGGGATGAGGTGGAGGGAGGGACAAAAGAGAGAGACGGGTGGGGGCTCGGAGTAGAGGAACGGAGGAATGAGGAAGGGGACAGAGTTGGGGGCCGGAGGGACCAGAGTATGGGGCCAGAGAGGCAAGAATACTAGGACGAGTGGAGGAGGCAAGGGATGGAGTAGTAAGGACAGAGTTGAGGGCGGGGACCGCGTCCGGCAGGAGGCAGTGAGCGCCGGGTGATGAGGGCTTCGCACCCGCACGTCCCGCCGGCGCCCCGAGGGTCTGCCGGGTAATTAGGCCTCGGTCCAGATGGCCCCCCAGTCCCGCAATCAAAATGTTAATTGGCACCGCGCCTCCGGCTGAGCCTCGGCCCGGCCCCCCTGGGAGGGAGCCTGGACCCGCGCAGTGTGGCCGAGGGGGATCCCGCCCCCGCCCCCACCGCGAGCCTCGCCGGCTGCGGCTCCGCGATAAGGGGGCGGCCGCGCCCCGCCCCCACCCCTCGGGAGCGCCTGCCACGCAAGATGAATGTCCCGCCGCTGCCCGGGTCGGGGCGACTGGCACAAAGCGGGTCCGTGGTCTCCGCCGCACCCCCCGCGCGGGCGAACGAGGTCACACCCACCCGGGATCCGCGCGGGGCCCGCCGGCCGGGGCGGGGCGCTGAGCTCAGCAACTGCGGCGCGTCCCCGCAGGCAGTCTTCCCCATGGCTCGCTGCCGCGCGCTCCCCGCCGCTATCCGCGGGCCCGCCCCGCGCAAGGTCACTGCGCGCCTCATCGAGCGCGCGCCAGCATCGCACGCGCTCCCGGCACACCCGCGCCCCGACGCTCCCCGGGGCCGCCCCCGCGACTTTGGTCCCCAGCGACAGCGGGGCGCGTGGGAGCGCGCTTGGAGGACGTAGACCTGGACCACCGGGCGGGGCGGGTGAGGGGACAATGGCGGCGCCGGGCCCTAATTGGGGACATTTGCACCCGCGCGCGGCCATTGTGCGGCCCGGAGCCCCGGAGCCCCCGCGCCCGGCGCCCCGCTATTGGCCGCTGAGCCTGACGTCATAGGGCCTGCAAACGCCGGGCGGGCGGCAGAGGGAAGGGTTATCCGCCTGGTTGCGGGGATGCCGGGGGGAGATGCTGCCGGGCGGAAGGGCAGAAAACCCCCGAAGCCACAGAATTTCTGAAGCAGGGTCGTGGCAGCCCCCCTTTCCCCCTCCATACCCTCTCGCAGCGACGCTGCTGCGCTGCACACCCGCCCCGGGGGAGAGAGACGGGGGCGGGGAGGCCCCTCCAGCGGGCACCGGGTCAGCCCGGGTGACCGAGCGGCAGGAGCCACTGCGGCACAGGGCGCACGCTGCGCTTTCGCTGCCTCAGCACTCGCCTCTCCGGCTGCCGCCTCCCCCGCCCGCCCCTGCAGATCCCGTGCCCCAGGCTCGGAGCGAGGCAGGCCGGACTGGGGTCCGCCGTGCGTTCCTCCCCAGAAGACCCCAAGTCCCGGGCGCGTGGGTCCCAGGCCCGGTTCCATTTCTCTCCACAATTCCGACAATGCTGCTGACCGCCCGGTCGCAGTTACCCGAGCCCCGCGGGGGAATTCCCCACACGCGCAGGCTGAGGCATCCCCAGGACCCCTCCCAGGAGACCCAGGCCCGGGCTCCGGCTAGCGCAGCCATTTCCGCCGGCCTCTCCCCCTCTCCCTCCCCCTTCCCCAGCTCCTGGGCTTTAAAAGCCAGAGGCTGGGCCGGGCCGCAGGCAGAGGCAGCTGCGGGCTCAGGAGGCCGGCCCCTGGAGCTGTCCGAGAGCCGAGCCCCGCCCCCGGAGCCCCTGTCCCACCCTCGGCCCGCCCTCCCTGCGCACCCCTCCCCCCAGGACCCCCGCCCCCCGCCCGCCGCCGCCGCCGCCGCCGCCGCCGCCGCCGCTTGCTCCGGCTGCAGAACAATAAAGCAAGCCTCCCAGAGACCCCCGCCGAGGACCCCTGCCCGGCGGCCAAGCCCCCGCGGACCGCCCCTCCCCGCGAGGCCGGTAGAGCGCGGCCGGGCGCTGGCCGCGGTGCTGCCCAGGCCGGCGCTGGCCGCGGTGCTGAAGCTGCCAGGGCTGCTATCGCCGCCGCCGCCGCGTTTTCCGAGCCCGGCGCCGCCGCCCCCGGGGGCATGGGGGGCCGCTGACTGAGGCTCCGCCGCGGCGGCGGGGGGGGAGGGGAAGGGGGCCACGGAGCCGGGCCAGCCCTGCACCCACTCGCCTCCAGGCCCGGGACGGAGCCGCTCCCCCCTCTCCGCCCCCCCAGTCTCCTCCCCCGCCTGTCCAGGGGCGGCACTGCGGGCTGGGAAGCCGGGACCAGAGAAGGGAAGGAAGGAAGAGGAGAGGAGAGGAGAGAGGAGAGGAGAGGAGACGAGAGGAGAGAGGCGAGGCGAGGAGAGGCGAGGAGGAAGGAAGGAAGCAGGAAGGAAGGAAGAAAGGAAGGAAGGGAAAAGAAGAGGGATCCGGAGGGGCCCCAAAGGAGACGCAGGGCAGCAAGGAGAGAGGACACCACTCGCGCGGCAGCATCCAAAGGCCAGAGTGGGTACCCGCGCTGTCTCTGCCGTTCCTCGGATGGTGACGAGGCCCTGCCGCCGCAGCCCCCCCAAGCCCCGGCTCCGCAGGCCCACAGCGCCGGAGCCCCGCAGGAATCATGCCCAGGTCCTTCCTGGTCAAGAAGGTCAAACTTGACACGTTCTCTTCGGCAGACCTGGAGAGCTCCTACGGGCGCGCTCGCAGCGACCTCGGCGTGCCACTGCACGATAAAGGTGAGCGCTGGTCTGAGCTTGGGACGCAGGGCCTGGGGCTTTGCTGGAAGGTGGAGGGCCAAAGTGTGGGGGCGGAGGGCGGAGCCGGGGGAAACAGACTGAAAGGAACCAAAACCGGCAAGAGGCTGTAGCTGGAGCCTGGACTGAAGAGGGGAGGAAGGGGAACGCAGAGGCCAAGGCTGGGCAGGGAGAGTGTTGACGCTGGATAGAGGGTGGCGAAGAGGATCAGGAACTGGAGGTACCCGAAGGCACACATGGACCCACACCCTGACCCTGGCTGGAACAGATACAGCCGCATGGATTCTGCCATGGCAGGACCCAGCTATACCGGCACACACAAACCTATACTCAGAGACCGGGGCTGCCTCACCACCCTCCTCTTCCTTGATTGCACCAGGACACCTGCTAGGGCTAGCTGGGGAATGCAGGGAGCTCCAGGGAGTGGGGCGGGGTGGGGGGGGGATACAACAGGGCCGCCCACCTGTCAGATCGGAGGGGAGAGCAGAGGCAGCAGCAGTCTCTTCCCTGAAGCCTGGGTCAGGGAGAGGAAGCAGGGAGGAGGCTGTGAGCAAGGGACGTCCAAGGTGTGGGAGGCAGGGGGAGGCTCTTTGTGTAAGGGTGCCCAAGTTCAAGGACAACTGTCAGCATGCAGGAGAGGGGGACAGGAGTGCCAGCAACGTGGGGTGGCAGAGCAAGTGTGACCTGCAGGAGTGTGAGCCTGTGTGGGTCCATGTGACTGTGTGTGGCCATGTGACCGTGTGCGCTTGTGTGTGACCCTGTGTGTGTGTATGTGCTCGCCTGTGTGCCACTACATGGGACCATGTGACTCTGAGGCTGCTGTGCACCATGTGACTGAGAGTGTGTCCGGGGTGACTGCATGTGTGACCCTGTGTGACTGAAGAGGTGGTGAGTTCCGAAGATCAGTGTGCAGCCCACTCTGTGAGGGGACACAAGGGCTGACAGTGCTGGAAGACTGGGTGTAACTCTGAAGGAGCCAGGGCATGAAGAGGGGCATGCATTTGTGACTTTGAAGTTATGAGATCCATCTTGTGCCTGGGGAACAACTGCAGCCCCCGCATGAATGATGCTGCCCTCCTGCAGCTCCTCCCTGTGAAGGTGGACGCCCTGGCCCTCTCTGCACCTCGGTGTCTCCCTCGTCACCTGTTCAGGGGCTTGAGAAGGCCCTGAAAGGGGTTCAGGTGTGAGCGGGAGAGGGCAATGTTGAACAGGTAGGGTGCAGGTTGGTGAGAGGGAGTTTTGGGGAGAAGCAGAGTGCATGGAGGAGACTGTGGCCTAGGCAGCAAGGGCAGGGTCAAGTCCAGCGGGTGGCAGGAGAGCTGTGGGAGGTGCTGGTGAGGCCGGAGTAACTGGAGAAGGGAGACGTCTTCAGAGCGTGTTGGAGGAACTAGACGGCCAGCGGGGGTCAGCATCAAAATGGAGCGCGTGTTTTGCAGGCCAGGGCGAGAGCCGGCAAGGACCCTGGAGAGGCGGGACAGAGGGGTTCCTGGGCCGGCGGTCCTGGCTTTGTGCGCCGCGGGTCTGCAGTGTGTTGCATAATCAGGGAAAACTGCTGAGGTGGGGAGAACCCGAGGGGGAGGGTACAGAGGGTGGGGGAGGAGGGAGAGGAAGCACCGCCCCTCCCCCCTGACCTTGAGGCTCCAGGGAAGGGGGGCAGCCGCGCCCGAAGATGCTCCTCTCTCCTCCTCCCCGCGAGGGTGGGGCGGCGGGGGCGGAGCCTGGCCCGGCCCTGTCTCATCCTCTCCTTCCCTCTCTTCCCCTCCCTGCCGTCTCCATCCTTTCTGCCCTGCGGTCCCTCGGCCCCCTCTCCTTTGTCCTTCTCCCTGTTCGCTTCTCTCCCGGACCCGGGTCTCCTGGTCCGCGTCTCCTGTCTCCCACCGCCCCTGTGTGTTCTGCCGCCGCCCCATTCCCCTCCCACTGTCCGTCCGCCTTGGCCCGCAGGGTACATCAGCGACTACGTGGGGCCCCCATCCGTCTACGATGGCGACGCCGAGGCTGCGCTGCTCAAAGGGCCGTCGCCGGAGCCCATGTACGCGGCAGCTGTGCGTGGAGAGCTGGGTCCGGCAGCTGCAGGCTCTGCGCCGCCGCCCACCCCGCGCCCGGAGCTGGCTACCGCTGCGGGCGGCTACATCAACGGTGACGCGGCCGTCAGCGAGGGCTACGCGGCGGACGCCTTCTTCATCACCGACGGGCGCTCGCGGCGTAAGGCTTCCAGTGCCGGCGCTGCTGCCGCTCCCTCCACAGCCTCGGCGGCGGCCCCCGACAGCGATGCCGGAGGCGGGGGCGGGGCGGGTGGGCGTAGCGTGGGATCCGGATCTGGGGGCCGGGGCGGCTCGCGCGCGGGGGCTGGCACCGAGGCGCGCGCTGGGCCAGGGGCCGCAGGTGCTGGTGGCCGGCACGCCTGCGGCGAGTGCGGCAAAACGTACGCCACGTCGTCGAACCTGAGCCGCCACAAGCAGACGCACCGCAGCCTGGACAGCCAGCTGGCGCGGCGCTGCCCGACGTGCGGCAAGGTGTACGTGTCCATGCCGGCCATGGCCATGCACCTGCTCACGCACGACCTGCGCCACAAGTGTGGCGTGTGCGGCAAAGCCTTCTCGCGGCCCTGGCTGCTGCAGGGCCACATGCGCTCACACACCGGCGAGAAACCCTTCGGCTGCGCGCACTGCGGCAAGGCCTTCGCCGACCGCTCCAACCTGCGCGCGCACATGCAGACGCATTCGGCCTTCAAGCACTTCCAGTGCAAGCGCTGCAAGAAGAGCTTTGCGCTCAAGTCCTATCTCAACAAGCACTACGAGTCGGCCTGCTTCAAGGGCGGCGCCGGCGGCCCCGCGGCTCCTGCGCCGCCACAGCTCAGCCCTGTGCAGGCCTAGGGCGAAGGGGCCTCCCCCAGCCAGGTCGGCTGTCAGCAATACGGCCCCCCAGGGAAGTCTTCGCGGGCGTCCGGATGGAGGGGCCGGAGGGCGGGCCCCTCCTCACAGCAATAGGGGGAGGCGGGCCCGGTCCTATCCCGCCCCGCCCGCCAGGGGCCTTGCTGGCCCCTTCAAGCAATAGGGTCCCGAGGGGAGACCCACCCCGAGCCCCCTTCCCTCCCCTCCAGGGTGCCCCCGGCTTTCTCCCAGCAATAGGGTCGATGAGACCCAGAACCGAACCTCATCTCCGAGTTGGGTCTCTGAAGACGGGGGTGAGGTGAGGTAGGGAGCCCCTCCTCCCGCCTCTGCGCCCCTGGATCGCGTCGCAGGGACTCAGGTCTTCCCCCACCCCTTCCCAAGCCTTCTAGCGCCGGTCCTGCCGCCCAGACGTCCGGGAGCCGGCCCCTCCCCGGCAGCAGGCCGGGGCGGATGAGGAGCGGGCGGGCCTGCAGGGGCGCCCCTGCCTGACAGTCTTCGCGGAACTCCCGGGAGTGTTAGACGAGTTGTGGGTCGGGGAGAGGGGCGGACGGCGGCACCCTCTCTCTCGGGTTGCTTTGGGGCCTCAGTTGGAGCCGCCCTCCTACCCTCGCCTCGCATCCTCTGCCAAATCCGAATTCTTCCAGCCCCGCTTCCCGGGCTCTGTCCTCCATATCGAATAATAATGACATATCGAATCGCATGGACTTATCCGACCTCCTCAGACCCCGCTTCCGCCCTGCCCCGGGCCCCCACCCCCGTACCCTGGGCATTCGTGTTGGAGGACGGATTCCCGGGGCCGACCGGCAGGCCTGGGTGCTGCCCTCTACACACCTCTGTATTCGCTTTGCGGGTAAAGCCCCCTGGGGGGGGTTGCGGACGCGTCGGGTTTCTTTCTGTCTGTACTTGTACGTTTTATTTATGAACGGATTGCACTTGGGTCAGGGAGGGGGCGCTGAACCCCCATCTTGCCCGCCGACGCCGGGGGCTTGGGATGTCCGGGATTACTTTCCACGCTCCGAGGCCCGCCCCTAGCTGGGCGCCTCAGGCCCCGCCTCTCAGAGGCAGGCCCCACCCCTGAGACCCAGGCCCCGCCCTCATTCGGTTGCCAACTTTCGCCCGTCTATGCCAAAGCCTCGGCGGCGACCCCACCCCAAGGGCCCGCCCCATTGGCCGCCGCCTTTGTGACGTCACTGCATGCAGCCCCACCCCTCCTCCCGACCCTACCCGGGGCTGCCCGCTCCCCTTCCCTCTTAGGTAGTCCGATGCCGACTATAGAGCAATAATGCGCACTGCATGCGAAGCTGCCGCCGCCTCTAGAGTTACTGAGAATCAGGTATCCCCTTGCCCTACCCACCCCATAGGCCCCTAGATCAGGGACGCTGCGCGGGGCCGGCCGCGCAGACTTTCTCCCCACTCCTCCCCGACTGCCACGGCAGAGCCCGGCGGGTGTATTGGTTCCATGGGCGGCGGTGGGGTGGATGCACCCAAGACCCCTCCTTCAGTCATTAATCTTTCACTCACCGTTCATTGAGCACCTGCTATGTGCCAGGCGAATTGCTGAGTCCGCCAGGAACGCAACCACCTGCTGGGAGGTGTTTGCAGGACAGGGATTCAACTGGCTCGGGCGGGCCAGGGAAGAACGGCAGATGCAGAGACCAGGTCCCTAGGCTCAGATGCCCCCCACTCTCCTCCCCACCTCAACCAGTCCCTGCTGGGCACAGCTGGGCTCTACCTTTGACTTAGGCCTTTTGGTCCCAGCTGAGGGGGACAGACCCAGGGCTCTAGGGCCCTGAGACACTGGGCCCCCACACAGGTGGCCACTTCTCTGATTCCCTGGCCAACACACATTTGCCATGTCCAGCCAGGGGCAGAGCCATGGCCGGAGAAGGTGGAAGCTGTAGCCTATGGTGTGGCCACCCTCACTGACCCCCAGCAGCAAGTGTGGCTGCCCCACAAGGATGACCCGCCGCTCTGCATAGCGGTGCCCAGGTCCAATACCCTACACAACCAGGCGTGGTGCCTGCCCACATGTGCTGCATGCACACGCACACACAGGCGCCCCCACCCCACCCCATACTCCTGTCTGCCTACCTAAGGAGAAAGCTGGAGGGCTGTGGGCCCGTCAGGGTGTCCTGCTTCCCCCCACACCTCGCCGCCGTGGAAAGCCATGGGCCCCCTCCCGCCCCCATAACTAAGCAGCACAATAACCGACTTAGCGAATTCAGGTAGAAGGAACGTTTAGGTAGCACCTATTTTGTACTGATTCTACAATTAGGGCCCGAGGTGCGGGGTCTCGGGTGGGGGCTGCGGCCACCGGCCCACCCGCCCCCACCCCCGCCTGCGCCCCGCCGCCTTGTACATATTCCCACCCGGAATAGGCCGGGATTTTTACTCGGGCCGTGCCCTTCTTCCGCCCCCGTTTGGGGCCAGGCCGGCCGGACAGACGGACGGACGGACAGATCTCCTTCCTAAGCACAATAGCACCAGCTCCCCGGAGCGCCGCACCTCCACAAGGAGAATAAATGCCACTCTTGATAGAATCTGGAGTGTCGGGCTGATGTGTCCTGGGCTGGGCCCATGCTTTTGGGGGTGGCTGGGAGGGTCTTCCTAGTCAGGCAGTACCTCAGAGGCTGGTGCTGCAAGGGTCATGCTGAGGCTTTTCACAAGAGGGCCCTCTTCTTCCACTGGGGAGGGCTAGCTCAGTAGGCCAACCACAGGAGCATCGGGTCTGAAGGCAAAGCAGTTGGCATTTCCCCTGGGGTAGGTGGATCTGCTCTGCACCAGGAATTAGAGCACTAAGGGGCTCTAGCCCAAAGTCAGGCCCAGCCCATGGTTTGTCCAGAGTGGGCAGGGTAGGTACAGTAGGAGCTGCAGTTCCCCAGCCTGGGTGCCTCCACTATTCTCTCCCTGTAGGATCTCCTTGTGCTGTGCCGGAAGGCCTGAGAGCCACCCCAAGCCCTCTGAGATGCTTTTGCAGGAAATGGGGACAGCAGAGGGTTCAAGGTCTGGCCCTTTGCCTGTGGCCTGCTGCCCACATTCTAACCCCCAGGCTTCCCAAATGAGCTCCTCCAGTGTCTGAGGAGGCCTCCATGGACAGTTCCATGGACAGCTGGGTTGGACCAGTCCCAGGGGTGACGTGCCCGGAGGGGGAGAGAGGCTTCTGCAACCATTGTGTAGGGGCTCTAGACAGAATAAGTAGTGGGAGATGAGGGGCAGGGACCCCTCTGCCCAACAATGGCCCCTGGTAACCAGGTAGGCAGGCATGAGCTGAGAAGCCCAAAATCTTCATGCACATACATTCAAACCAGGTCAGTCCTAGGTCCAGCAAAGCTGCCCACACCCTGGCAGGGACAGGAGACAGACCTGCCCAGACTCCACTGGGGTGGAGAGCAGGGGAGCTGGGCTTGCAGCATGTTATGGCTGTGTGCTGACATTTGGAGGGGCTGGGGTGCAGGTGGGTGCTCCCTTTGGGAGAGCACTGCCAGCAATGATAATGGCAGGCAGCAATGGCCAGGAGGAAGGCTCCTAGCCATCCCATCCTTCCAAAGGACTCGACAATGAGTGGCTGTTTCTATTCCTCCAGGATTCTGATGTGTAGAGGGGATAAAAGATGGAGATGGCCTCCCTGAGGCCTGGGATGAGCTTAACCTCCCAATTCCTCCCAGCCAGGGACACAACTTTCTCTCTGAGAGAATGAGTGGCATGAGCCACCTACCACCACTGGCCGTGAACTCTCCCGGGACCCATGCTTCTCACAGGCCTCCTACCCATGGCCCCTAAGCCCTGGGGTCAGCCTGAGGCCCCAACCCCCTTCTGGCCCTATTCCATTAGTCCTGCAAGGCAACTTACTCCAGGCTCGAGCCCCCTCATTTGTTGCTGTCCCCAGCAGGGTGACCTGTACCACACTTTCCTCGATGACCCGGCCACTCACACCCTTGTCCCCAGCCAACCTCGCCTACCCTGGCCATTCCCCTCACCTAGATCCCAGGGTACAGGGGCTGTCTGGGCAGGGCTTCACCAGGCTCTGAAGCTGCTGCCCCGCACTGCCCCCACCCCTGTTGGCAAGACCCTTCCTTAATGGTGCACCCATAGCCAGGGCTTTCCTATTGGCTCCAGGCCCAGCTCTGCTCACCAGACCCGACCCGCCCTCCCTGGTGGTCCAGTCCACCCTCCCGTGGCCTTTCTTCTGTGGATACTTGCTGGCCTTAAGTTGGGACGAGACCACAGACTGAGCTGGGGATTTCCTTTGCCTAACCTGAGGTGCTCTACGGCCAGGCCTAGGCCTCTCTGAGCTTGGTGTTGGTTCATATTTAGAGGCCTGGGCCTGGCTGCAGAGTGCGTCTGCCAGAGACTGCCGTGAACAGATGAATGTTCTAGGAGACTGGGTAGGAGATGGGGCTGTGGTCCTGACCGACCAAGGCCCATGTGTGAGGGGATCTCTGGCCCAGTGAGGGTGGCCCCACTCAGCAGGGTACATGAAGAGCATCTGCCAGGTAGCTCCAGCCTGCCTGATGCCTGGCTGGCAGTAACCCACAATGGCCTGTGGTGACAAGAACACGTCATCAAGGGGGCAGCCGGGTGGGCAGCCTGCCAGCCGCTGTTGGTGGAGGTGGCGAAAGAGGACTGAGCTCAGCAAAGAGTCTGTGACCAGTCCACATGAGAGGACCTGACTTCAGGAGGAGCACCTGTTTGCTTCCAGAGAGCCGCTTCTTGTCCCTGCTCACCCCAGAGGAATGGAGGTGTTTCTAGGTTTCTAGTGAACTCTGGTACCCTGAGATCCACGATGTTCTCACTCTATGCCCTGTGCCTATGCATGCCAGGCCAAGGTGGGCCGCACCTGTGGCTGTTACAGTTGATTAGTTGCTTCATTTAACATACAAGATGGTTGGCTCATAACCTGTAATCCCAGTACCTTCAGAGTCTGAGGTGGGAGGATCGCATGAGGCCAGGAGATCCAGATCAGCCTGGGCAGAATAGCGAGACCCTGTCTTTAGAAAAAAATAACGAAAGACAGCAGGGCGGTTGCACAGGCTGTGCAAATGCACAGAAGTCTCTGAATCCTAGCGATCCAGCGCCCCAGGCTCCTGACATCCTGGAGAGGCTGGCCCGGGTTGGAAATCTGGACGCCCTGAGAGTTGAGGGATGTGGAGTTTCCTGTGGAGGGAGTGGGTGGGCCGGGGAGACGACACCAAGGGGCCTGCGCCCTCGCCCTACCCTAGCAGGGCTCTGACGGCGGGGAGGTGGAGAACCTGGGAGTCGCGTGGAGGGCAGGCGTCCCGGTGATGCGGGGCCTGGTGCATTTCTCCAGCTTGGTCTTTTGACCTGGCCCTTGTCTGATGGCCCGCTAAGGCGAAGAAAAGCAGGATCCTGCTGGGGTAACTAGAGGGCTCGTGGAGCACAAGCGCGCCGGGGACGTTACCGTAAGCTGCACGCGCGGAAACCAACGCGCTGGGTGGAGGGCGACGCGAGCTGCCGCGGACACTGGCCCGGGCAGCTGGACCGTAGCGCACGAGGCGCTTCCTAAATGACTGCCCCGAGCGGCTCGTCGGGCTGAGGCTGACGAGATCCCATGTGTACACAAGTGGGACAAGGGGCGGGCGCACAGCGGCCAGGAAGCCGGGGCCCAGAGCAGCCCTCGGCGGAACATCCCGCTCGGTGGAGCTGGACAAGACCCTGGCACCACGCGGGGGCGATGCTAGGTCCGTTCCCGCTCCGTACTCGCCGCCTGCAACCCCGTCCGTGAGAGCGACCACGGCTCCCAGAGTGCTCTGCGCTAGTGCGCCCGCGGCGACTACGACTCCCAGGGTGCTCTGCGCCGGCGAGCCCGCGGCGACTACGACTCCCAGGATGCTCTGCGCCGGCATGCCCGCGAAGACCATGACTCCCAGGGTGCTTTGCGCCCCGCCAGCCTCTCCAGGCCCCGCCTCAGGTCGGCCGCGGACTACAAATGGACGTGAGAGGCGGCCGCCCGTTAGTTAGCGGCTCCGGAGCGACGCGGCCACGGTCCTTAAGGCGACGGGCCGAACGCGCCGGTGGGGCGGGCACGCGGGCTACGGCGGCCGGCAGGGGGCGCCGGCGGCGGCTGTTGCCCAAGTGTCCGGAGGTGGGGCCGCGGGCGTCGCGCGGTGTGAACCCGGCGGGCCTCAGCGTAGCCGCGGCCGGGTACTGGGTGAGGCCATGGGCGACCGCGGCGGCGCGGGCGGTTCCCGGCGTCGGAGGACAGGGTCGCGGCCCTCGAGCCACGGGGGCGGCGGGCCTGCGGCGGCGGAAGAGGAGGTGCAGGATGCCGCTGCGGGCCCCGACGTGGGAGCCGCGGGGGACGCGCCAGCCCTGGCCCTCAACAAGGACGGAGACGCCGGCGTGGGCAGCGGCCACTGGGAGCTGAGGTAGTGGAGCGCCTGATTTCCGACCCGGGGCTCCGCGAGTTTCCGGGGTTGCCGCGGTGCGAGCTCCGAGTCCGAGAACCTGGGCCCTGTGCAAAGCGGGGATCGGTGTGCCCCATGGACCTTGTGGGGAGGGTCGCCTGCCAAGGTCACGGGGCAGGGGCTCGTGGAGCTGGCCTCCTTGGCCTGGCACAGGGGCACTGCCAGGTGTCCCGCTTTCAGACCCTCTCGTGCCTGTGCATCCTCAGGGGCTCCTAAGCGCTTTTTGAGGGGCGGGCTGGTGAGACCCCGTGTGTCCCAGCCCTGGACAGTGTTCCCTTCTCTGGAAGGAGTCAGATGGGATCGGGCAGTTTGTGGTGATGGGTTCCGTCTTGGTGCTCTGAGCGGTGCCTTGCAGGTGGGAAAGGCTCCCAGAAGAGGGCTGGCCTGCCAGGGAGGGGGCCAGCTGAAGCCCAGGCCTGCCTGAGGACAGGAGAATGAGCAGCTGCCCCGGGGAAGGGGCAGTGTAAGAGACGTGCTTGTCCTTGCAGATCCTCCTGAGAGTGGCTGCGTGCCCCATTCATCCCTGCTCATGTTGCCAGAACCAGCGTTTGCTGTAGGGACAGAGAGTTGGGTTCTGTGTTGGGACTTCCATCCTTCAGGAGGGAGGTGGGGTACGGGGTGGTGGACACACCTACAGGTGGGTGCCCTGCTCAGCTGGATGGAGGGAGGGAACCATGGCTGATGGGAAGGACTTGGCCAGCCTGGACATTGGCTTCCTCCTCCAAGCTGGCCTTGAGCAATCCCTTTGCCACCCTCCATCCCCCTCTTATGGCCTTTACGCTGGCCCAGGGGCCCTCAGGGGTTTTGTTTTAGAGAGCAGCTGATGGCCTAGAGGTTATTAAGGTGGAAGTGGGCAGATTTTGGACATTTAGTTGGCAAGGATTTGCTCTCTCAATGAATAAGAATGGAGCTTTTCTTCACTGGCCCCCATGGAGAGGCAGCTGGGGGAGGGCAGTCACCATTGTGGCCCTCAGGGTGCTCAGTTCATCTGGGAGATAAGATAGCCTCCATAAGAGGCAGGCACGGAGCAGTGTGGACAAAGGTCGGGCACGGAGGCCATGAAGGTGCCATGGGGAGGCGGGCGGCCCTCCTGAGAGGGGTGCTTGCCTGCTGTGGGTCTGGGGTGCTGCTGAGGGAGGCTGGCCATGATCTCTGGAGGGCATGGGAATTGAGATTTTTTTTTTCTTTGAGATGCGTTTCGTTCTTGTTGCCCAGGCTGGAGTGCAGTGGCACAATCTTGGCTCACTGCAACCTCCACCTCCTGGGTTCAGGAGATTCTCCTGCCTCAGCCTCCCAAATAGCTGGAATTACAGGTACCTGCCACCACGCCCAGCTAATTTTTGTATTTTTAGTAGAGATGGGGTTTTACCCTGTTGGCCAGTGTAGGGACAGAGAGCTCCTGACCTCAGGTGATCCACTTGCCTCGGCCTCCCAAAGTGCTGGGATTACAGGTGTGAGCCACTGCACCCGGCCAGGAATTGGGATTTTTTTAGTGTGAGATGGGGGTATGCCACCTTTGGGCCAAGCTGCCACCCTGGGGTAGGCAGGGGAGAGCAGTCACCTTCCTGCTTTTCAAACCATTGAGCCTTTCCTATACTTCTGCTGGTGTGGGATGGGTGCGGAGCTTGTGGGAGAGGCCTGGGGAGTCCCTGTCCCTGACAGTGAGGTTAGGTCTCTTTGGGAAGAGGGCCAGTAGAAGGCAGAGCTGGGCTTTCCTGGGGCTGGAGGCTGAGCCCACAAGTCCATCTGCTCCTGGGCCTCCAGGACTTGCAGGCCACATATGCTTGTCCCTCAGACGTGGGGATGCAGCAGGACTCGGACCACTGGCTGTGGACACTTTCTCCCTGCTGTCTAGGTCAGGCCTTGCTCTGCCTGCCCTCCTGGGACTTGGCTTCTAGTGCACTCGCTTGTCAGCCTTACAGCCACCCCTCCCTCCCGATTGCTGCCACTCTTGGCCCAGCCCAGCCTTTCGTTTCCCGCTTCCTCGTTACTCCTAGAGCTCTGGGCCTCCTCCCCTCACTGGCACTTCCTGCTCACCTTGGGCTGGGCTCTGGGTATGAGCTCTTTTCTTCTAGCCCTGTGGCAAGGTGAGGCTGTGAGGCAGGCAGGAGAGGGCACCCCTTTCTGCCCTGCCTGTGGCTCACTCCTGCCAGGCTTTTTGCACACTCCCATCAGCCCTCTGTTCACAGAGTCTGAGGTATCTTCTCTGACTCTCCCTTACTCTCTCCAGCAGGGTCTGTGAGGTACAGTTAGCCTGCTCCAACGATCTTGAACACCAGGCCCAGCCCAGAGGCCAGTGTGGAGGAGGTGGCAGCTGGGAGCAGAGCTGGACCCTGCCCACTCCCCATTCTGCTTTGCCCTGGAGCTGCAGTCTGTGGGGCCCAAGTATGGGAATCACTGGGACCTGTGTCTTTGGGCACATTTTGAACCTGGAGACAGGGCAGCAAGTGGGCGTGTGCCAAGGTCTCAGTTTTGCTGAGACTGAGAGGATCCTGTTGGCTGGGTGGGCCTGGGGGCTGCAGGGTGGGAGGGTGGGCTGCTCCATGTCTTCTTGGCCTGGGAAGTGGGTATAGGGACAGCTGGAATGTACAGAGGCTTGGGCAGGCCCTCCAGTAGGTGAGAGGATGACAAAGGTGCTCTGGGCACAGGGACAGATCCCGCCTCCCCATGCCGCTCCCTGCATCATGCTCTCTAGCCCACTTGATCCTGGCTGCACTGGCAAGTCTGCAGCTGTGTAGGCACTGGTGGACTGGGGCTTCCTCCTCATGGGGATCTGTGAGAGGTAGGAGCAGTGCAGTGGGAGTGTTTCCTGGGGGTGGGGCTGGTCAGGAGGCCTGTGGAGGACCTGAGGTGAGGGCGTGGCTGGGTTGAGGTAGGCCTTGGAAGCCTTAGGGGCCCCTGAGAAAGCTTGTATAAGATTGTCTGGAGTGAGCTTTGGGAAGCACCACCCTTTCCCGACTCCAGCTTTCATCTTGGAGATGGGCATGGGTAAAGCCAGCATGGTATCCTCATGGCTCAGAGTGGGCAGGGGTCACACTGTTGTGAAACAGCTGTGGTTGGCAGGTTATGATACAAGGCCAGCCATGAGGCTTGGGATCGTTCTGCTGAAAACAAATGAGCTTGAACTTGGGGAAGAGGGGACAGTGGGGAGGCCCAGTCCAACAGACTCCTCCAGAGAAGCTGTTGGGCAGTTGGGCCTTGTGCCCCTGCTCTTGTTATGGGGTTGGAGCTCTGGTGGCGTGCACACCCAGCCTCCTGGTCAGGGGCAGGCAGTGAGTGGAGTGGGCTGGGGAGATAAACTGAGGGTAATGGTCAGTTGGGAAGGCAGCTGCCAACTTGGGGAGGAGGGAGGCTCAGTTGGAAACCACAGCCTTACTTCATGGCCCAAGATGGACCTGATGGGTGAGGCAGGATGCTCAGGCTGGAGCTGGGAGAGGCAGGGTCTGGGGCTGGGGTAGAGCTGCCTGTCCTGGCGCTTCAGCCTAGATGGGCAGAGGGAAGAGTGTGATTATCTTCCCTGTGTGAGGGTCTCTGGGGCTAGTGTAGGCTTGTCCAGGAACTGTGTAGGTGTAAATGGGGCAGGTGCTGCACCAACCTTGGTCTTGGAGGGCAAAGGTTGGGCTTGTTGGCATTGCCCCTTGGCCTCCCTGGCCCCTTGCCTCCTGGGCAGGGCCGTCTGACTGCCAACCCCAACCATAGCCAGCTTGCCTTGGGCACCCTGAGGGCATCTGCATCACAGGGCTCCTGCCATCGCTTCAGGCCCACTCTCCCTGCCTAGGGGCTCTGAGGGGCAGATGTGTGTGCGTGGGAGGGAAAAGGAGGCTCTGGCCTCTCCTCTTACAAAACTGAGGACTTGCTCAATTGCTGCATGTGGCTTCCTGGTGGCACGGCAGCCGGGGGATGAGGTGGGGCTGCAGCTGGTGTGTATGAGCCAGCACTTCTTCCTAGGACAAGTGGGGCCTGGCCAGGCTCCTGCTATCCTTGTCCCAGCTTCATGGCAGTCCCTGTGTTGGGCTGGGTGCCCTCTTCCACCTGTGCAGTACGTGGAGGATCAGGCAGGGTCTGCCTGTGCCCCTCCAACGCTGGTTGGGAGATCATGGGTGGGCACCTGCCTCCGTCGGAAGCCTCCTGGCTAGCCAGCAGGCACTTAGCCCTGGGTGGGGTCCTTTCAGCTCTCTCAGCCTGGGCTGGAACACAGCACTAACAAGTGCAGACGACACCGGCACATGAGGCCTGGCTCCCTGCCTTCAGGAAAGTGCGTGTCAGCCTGGTGTGTGGCTGGCACTTGGCCTGCCTTTGCCAGTTTGAGCCTGCTGCCCCTTTGAGTAGGAACCCCTTAGTTCCGGGTGCTGGGATGTGGGGGAACCGACCTCACCACTTGGTCCCTGCAGTGCTGGGTGTTGCCCCGGGTCCATCTCCAGGTTGGACTCTGCTTGTGGCCCCAGTGCTAGTCCACAGCCAGAGTGCATGGCAGTGGCCAGAGGCAGGGCCAGCTGGGCGAACTTCTCCTGACTCTGATGTGCCTTCCTGCTCCCTGGACTTCCTCTTGCCCAGCATTGGTGTTGGCTGAGGTGGGTGCAGAATCTTGGAGCTTGGGATGGAGATCAGACAGGGCTGGGTCTGCAAGCCTGAGGCTACACCCTAGAGGTGCAGTCTCCAGGGGTCCTGAGAGCTTTGCCCACTGTAGGTCTCGTGGCCACAGTGTGGCTCTGCCTGGCTTCTCCTCCTGGTTGTAAATAGGGAGTGGGGCCTGTGGGCAGACAAGGAGGCTGGGGTGGGGGCATGGATCCTGTGGGGGTGGCCCTGCCCTGCTGGTATCTGCTAAGGGGGTGCTTGTGTCGTGCCCCATCAGGTGCCATCGCCTGCAGGATTCTTTGTTCAGCTCTGACAGTGGCTTCAGCAACTACCGTGGCATCCTGAACTGGTGTGTGGTGATGCTGGTGAGTGGGACATGGTGTTGGGAGCAGGTTAGGGCCAGGCTGGCCTTTACCTGGGAACAGGCTCTGCCACCCAGGGTGTGGGGACTAGCGCCCCTGTAGGCTGGAGTGTATGGAGCAGGCTGCATCTTCATGTGGCCGCCAGCACTGGGTTGTTGGGGAGAGGAAGTGGTAGTGGCTGCCCCTGCTGTGGCCACTTGGGTGTCTGTGCACCACATACTTGCTGCTCCCCATTGGACCCAGGAAAGCCCTGCAGATGTGGTGTGGGTGTGGGGAGTGCCTGGGCTGGAGCCTGTGTGTTGTGAGCTGGGCCTGAGGGGTGCAGGGCCTCCATGGAGAGCAGGATGGAGAGGGGGCTTGCCCTGGGCTGGTGGGACAGTGGACTTTGGGCTCTGTGGACATGAGGCCTCTCTGGCAGGGGATGTGAGAAGAGTTTCCTGTGCTGTGCCACATGGCCTTGGTTAGTATGGAGCCCCTGCAGGCCTGGACACCACTCTGCAGTCCTCCTGGCCCCTTTCCTTAGCTGTGGGTCCCAGGAGCCCCCTAGGAAGGTGATTAGATAGGCCCTGTGCCATATCCAAGGCCTGCCCCTGGGCCTGGTTCCCACTGGCACTTCATGGGGTGGGGCTGCCCCACCCCAGAAGCATTTGGAGTCCAGGGCTCAAAGGGACAGCCCGCAGGGCAGGTTGAGGGCAAGGGCTGTCTTGGCCTGGCCTCCACCACTCAGGGCTGATGTGGCTCGAGGCCTTTGACCCTTGCCCAGGCTGTCTCTGCTCTTGGGTGCAGCTCCTGTGGCTACCAACATGGAAGGAGCTCCACGCACATCCACATCCCCTACTGCCATGGTCCTGGCAGGTTCCCTGAGGATGACAAATTGTGGAGGCTCATGAGGCCTGGTGGCTGAGAAGCTGGCCAGGCAGGAGGACAGTGGGCCCAGTGCCAGCCCAGCACTCAGGAGACGCAGCCCATTCAGGCTGGGCCTTGTTCCAGAGTTGTGTTCTCCCCAACTCTTTGGGCCTGCTTGGTCATTTGCTTCAGGCCCAGCCCTGAAGCCTTTTCCCTGCTTCTGGCTCCCCCATGGCCCTGAGCCCCGGGAGTGCATTTTTCTCTGGGCTGCCTGTTACATTATCTCTGTGGCCTGGGCCTCGAAGTGGGTACCTCATATTGGCCAGCAGGCACTTAGCCCTGGCTCCTGCCTTCTGTCAGCCCTCAGGAGAGGCGGGTGACAGTGTGGGCCACATGTGTCCCTGCAGAAGGCTTGTATGTCAGCCCTCCAGCTGCAGGAGGCAGGGCAGTGGCCCTTGTGTCCCAGAACCAGTCTTCTCTTTCATGAAGCCTTCCCTGACCAGGCAGGGAGAGACCCTCGTGTTCCCTTGACAGTGTTCCTTTTCCCCAATACCAGTTCACACCCTTGCATGAAGCCTGAGCTCTGGGTGGTCAACCAGGTCTGTGGCATTGGGGCCTAGCTCATGGAGGTGTTGGTAGTGCTTGTAAGATGGAGGAAGAGGTTCCTGGCCTTGCAGAGGGAGGTCAAGCACCCAGCTCCAGGCTAGACCCAGGTGCCTTTTTCCATGGGGGCTTAGTCCTGGGAAAGCTGCTTGGAGCCAAGTGTCCAGGGCTTGGAGGGCTGCAGGAAGCAGAAGAGGCAGACAGGGCATAAGCCCTGGGAAGCAGTCTAGGCCCAGCCCCCCTTGCCACACAGCTAGGCACTGCTTCTACAGGAGAGTAGAGGCAACTCCCCCTCTTCAGCCTGGGCCACCAGTAGGGACTGGTTCCTTGGGGCTCCCCTTTGGGCAGGCCTGGGTTTTGGGGCTGTCTCTGTGGTTGGCCGTGGGAGCCCTTGGGTCCCTCACTGGCTCGGCTCAGCAGGAGGGATGTGATCAGCTCAGCAGCAGGTTTTGCTGCTACAGAAGACCCAGGTGTCTGGCCAGTGCCTGGATGGGCCCCTCTGGAGTGGTGGGGACAGGGAGGGACTTCCCCTTGCCCAGAACTGGTGTTGGCTGAGGTGGGTGCCGAGTCTCGGAGCTTGGGGATGGAGATCAGATAGGGCTGGGTCTGCAAGCCTGAGGCTCTGCCCTGAGCTCAGGCTGGGACATGCCCAGAGGTGTTGGGAGGAGCTGGGGTGAGTGCCCTGTGGCCTGGACTAAAGGGGCTGCACCCTCCTGTCCATCCCTCTCAGATCTTGAGCAATGCCCGGTTATTTCTGGAGAACCTCATCAAGTAAGTGCCTTTGCCAGGTCTTGCTCCTGCCCCACCCATGGACTGCCCAGGGGCCACCCCATGGCCCCACCTGCCACCCACTCAGGTCCTCACCACTCCACCCCCAGGTATGGCATCCTGGTGGACCCCATCCAGGTGGTATCTCTGTTCCTGAAGGATCCCTACAGCTGGCCTGCCCCATGCCTGGTTATTGGTGAGCTAGGCTCTGAGGAGGGCCTTGGGTGGGGATCAGGCTGGCATGGCCCTGAAACTGCCCCTTGGTGCTTCTATCCACAGTGGCCAATGTCTTCGCTGTGGCCGGGTTCCAGATTGAGAAGCGCCTGGCGGTGGTAAGCACTGCCCCTCACCTCCGTGTGCGCTCACCTTGCTGTGTGAGTTCTTGGGAGGAGCTGCTCCCCAGGCTTGGCAGCCCTCCCCCAGGCAGTGGGAGCCCTGGCTGACTACTCTGTTCCTCACTCCAGGGTGTCCTGACGGAGCAGGTGGGGCTGCTGCTACATGCGACCAACCTGGCCACCATTCTGTGCTTCCCAGCGGCTGTGGCCTTGCTGGTCGAGTCCATCACTCCAGGTGTGCTCCCACCCTATCCTGCTCAGCTGTCTTGTGCGAGCCACAGGCACAGCCTCTGGCTGTGGCCCTGTGGAGGCCTGAGCCCGTCTCTCCTGCAGTGGGCTCCCTGCTGGCGCTGATGGTGCACACCATCCTCTTCCTCAAGCTCTTTTCCTACCGAGATGTCAACTTGTGGTGCCGCAGGGCCAGGGCCAAGACTGGTGAGGGGCTGCTGGGGGTTGGGGCTGCCTGCTAGGGGGCTGGGTGGCAGCAGGACCCCACCACTTCCCTCCCACTTTGCTGTGCTTCTAGCCTCTGCAGGGAAGAAGGCCAGCAGCGCTACTGCCCTGCACACTGTGAGCTACCCAGACAACCTGACCTACTGTGGTGAGGACCTCCGGGGGGCTGAGGTGTGGGGGCCAGGCCAGGCCTGTGCTGGTGCCAGCCCTCCATTCCCATTCCAGATCTCTACTACTTCCTCTTCGCCCCCACCTTGTGTTACGAGCTCAACTATCCCCGCTCTCCCCGAATCCGGAAGCGCTTTCTGCTGCGACGGCTCCTTGAGATGGTGAGGTTGGGGGCTGAGGGGTGCCATTGGAGGTTGGGGGGCCTCCTGGCTGGCCAGGGCCTCAGCTGGCTGCTCTCTGGTTCCTCCCCCAGCTGTTTTTCACCCAGCTCCAGGTGGGGCTGATCCAGCAGGTAAGTGGGGTGTGGCAGGGTTGGATACAGCTGGCACAGCTGGGAGCTGACATGGTGCCCTCCTTTGCAGTGGATGGTCCCTACCATCCAGAACTCCATGAAGCCCTTCAAGGTGAGTGGCTCAGGTGCTCCTGTGGCTGGGGTGGCTGGGGAGAACAGCTGGCTGAAGGGCTTGTTTCTGCAGGACATGGACTATTCACGCATCATCGAACGCCTCCTGAAGCTGGCGGTGAGTGCGGGCAGGACAGGAGGGGTCGGTAGCATGTACTGAAAGGTTCTACAACTTGGTGCCCATCCCCACTTTCCCGCCAGGTCCCCAACCACCTTATCTGGCTGGTTTTCTTCTACTGGCTCTTCCACTCCTCCATGAATGCTGTGGCTGAGCTCATGCAGTTTGGAGACCGGGAGTTCTACCGGGATTGGTGGTGAGTGGCCCTGGGATGCTCCTGGGGTCCTGGGATGGACCATGGTGTGCTCTGACCCCCCCCCCAAATCTGCTCTTGGCCCCAGGAATTCCGAGTCTGTCACCTACTTCTGGCAGAATTGGAACATCCCTGTACACAAGTGGTGCCTCAGGTGGGTAGTGTGTGTGCCTGTGGGGGGGATGTCGAACATGGCTGTGAACCTGAGCCCCTTTCCCTGTCCCCTCCTCTGCAGACATTTCTACAAGCCCATGCTTCGAAGGGGCAGCAACAGGTGGATGGCCAAGACAGGGGTGTTCCTGGCCTCAGCCTTCTTCCACGAGGTCAGTGCTCTCTGGGACATCCTGCCTCATCCCTGGGCAGGGGTGTGCCAAGAACAGGGATGGCTGACACCCCATTCCCTGATGTCCCCTCTTCCTCCTCTCCAGTACCTGGTGAGCATCCCTCTGCGAATGTTCCGCCTTTGGGCATTCACAGGCATGATGGCTCAGGTGAGTGACCCCCATGTGGCCTCCTGACTTGCTCACTTACCCCTGCCTGAACCCCTGGGCTGATCCCTTGGAGCCCCCAACTCTATGACTGACTGACTTGGGCCCACCTTTCCCAGGTCCCACTGGCCTGGTTCGTGGGCCGCTTTTTCCAGGGCAACTATGGCAATGCGGCTGTGTGGGTGACACTCATCATTGGACAGCCAATAGTCGTGCTCATGTACGTCCATGACTACTACGTGCTCAACTATGAGGCCCCAGCAGTAGGGGCCTGAGCTGCACCCACGCGCCTGGCTTCTCACTGCCACCTCACACCTGCGGCCAGAGCCAGCCTCTCTTCCTGGGCCTCGAGTGCTAGGGACAGGCCTGGCTGCACAGTACCCTCCTCCTGCCCCAGGGAGACCTCTCTGCCCCTATGGGGCTCTGTCCTGCACCCCTCAGGGATGGCGACAGCAGGCTGGAGCCAGCTGGGAGCCTTGCTGACCCTGCCCCCGGGGTCTGATGGTGTCAATAAAGTGCTGTCCAGTCACCTCTTCAGCCTGCTAGGAGCCTGAGGACCGGTGGGAGGTATGGCCATACCCACAGGCGCAAGTGCCAGGGCCACATGGACAGCTACTCCAGGGGCCAGGAGGTCTGTTGTTCTCCAAGCTACCTTGTGTGCCTGTGTGGGCCTCAGGGCCCCAGGACTTGCTGGGAGAGGCAGCTCCACTGCAGCAGGGTGGGCCTGGCCGGTAGGGGGAGTGCAAGGTCAGGCAGACGTCTCCCTTCCCTGCACTCCCCCTTAGAAAAGCTCAGCTCAGGCCTCCTGTCCTGGCACTACCTCTGCTGGATATGGGGGAATCGCACCCTGGCCCTGGCTGCAGGATGAGCCTGCCTGGCCAACTTGGATCCACCATGCTCAACCTCCGCTTGGGAAGAGGTGGCCCTGGGCTTGTTGGAAGTGGGCCCCAGCCAGGGTGGCCCAGGGATGGGCAGTCCCTAGGGCCTTTCTGGCATGTGTCTGGTGAGCTGAGAGGCTGTGGTGCACAACGGCTGTGTCCATGGTCATTCACCTTGGGGCAGGGCCACCCCTGGTCCCCAGGCCTTCCTTGCCCTCTGCACTCCTGGCACCAGGCTGGGCAGTGTAACAGTGCAGCCTTGCAGCCTTCCTGATTGCAGAGATATCAGGGGTAACCCCAGGGTCCTGCTGCTGTCTTACCTTGCTGGGGTGACTACCTGATTAAAGATCTCAAAACTACACCAGTCCCTGGTTCTCTCAGACCTGCAGCTGTGGCCCAACAGGCAGGTGTTTTAGGCCCTGTACCGGTCCCAGGGCTGAACCCTGGGTCTCATCAGCAACCCATTGGACTGTGATGGCCTTGTGGGGAGGGTGGGCTACCTTGGTGGTGTGCTCCCTCTACCCCAGTAGGGGCTGGTGGGTCCTGTGCCGGAGGCAATAGTGGGTGAGCTCTTGCCTGGGGGACGGGTGTGGGGTCCTGACTCCCTCATGCTGCATACTCCCCACCCCTTGGTCAATGGAGCCTGAAGACAAGCTGTTGCTGCCAGATAAAGAATGGAACAGAGGCTGAGAAGGCCTTGCCCAGGAGGCAAAACCCGTTCCATTGCCCACCCCAGGCCACCTGGGAGACCACCTTCCCTTCCTCCACCAGGACGAGTGGGAAACCCTGAGGCCATGGGACAGGCTCCCATTGCCCATGCCTACATAGGAGGGTTCAGGCTCTGATAGAAGACGGTGTGCCCACCCTGTGTCCTCATTCCTGAGTGCAGACACCTTGGGAAGGGGGTTCCTTGTAGTCCTTGGGTGCCCAACTGTGGTCCCTCAATAAAGAGCTACAAGTGAATGCTGGTCCTGCAGAGTTGGGTGTGCATAGGGTGCTGCAAACATCTGCCTTCCCCCAGGAGGCCACTGCAGCCCAGCCCTCCTGTGCCCTGGGCCGCTCCTCACTGCACCCCCACCCACCACACCACTCTGGGACAGAGGAACCACATGGGAGGCCACAGCATAGAGCCTGTCTGTTTATAGATCTCTGCCTGTCTCGTCCGTCTGTCCACCCGTGTGTATATATCTGTATATCTCTATGGAACAGGGAACAGGATAGTTGTGTAAAAATCCAAAATACAATTCTGACTATGAACAACCTGCAGGGTCAGTCCAGGTGTGGCTGTGAAGCCCTAACCAAACCACAGGACACGAGGTTGGGTGAAGGCAGACTGGCAGGTGGGCGACTCTCCTGACCAGAGGTGCTGCCCAGGCCCAAGCCCCTCTGTGTATCCTGCTGGGGCTGTGGTGGCCAACCCACCAGTGCCCAGGACCATGAGCCTGCCCTGCCTCCCCAGGACCAGCCCTGCACTGGGGGTGGGGGTGGGCAGGCCATGGCTGGCCCGGCTCCTCCCAGTCATCTAGGAGATAGTGGGGTCCTTGGCTTTGGGAGGCTCTGAGCCCGTCAGCAGGGAGATGGTGGGGTCCTCTGCAAAGCTGTCCCCTTCGGAGAAGTAGGAGCCCTCTCCCAGCTCAAACAGCACGGGCAGGTCGCTGCTCCCGGTGTCCACGGAGCCAGGGTCCAGCAGGAACAGGGGCTGTGCCGTGTAGTGCACCAGCTGCTTCCCTGTGGGGATGGGGGGTGTCAAGGCTGTGGGGGTCGGGGCAGAGAGGGAGGCTGAGGGGATCTGGCTCACCTGAATCCGGGCTGCTGTTCTCTGCCTCAGGAGGCCTGGGGGGCTCCTGGGGAGATAGGAGCTCCTGGATCTGTGGTGTGGAGGGGTACAGTGAGTATTCCTGCCTGTCTCATTCCCCCCCACCCCCCCACCCACCTACGCACACTGGCCAGGCTGCTGTCAAGGTCAGGCAGGCTCATGTCGGGCACAGTCACCGAGGGGCTGAACAGCTGCAGAGGATCGAGGGAAGTCAGCACTGCACCTGGGGCGGGATGGGGCGGGGTGGGGCGGGGTGGGGCTTGACTCACGTCCAGCAGGGCGCTGGTGTCCACACTGAAGCCGTGGCTGCTCAGCATGGTCTGCAGGTTGTCCAGGTTGGAGTCCATAGCATCCAAGTGATCACTGAGCTCATTCCTGGCCCGGAATGACAGGGTGGATGAAAAAGTGCCCCAGGCCCTGCACCCTGATGCCCTCCTGCAGAAGGGCTCCCCTTGGCTGTGTCCCCCAGGCAATGCCCCCGTGTAGGCCTGCACAGGCTGGAAGATGGCCTGGAAGGCGGTGGGGGGCTCTGTGCCCTGCATGGGTGTGGCTGGACCCATGGGGGGCATCCCGTCACCATGAGGGCCTGGAGGCCTTGGTGGCAGCAGGAGAGAAGAGGTGTATTCAGCTCCAGCATGAGGGTCGGGGTTTCAGTTTTCAGGGTTGCTGAGGTTTCCCGATGTGTTTGGAAAACGGCTGGGGCTGTGCTCAGCGTGTGGGTGGCTCAGCCGGTGGGTGGCTCAGCCGGTGCCCCAATGCTGCTGTGGGGATAAGACCCACGGTCTGGTGGCGGTGACCAAGAGAGCCCAAGGCAATGGGGCACACCTGAGCCATTGGACAGGCAGCCAGGCTGGATCCTGGAGGTGCCCCAGAGACCACTCCTGACAGTAAGTGCAGTCAGTGCCGCAGCCTGGATCCTGCCAGCACCAGAGGCCGTGCCAGACCAGGGAAGCCTGTCCTTGTCACAGGCAATGACCACAGGCCTGTGGCCAGGGGAGGCAGGATGACATTGAGCCCCCATCACGGAGGGGCCCAGAATGCTATTGCCCAGGCCCAGTGCTCATGCCCGGCCAGGCTGGGTGTGGTCCACAGCTGTGTGGGAGGGCCCAAGCTGTGGCAGGGCCCTCCTCCCTCCCAAGTGGGGTCAGCGCTAACCCTGGCTGGACTCGGCCACGTGGAGAGGAAGAGGGGCAGGGGAAGAGGCGGGTGACCCCAGACATCTGTGGAGTTCGAGCCAAACTGCAAGATACAAAAACAAGAGTCCCCATTGCAGGCAGGGGCTGGGCAGGGCCTGGGGGTGTCGAGGCTGGGCCCCGCTCACCGTCTCCTGCTGTTGGTCTGGGTGGCACGACTGATGCTGGGACCCGTGGCCTGTGGCGAGAGGGTGGCGGCAGCAGGAGGGGTGGCCAAGAGCAGGGCCCAGCAGCCTGTCCTGCCACACCCTCGGCTGCTATGGGGTGATCTGGTTGGCACCTGTCTCCCTCCCACCCCGAGCTGAGGTTGGGGCAGCACTCACTTGTCCAGGCAGGCTACACTGAGGCACTTTTCAGGTGTGGAGGTGGGCGGGGGTGAGGGGGGTCGGCCCTCGGTGTCCGTGTGGCCCCTGGCGTCCGTGAGGGCTGTGGCGGAGGCGGGGGCAGGCTCACTCTCCCGCAGGATGGAGTCAATGAGGGCGGTCGGGGACAAGAGGGTGTCCACAGAAGATGGGTTCCCGGGACTCGCCTCCTCTACCCGGGGGCTCTGAGGCGGGCTGGGGGGCTCCTCCTTGACACGCACCAGGGGGCTGCTGGACAGGGGCCTGGACACCAGGCGGGGCCACATTAGCTGGCGTCTTGGGCGGCCCTACCTCACCCCCAACTCTGCCCTGGGCCCAAAAGGGCTCGCCTCGTTGGGGGAACAGGAGGGCTGGGGTGATGTGGCCCCCACCTCTCATCTATGCTCCCGCCGGGGGAGGCCACGGGGCTGGCAGGAGCCAGCTCAGTGATGTCGGAGATGATGGGTCCAGAGCTGGCCACAGCATCGGGGGCGTAGAGGCTGGAGCTGCTGTAGGCCGGGGATGGGGCCTGCAATCAAAGGCAGGAGGCCCATGAAACTCGGGCTGGGGTGACCCCCCCATCACTGTCCACATGCCTGGATGGGAGCCCTGTCCCCGGGGCTCACCGAGTAGGGGCCCGTGCCATGGACGTGCTCCAAGGAGAACTGCCGGCCATACTTGGGCATGGAATGTGCCGAGCCGCTGTCGTTCAGCATCAGGGGGCTGCGGGAAAGGGTGCAGGTCAGCTGCCTCCCTGTCTTGGGCACCCAGGGCAGAGCTGACAGAGGAGGGGGATGGCCCTGGGCCCCGTGCCCCGTGTGGCGGATGCAGGTGTCCCCAGAACCTCACATCTTTCTCTTCACCCCCAGGATCCGGTTTGACTGCACCAGCGAGATGAGGAACTGAATGAGCTGTGGGGAGAGAGGACACAGTCACCTCGGCACTTGTGGGGCCCCCGCTGGCCCTCTGGCCCTGCCCCCACCTTGTTGACGACTTTCTGCTGCTGGGCATGCTTCTGCCGAAGGCTGGCCACCTCCCGCCACAGAGCCTCATTCTCACTGCAACAGACCAGGCTGGGTCAGTGGGGCCCAATTCCAGGAGCCCCACAGACCCTCCCGTCTCCCAGGTGGGAGCAGGGGTGAGTGTGACCATGTCTGGCCTGGCCCAGTCCAGTATGAGAACTGCTGTGTGGAAGGGCTAGGGGACAGGCCAGAGCTTGCTGGTCCCACTGCCCCTCCCTGCTGGGGACAGCTGGTGTCAGGTAGGGTGGTTGAGGACAGAGCGAGCCAGGTGCACCTGGATCCTGGCATCCATCCTGGACAACATCTGGAGGGATGCCTTAAGGGCAGACAGACCCTTGAGCCTCCCCTACGAGGCCTGAGAAGCAAAGTTTGGGGAGGATGGTTCATCAGGCTGCACCACCAGCTGTCCTGTGTCCTGCAGATGCTCAGGACCCTTGACAGGCCTAGGAGTGGCTCAGAGGTGGCCCCACGGGGTAGGGAGAAGCTTCCTGAGCATTATCTCCAGGCAGGTGAGCAGGGCAGTGAGCGGGCTCCTGCTGCTCTGGGAGGCTATGCCCAGCCAAGCCTGTGAGTCTTCTTGGGGCCACCCTGAGAGGCGCCTGTGTCCTAGTAGGCCATGCCCATGTGGTCAGATTCCAAGAATCACAAAGCCAGTGGCTCCTGCTGGACCCCATGAGGGAGAGTCTGAGGCCAGCGCCTCCTCCATGACGTGGGGGTCAAGAGCACCTGCTGCTCGGAGCTGAGGATGCCGCACTGGGGTGTGAGACCTGAGCTGGCCTTCTGAAGTCGCCCTGCCTCAGCTTCTCAGGCAACACTGTGTGTTAGGCCCCTGCTGAGGTTTCCCCAGAGCCATAGGGTCCTGGAGAGGAGGGACTGGGGGGCTGGCTCCACAGGCCCAGGCACGTGTGGGGCAGAGATGCATCTGCCCCCAGGGTTGAGGCGGCTGGGATGGTGACCTGCTGCACCTCAAGAAGGAGTCATGGTGAGGGGACGGGGGAGCAGCAAGCAGTCTGGCCACAGGCCTGCTGCGGAAGCTCCTGCTGACCCTGGCCTGTGGGAGGGGTCTGCTGTACAGGGTTTGTGCTCAAAAGTAGGCTGGTGGGTCCTGCCAAGCTTGGCACCCAGCTTGCCTGTGCTGTGAGCCCCAGGAAGCCAGGATGCCCAGAAGGCACTGGAGGAGATGTACAACTCCCTTCTGCATATGGAGAATGGCCCTAGAGCTTTCGAAGCAGCCATCGGTGGCTGGGCTGGGACAGAGGCCCAGGGTAGATCTATGTGGAGGGGGAGGGTGGGGCCGAGCACCTGGTGCCCCAGACAAGGCTCTGCCCCTACATCACACAGGGCCTCCTGGTGGGCGCCAGGACCCACTGCAGCCCACAGTGCTGGTGTGGGACCTACTGCTTCATGGCCAGGAGCTTGGAGTCCATGCACTCCTGCTTCCCCTTCATCAGCTGCACGTCCGTCAGCAGCTTAGTGACGCTGTCCTGGCGGATCTTGATGTCCTCGCTCTTCAGGGTGGAAACCTGGATCCCCCCCACCCCGCCCCAAGAGGAACAGGAGTCACTGAAGTGGCCTGGGAGCTTGGCAGGCTCAGCCTCGCCCACGGCCACTGGGTGTCCCAGGAAGGGGACGGGCTGGGGTGGGAGCTCTGAGGGAGAGGTGGGTGGGGAGAGCTGTGGGAGGCGAGGGCAGGCGAGGGTACAGGCCACACTTACACTGGTCACTTTCCTCTTGATGTTCTCAAGGAGCCGCTCCTGGCCACGCAGGAAGCACGGGTGCTGGAACTCCGTGTCGTCTCTCTCTGGCTTGACCAGGCCGCCCTGCTCGATGTGGACCACTTTCCGGAAGCCATCTGCACATAACAGGGTGGTGGTGGCTCTGCCTCAGGACGGGACCAGACAGCCTCCAAAAGCGGCCACTGCCCCGGGAGGCTGCTGGGGACTTGGCCCTGGTAAGACCCCATTTTGCCTCCTCAGAGCCCATGCCTGGGTGGCCAGGTGGTCTTGGTCTAAGGGAGACCCCGTGTCCCCACAGGGCTCCCCGAGCCCGACACACATGTGAGTTCAGCTCAGGCTTCACGGTTCTTCCCTGGGGACCCCAGGTTCACACCCACAAGGACCCTCCCCCACCATGGAAGAGGCAGCTGCCCCTGGCCCCCAGGCATGTAGGGTTCCACACCACGCCCCTGGCCAGCACAGAGGGGGCCCATCCTTCTTCCACAGGGTCCTCACTGTCTGCAGGCCCACCTCCGCACGCCCACGCCCCTGCCTGCCCAGAGGCAGCACTCACACATGTTGAGCTGCCGCACGAAGCTGGCCATGTTGTTGTGCTTGAAGTACTTGGGCAGCACCTCCTTGGCAAACTGGCCCTGGTCGAACACATGGAAGCTGTTCCCACTCTGTCAGGAGACACATGGGCGGGTCACACGTGGCGGCAAGGGGCAGCGCGCCTGGGCCACCCCTTGTGCAATGCACGTCCCGCCCGATGGGGCCGGGGCTGGCAGGAGGTGAGTTTGTTCCTGCGACCACCTGCCACCTGGGCCTCATCTATGCTGCATGGTCTGCATCCTCACTGAGGCCCAGGACTTGGCAGTGGGCAGATGCAGGGCCTTCCTGGCAGTCGGGAAGCCCCTCCCCAGGCATTCTAGAGATGAGCCATGCCACCTTTCCCCTCACGAAGCACCCACCGCACTCTGGCCTGTGTCTGTGGGATGAGTGTTTGGCTTTAAGCAGCACATTTCCCTTAGGAACAGCTAAGGAAAGGGAACCCTAATTTCATCATTCCCTAGGAAAACACAGTTGTGTTCAGAAATCCAAGTTCATTCTTGTTTTGTCACATGAGACAAGAAACAAAGATATTCAAACACTGCATATACTCTTCCTTTTCCATTTCTTTCCTGAGCTCAGGCCCGGAGCCATTAGGAGAAGTTGGTGAGGGAGGCATCCCTGCTGGCCGTCGCCACGGTGGCTCAGAGGGGACAGCGAGAAACCCACACAGCAGGGAAGGGGGCCTGGAGCAGGGCCAGCAGGTGACGAGGGACACTTTCCTAGGAAGTTGAAGACCCAGTGAGGAAATCAGCTCAGGGCAGGGGGATAGGTTTCTCCTTGTCAGGGAAGGGAGCTACAGATGTCGACAGCAAGAAAAGCCAGGACTCCATGGTGTGGTACCAAGTGGAGAACCGCTTTCCAGCACAGACGTGAAAATAAACAGGGCTGTGCGTGTGTGCGGAGGGAGGCGGTCAGGGAAAGGACTCCAAAACAGCAGAAGACAGAAGGTGAAAGCCGCCAAGCGACTTTCCAGAACTCTGAAAATTAACCAAAGCATCACAGTAGCACAGGGAGCATTCATTCAAGAAAAGCAGCCCAATCTTAGTAAGAACTGTGGGCTTTGTGACTTTTATTTTTTTTTTGAGACAGGGTAGAGTTATAGAGATGGGGTTTCACCACGTTGCCCAGGCTGGTCTTGAATTCCTGACCTCAAGTGATCCATCCACTTCAGCCTTCCCAGGCGCTGGGAAAAGAGGCGTGAGCTACTGTGCCCGGCCAGGCTTTGTGGCATTTTAACATGCCCTATTCCCCTCCTTCTGCAGCCCTGAAAACCAACAGCTGCAGTCCCTGTGGGAACCAGCATCCTGGCAGCCACTGAGGTGTGGGGCAGGGCTTGGGCTCTTCAAGGCCTCATTCCCAGGGAACTGTCAGTATCTGACCTGAAGAGTTCACTTGCAAGGCTGTCTCTGATCTGACTTGAAGCTCTCCCGTATAAAAAGCCTTTTTCCTAGGTGTGCTGTAACATCTAGCGGTGATGTTTGAATGCTGTGGCTGCCTGAGGCATGCACGACAGCTAACCAGGAGACCGGGCAGGGAAAGATGGAGAAGGAGAAGGAGGCGCCACTAGGGGCTCTGAAAAGCTCTGAGACATTCCCGGACATCTTGCTCAGCTGGGTACATGTGCAGAGCCATGCCCATGTTCAAGAGAGACCCAAGCCAGCCCCCGAGCTTTCACCTCTGGCTGACCTTGAGGCTCTGCATAAGCAGGAGGGAATGGGTATAGTCAGGTTGTCCACTGCCTGCCCGAGTGCTGAAGGCATCCCCAACACACACACAGACCCCAAAGACGGGAGAGTCAGTGGCTCCAGGCATTCAAGAACGTTTCTGCCCCATCACCACCTAAGTCAGTTAACTGAACAGAGACTACAGTTGCCATAAACAGCCTTTACAGAATTAGTCCCAAAAAGCTACCAGACAATAACCGAAACAAACAGGACCCATGGCCAATCTGGGGAGGCGGGGGAATCCGAGCTCCAGAGCTGCCACTTGCTACCTGTTAGAATTCCAGTTTTCTAGTGGGGTATGCTGGCGCATGCCTCTGGTCCCAGCACTTTGGGAGCATGAGGTGGGTGGATCGCTTGAGCTCAGGAGTTGGAGACTGGCCTGGGCAACAAGGCGAAACCCCGTCTCCAGAAAAAATACAGAAATTAGCTGGGTGTGGTGGTACACACCTGTCATCCCAGCTACTCAGGAGGCTGAGGAGGGAGACCCCTTGAGCTCCAGAGGTGAAGGCTGCAGTGAGCTGTGACTGGGCTACCTCGCTCCAGCCTCAGTAACAGACTGAAAACAAACAAACAAAACTCTCGTTTTCCAAAAAAAAAAAAAAAAAAAAAAAAAAAACTAAAGGAAACCACATCTGAAGAACTGAGGTATGAGAATGACATCTTACCAAACAGAATATATCAATAAAGAGATAAAAATTTAATTGTGGTTCTTGCCATTAAAAAAAAAAAGATAAAAATCATAAAGAAGCACAAAATCAGAATTATGGAATTGAAAAGTATCAATAACTCAGATTAAAAGTTAACCAGAGGGGCTCAAGAGCAGACCTGACTAGGAGACAGAGGGGTCAGCAAACATGAAGATAGGTCAATAAAAATAGTCCAGTCTGAGGAAAAGAAAGAAAAAAGAAGGAATAAAAATGAGCAGAGCCAGCTGGGCATGGTGGCTCAGGCCTGTAATCCCAGCACCCTGAGGGGCTGAGTTGGGTGGATCATGAGGTCAAGAGATTGAGACCTCCTGGCCAGCATGGTGAAACCCTGTCTCTACTAAAAATACAAAAATGAGCTGGGTGTGCTGGTGCGTGCCTGCAATCCCAGTTGCCTGGGAGGCTGAGGCAGGAGAATCGCTTGAATCCAGGAGGTGGAGGTTAGAGTGAGCTGAGATTGGGCCACTCTGCTTCGGCTTGGGTGACAATCCATCTCAAAAAACGAAACAAATCAAAGTATTAAAAGACCCTGCCACTCAGTCATTCTATATTGGCTGGGTGTGGTGACTCATGCCGTAATCCCAGCACTTTGGGAGGCCATGGCAGGAGGACTGCTTGAGCCCAGGAGTTGAAGATCAGCCTGGGCAACACAGTAAGACCCAGTGAGACTCCCCTTTGAAAATGGAGAGATTTCCACTTCTGGAACAGCCATGTGAGGAGCTTTGTGGAAGCACTTCCTGTGAAGCAAGCAAAGCTTGCTTAAAGTCTCAAACTGTCCTAAAGGCATCTAACAGATAAACACGTATTGAGTAAAATTTGCTAACACTTGGTATGAACAGCGACTCTTGGTGGCATTTGAGCCTCAGCTTCCTCTTTCCCTCCATCCCAGCTCGCCTGATGTACACTACAGTTGAAGGGAGGGGAACAAGAAGATGGGGATGCTTCTTTCCTCAGTTCCCAGTGGTTTCCTGGATCTCATGGGCTGGAAAGACCACCAGAACTTCTCATCCTCACTGACTCCAGGTTAAAGAGACTAAGTTCCTGGTGCATGTGACCAAGAGACTAGGGCTCCCTTCCTCCACCTTACCCACCCCTCCGAGTGGAGACTCCACCCCAGCCACAGCAGGCAGAGGACACCCAGGGCTCTGATCACCCTCTCCTCAGCTCTCACCTCATTAAAGCATTTTCAAAACTACAGTTTTTTTTTTTTGAGATGGAATCTCACTTTCTTGTCCAGGCTGGAGTGCAATGGCGCAATCTTGGCTCATTGCAACCTCTGCCTTCCAGGTTCAAGTGCTTCTCCTGCCTCAGCCTTCTGAGTAGCTGGGATTACAGGTGTGCACACCATGCCTGGCTACTTCTTATATTTTTAATAGAGATGAGGTTTCCCCAGGTTGGCCAGGCTGGTCTTGAACTCCTGACCACAAGTGATCCATCGACCTCGGCTTCCCAAAGTGCTGGGATTACAGGTGTGAGCCACCGTGCTTGGTCTTAAAAACCACAATTCAGGCTTTCTGGGTTAAAGCTGTAGGGTAGAACACCCATGCTGGGAAAGCCAGACCAAGAAGATCAGAGGCTGCTGTCTTGCCCAGTGCCCACAGCGGCGGCACAGAGAATTTGCCTGGGAAGGTAGGCTGTCCAGAAGCAAGGAGACCTGAAGCCCTTGACTTGAAAGTTCAGCCCAAGAGTGCTCTTAAAAACAATAGCTCTTTTAAATTAAGAGAAGCAAGTGAAACCACAGCCTTGTTCACCTGCAAAGGGAAAGCTGTGAAGAGCTCTGCTGGGGCCAGAACAACCCTGAGACTGACCTCAGAAACTACCACTGCTCAAAAGCCCCGCAAAACACCCCTGCACACAATAATTCAAACAGCAAGACCCCCATCTATGCAAAAAATAAAAAATAAAAGAGATGGAATCATAACCCCCAGCAGAAATTCTGGAGCTGAGCAGTACAACAAAGCAGAGCTGCTGGCCGTGTGGTGGATGCTTAACTTCACACAAATTCCCCGGCTGCTTTCCAAAGTGAGGCACCGTTCACGTTCTCAGCAGCGTGGGTGAGTTCCAGTGGCTCCACGCCCTCCTCAGCACCTGGTGTCAGCCATTCTAGTAGCTGTCACTGAGGTTTTGGTGGGCCTTTCTCTGACGACGAATGATACTGAGCATCTGTTCAAGTGCTTATTTGCTATTTATCTGTCTTCTTTTGATTTATCTGTTCAAACCTTTCGCATTTTCCAATACATGTTTTTTTGAGGCAGTCTTGCTTTGTCGCCAGGCTGGAGTGCAGTGGCGTGCTTCAGCCTCCACCTCCTGGGATCAAGAGATCCTCCCGCCTTTGCCTCCCTAGTAGCTAGGAGATAGGAGCACACCACCATGCGGGACTCTTTTTTTTTTTTGTCAAGATGGATCTCCCTGTATTTCCCAGGAGGGTCTCAGATTCCTGAGCTGAAGCGATCTGTCCGCCTTAGCCCCACTAAGTGCTGGGATTACAGGTGTCAGCCACCATGCTCAGCCATTTGTCTTTTTTTTAAAGGGGTTGTCTTCCTGAGTTACAAAAATAAATAAATAAATAAATAAATAAATAAATAAAAATGAAAATAAATATATTCTGGGTACCAGATAGGTGCTCTGCAAATATAGTGTATGGTTTGTTTCTTAATTTCTTAACAGTGTATTTTGAAGAGGAGATATTTTTAACGTTGATGAAGCAGACTTTATCAATTTTTTCCTATTTTGTGGTGTCCTAACTCAAGATTAAAAGGGTTTTTTTCTCGAGAAGTTTTGTTGTCTTGGTTCACATTTCACCTCCCATCCATTCTCGGTTTTGTAGATGGTGTGAGGTAAAGGGCAAGGCTCACGTTTTTGTTTATGGACGTCCCTTTTCCCAGCACTGTTTGTTGAACAGATTATTATTTCTCCATTGAACTAGCGGCACCTCTGTCAGGAGCAACCAGCCTTGGATGGGTGAGCCTATTTCTGAAGCAGGTAGTCTGCTCCGTTCGTTTACATGTTTACATTAATGCTGATATCTTACAGTGAGTCTTGAGGTCAGACAGTGTAACTCTTCTAATTTTGTTCTCCTTTTAGTAACACTAAGTCTTCTGTTCCATGAGCATACTATTTCTCTCCATTTATTTAGGCCTTTAACTTACCCAGTTTTTTTTTTTTTTTTTTTTTTTTTTTGAGATGGAGTCCTGGTGTAGTGGCATGATCCTGGCTCACTGTAACCTCTGCCTCCCAGGTTCAAGTGATTCTCCTGCCTCAGCCTCCCAAGCAGCTGGGATTACAGGCACATGCCACCATGCCCAGCTGATGTTTCTATTTTAGTAGAGACAGAGTTTTACCACGTTGGCCAGGCTGGTCTTGACGCCTAACCTCGGGTGACCCTCCTCGGCCTCCCAAAGTGCTGGGATTACAGGTGCGAGCTGGCATGCCTGGCCAAGGAGTCGAGTTTGGGCCAGGCGCCTGTTGCCCTGCTTGGGAAAGGTGTGGTACCTGGTGGTCAGTGGCAGCTGGACCCCTCTGGGAGGGAGCACAGACTATGGAGTTGGTTTCACCATGTTCCGGTGCTCACTTAGTCAAGCCTCTTCACACCATGAGCCTCAGTTTTCTTATCTAGAAAGTGGACATTGTGCCATCTGCATGAATGGCCATGGACAGAACAGGACAAAGATCGAGAAGGCCTGACCTCGTATTTTGCACAGAGGCTGTGCAAGGACAGCTGTGTGCCTTCACATGGCCATACCTGGAGGCACTCTGGTCCAGGGATACATCGGGGCCTCCAGACCCTGTAGTGCTCCTCACAGCTACTGTTGTGGGGCCTCTAGCATCTTGGGCCAAATGCCAACCTTCAAGCATGGAGCCAGTGGGCCTGCTGGGTCCTGGAAGCTCTCAGAACCAGGGGAGCAGGAGTGGCCCTGCCTGCTGTGGGAGCTCTGGACACGATCTGGGGCCAGGGTCTGAGTGACTGGGTGTGGCCAGGTCAGCTCCGCTTCTGTAAATCCTCATGTGTTGACGAGTGGACGCCTTGCCCCTTGCCTTACTGCAGGGAACACTCTGCTCCCAACTGTCCACCCAGAGACCCATCCCCTCCACCGTGGCCATCTGACCGCTGGCTTTCAGTGGACCCCACCTCACGGGATAGCCCCAAGGCCTTGTGACCTCCAGCTCTCTCAGTCTCAGGGACCCCCAGGGTCTCAGCACATTCTTCTAGAGTCCTTCCTGCTGCCAAAGAGAAGAGAGCTGCACCCATGTGGCTGGAGCCAGGTGAAGACAGATGACCAGGAACCCACATCAAAGGAGGCCCTCACTCTGAGGGCCATCCAAACGCAGGTGGGTCTTAAAAAGGAATGCCTCTGGGCCAGGCGCGATGGCTCAAGCCTGTAATCCCAGCACCTTGTGAGGCTGAGGTGGGAGGGCAGCTTGAGTTGGGCAATATGGTGAGACCCTGTCTCCACTAAAACCTTAAAAAAAAAAAAGCCAGGTGTGGTGGTGTGAGCCTGTAGTCCCAATGACTCAGCTGAGGTGACTGGATCACTTGAGCTCGGGAGGCAGAGGATGCAGTGAGCTGCAGTCATAGCCCTGCACTCCCGCCTGGGCGACAGAGAGAGACCTTGTCTAAAAAATGATAATAATATAAAGAGTGCTTCCTTATATTTTGCACCCAGGTGCCCCTCTGGCCTCACCCTGATCCTGAGGCCTGGGTCTACTGGAGTTCATCCTAACCTGCATTCATGACCAACATCCCAGCATTTGTCTGGCACAGGTCACGTGGCTGTGCCTTGTTCTTAGGATCCTCAGCCAGTTAGGTGGCTCCTGGGGCTCGGGTGCCACAGCCAGGCCTCAGTCTGGAGTCCACAGCTGCCTAGGGCAGCCACAGTTAGCCCTGTAGGGCAGGGGGACGTGGGGCTGGCTGGGCCAGTCTCTTTTTACAAAATGGATCAGGTTTGAAAACATTTCCTACTCCCACTTATGAAATATATGTTCACGTTTTAAAAAATCTTTTTAAAATATATGTTCACTTTTTAAAAAAGTACTTTAAAAAATATCTGTGCTGGGCACGGTGGCTCAAGCCTGTAATCCTAGCACTTTGGGAGGCCGAGGCGGGTGGATCACAAGGTCAAGAGATCAAGACCATCCTTGTCAACATGGTGAAACCCCGTCTCTACTAAAAATACAAAAAATTAGCTGGGCATGGTGGTGCGTGCCTGTAATCCCAGCTACTCAGGAGGCTGAGGCAGGAGAATTGCCTGAACCCAGGACGGGGAGGTTGCAGTGAGCCGAGATCGTGCCATTGCACTCCAGCCTGGGTAACAAGAGCAAAACTCCGTCTAAAAAAAAAAAAAAAAAAATCTATATCTATATCTATATCTATATCTATATCTATATATCTGTAATCTCTCCATCTAAGAAATACTTTTCATACTTCCTTTCAATTTTGTTAATAAAGGTGGGACAAAATCACTGCTTGTAAGAAACTGAGATGATGGTGAACTGAGATCTGGGCCTTCACTTTCTGCTTCTGTTTGGGTCTCCATGCTGTCAAATTCTCTGAAGAGTCAGCTGCAGCCCAGCAAGGCCCTATAAGAGCCTCCGCTGGTGGGCAGAGGAGCTGCTGCATGCAGAGGAGGAAGGTGGGCTGAGAGCTGGCACCAAGGCACGGGGCAGGGAGGGTCCGGGTCCTGGGTCTCAAGCTCTGCCTATGGAGCTGCCTGTTGGTCCAGGTATTCAGCACCCACACCCCCCATGTCTTTAGGTCTCAGCGGTACTGGATCCAGGTGCGCCTTTCGGATAAGCTGTTGAGAAGTTGCTGAGGGAGGACCACCCATGTCCATGCCTATGCTCTTGTGTGGATCCACCTGTGATCATAACTTTGTGGATGACACAATTCCTCTCCAGGGCAGGCAGGGCTATGCTGTCCTCCATGACTTGCTGGGTCCCCTCTAGGCCCTTGCCTGTGTGGTTGGGCACACGTGGGAATGAGGGTCTAGGGGGTGGGAAATCAAACACCACAGGGATGGGGCAACTACCACAGTCCCCATGAAACGAGCTCTCCTGGGCAGCGAGCCAGTGTTCTGCCTCCTGGCTGCAGTGGAGTCCAGATCTCAGGCCAGGAAGGGGAAGTGCAATGGCTGTCCAGACCTGGTCCCATTCCTGGCCAGGTGCAGTGAAGTCACTGGCCAGTTTTTGGGCCTCAGTCTCCCCCAAGTAATTCAGCCTTGAAAGTCAGTCACCATGCCTGTAATTCTGCCTTATCTTCTTATGACAAACAGGGATGGTTTTCCTTGGCAGAATGGTGGTAAGACTCTGAGCCAGAAGGGGACTGTCCCAGAGAAGGCAGCAGACAGCATGAGGAGCAGGGCTTTCTAAGGCCTCCGACAGCCAGCAGGGCCTGGCCAGTAGGTTGATGGTAGGGTCCCCTTTTGGGACTCTGCCAACAGGGAGTCCTCAGGGCTTGTGTGAGTGCCGTCAAAGCCACAGGATGGGATGATCACCTCCTTTCTCCAGGATAGGCAGCCAGGGCCAGAAAGCTCTGCATTCCCCTGCCCAACCTGGAGAAGAGCTTCTTTCCATTCTAAGTCAGTGTTTCTGTCTCATTGCCATGCTAGCCCCCACTGCTATGTCCCACACCAACCATGGCCACTTCATACTGACCAGGTGGAACCAACACTCACATTCCAGTCAGCTCCCCATCCCTCCCCAGGGAGAACAGGCCCACAGGTGGTACACCTGTGAGTGGAGTGGAGGCCAGCCACAGGCCTGATCACATCTGCCTCCTTTGCTCAAAAGCCCTGCCCAAGACATGCCTTGGTCCCAAAAACAGTACGCTGGGACCTAACCCACACGCCTCATAATCTTTAAGCAGAAACAGCAAGCAGACTACAGGACAGAATAGGTCATGCTAGTAGGATTAGGCTTAGAATATCCCAGAGAATCTCGGATGCCCCTCCCCGAAGGGGCAGGAGAGTACTTCTGAGAGTTAAGGGGAATAGGAAAAAGAAGGGCTGGGCGCCGTGGCTCACTGTAATCCCAGCACTTTGGGAGGCCAAGGTGGGTGGATCACTTGAGGTCAGGAGTTCCAGACCAGCCTGGCCAACGTGGTGAAACCCCATCTCTACTAAAAATACAACAGTTAGCCAGGAGTGGTGGCATGCACCTGTAATCCCAGCTACTTAGGAGGCTGAGGTAGGAGAACTGCTTGAACCTGGGAGGTGGAGGTTGCAGTGAGCTGAGATTGAGCCACTGCACACTCCAGCCTGGGCGACAGAGCTAGACTCTGTCTCAAAAAAAAAAAAAGAAAAAAGAAAAAGAAGGATTAAAGAAGACAGAAACATGGGAGAATTTCCTTTGCATAAGAATGCCAAGGTCTAGAGTGAAGAGGGTGAAGTGAAGTCAGGCTGCAGGAAGGTGCACTGCACCTCACCTTATGGGGACTTGGGAATGGGAAGCCAACGCAGAGGCATCAGCAGGACACATACAAAGAGTTTCTAACAAGAGCAAGATTTCCAGTCTTCTCTTTATTCCCAAACACTCTGTAGGTAAAGCAGAGCCTCAGTAAACCTGAGAAGCAGAAAACCTGGCCTCCTGGCTGGGTCAGCTTCAGTTCACTTTTCTTCATTCCTAACAGCATAAGGAGGCTGTGCAAACAGGAGGCACTCAGCAGAGCCTGAAGAGCTCTGGAGTCTTAGCTCCTGGGAGGCCACACATGTTTGGTGGCACCCCGCCTGTCACAGTCCCTCCAAAAGCTCCCAATTATCAGTGGCTTTCTGTGTTTTGTCTGAGACAGGGTCTCACTCTTGCCCAGGCTGGAGTGCAGTGGCAGGATCTCAGCTCACTGCAACCTCTGCCTCCCAGGTTCAAGGGATGCTCCTACCTTAGCCTCCCAAGTAGCTGGGACCACAGGCAAGTGCCACCAAGCTCGGCTAATTTTTTCATTTTTAGTAGAGTGGGGGATTCGCCAAATTGTCCGGGCTGGTCTCGAACTCCTGGCCTCAAGTGATCCACCCCCTCTGCCTCCTAAAGTGCGGGGATTACAGGCAGGAGACACCCTGCTCGGCCAGTGTGGCCTTTCTTCAGGCCATCAATTGCCAGCCATGGGCTGTGGCTCTGCCCCTCACCGGACACGACGTCACAACCGGGATGCGAACAGCAGATTCTGATCTCCAACTCCAGACAATTCGCTGATTTACTTCTGCAAACCGGAGCTGTCCGGTGTTGCAGGGTCGGATCATGTAAACAAGCCTGCTGCCAGGCAACTGAAGACAGAGGCACGAATAAAGACGCCCCGTAAGGAATGGAAACAAACTCCTCTTGGGAAACCCAGATTTGGGATTTGGAAACGGGCTTGAGATCAACCTGAAGCTTCATGACGTCTTCTTACTTTCTGTTTTCACGGCCTTTCCTGTTCCACTACAGCAACGCCCTCCGCTTCACGTGCCAAGTCCTGACTTTCTCGGAATAGCTGCCGACCCAGCACCCCGTAGGCCATGCCCTGGGGACGCCGATGTCCCCTGGGGCACAGCGTCCGCTGTCGAAGCCGGGCGCTTGCCCCAAGTGCAGACACTTCCGCAACCGCCCAACAGTTAGCAGAAGCCCAAGGCAGGGGACGCCCCATTCACCCCATCCCAAGGAAACTTCGCTAGGGCAGGAATTAAACCGGGAATGGGCCTCGCAGCCACTTTCCCAACCTAAGGCTCTGGGTCTGGGCAAGCTCGGGACCCGTCGCCCTTCTCCGGCGGGGCCATGGCAGGCTCACTCCGCGGAAGCCAAGGTGCGGCTGGGCCCGGCTCTCCAGTCCCCTCGCCGAGCCCCTCCCGCGCCGTCCGCCGCGGCCCTGCTCCCTCCCGGTCCCCACGGGCCCCACGCCCGCGCGCTGCCCTTACCGGGCTCCAGCATATGAGCGCGTCAGTGTCCGGGTCGCTCACGAGGGTCCACAGTTTGGTCAGGAAGGCCGGGACGTTGCTGGGCCCAGCGGCGCCGGGGCCCACTGGCAAATCCATGTCGGGGAAGGCGGGAAGAGGCGGAGGGAGCGGCCGCGAAGGGGGATCGAGGGCCGGGCTAGCGCCGTCGCCGCGCCAGCCGCCCAGGCCGCAGTGCCACCCGCTGCGCACACACAGCCCCGGGGCCCAGCATGGCCGTCGCCATCTTGCAACGGGCGCGCTCCCGCCGCCGCCGCCGCCGCCACCGCCCTCCGGCGTCACCCCCGGCGCGCGCACGCAGGCCCCGACCCCGCCCCGGCCCCTCCGGGAGCCTGCGCGTGCTCGTCCCGCCTCCGTCACCCGCCAATCGGGACCAGGTTGGGCGGGGCGCACCCTCCTGCGCACGCGGCCCTATCGCTGCCGGAAGCGGCAGTTGGGCTCGCGGCCGGCGCGCGGCGGGACATGGCGGATTCGCTCAGCGTGCGGCCGTGGAAGCGGCGGTCGGAGCCCGCGTTGGAACCTGAGCCCGAGCCAAAGGTGACTGCAGGGATGCAGGGCGGAGGGGCGCGTCCCTATCGGGACGCGGCGTGCACGTGGCCGCGCGGGGGCCGGCGGGCCCGGCTGCGGCTGTCATCTGGGCGCCCGTGTCCCGTAACTCGGCCTTGCGCGTGGCCGCAGCTCCTCTGCGGGGGGCGTCCTAGGCAGAGCGGACTGCGGGGTGAAGGACCGCGTCCAGTAAGCAAAGAAACGGGGGAGCGGGGAGAAGTGGGGACCGGGCCCTTGCAGCAGACTCTCCAGCCGTTCCGTTTGTGCATCCTGCCAATAAAAGGGCTCGGCTTGCGCCCCCCAGTAAATGCTTAACCTATTTGTACGCTACTTAATTTCGTTTTTATGGTCACGAGTTAGACATGAGAATAAGAAAACCTGAATAGAACCCATATCTGCTGCATTTGCTGTATCAGAATTCACTGTTGTTCTCTGCCAGCTCAGCCCCGGCTTGATTGGGGGGGTCGTAAAATTGGGTGTTGGAGGAAATGGACAGCCAGCCCCTCACAGCCCCCTCGGCCGCACTGGGTTGTTGAAACTGCCCCATTGCTTTGTGAAGCGAATTCATCCTGCTCCCCATCCCGACTGAAAGGCCCGCAGGCAGCTCTAGGCGTCAGCCAGGTTCTACTTCCACCCTTGGGCTAAATGGTCCTCAGGAGCCAGTTGTGTTTGTCCCAGATCAGGCATGCCATTTTCACTGGTTACTCTGATTGTGTAGCTAACTGAACACTGGAGACGCATCATGACTCTGTGACAGAGGCATTGTGTGAAAACTCAGTATACAATAGCTGATAAATTCGGTTCCTTCCTTAAGTGAGACTTGTAAGCTATTAGGAAAACAGTAAAATCTAGAATTTTGCATTCAACTGCTTCCTTTTTCTTTCCTTTTTTTTGAGACAGAGTCTCGCTCTGTTGCCCAGGCTGGAGTGCAGTGGCTTGATCTTGGCTCACTGCAGCCTCAGCCTCCTGTGTAGCTGGGATACAGGCGCCTGCCACCACCAGCTAATTTTTGTATTTTTTTTTTCTTTTTTTTTTAGGCGGAGTTTCGCTCCTGTTACCCAGGCTGGAGTGCAATGGCGCGATCTTGGCTCACTGCAACCTCCGCCTCCTGGGTTCAGGCAATTCTCCTGCCTCAGCCTCCTGAGTAGCTGGGATTACAGGCACGTGCCATCATGCCCAGCTAATTTTTTGTATTTTTAGTAGAGACGGGGTTTCACCATGTTGACCAGTATGGTCTCGATCTCTTAACCTTGTGATCCACCCGCCTCGGCCTCCCAAAGTGCTGGGATTACAGGCCTGAGCCACCGCGCCCGGCCAATTTCCGTATTGTTAGTAGAGATGGGGTTTCCACCAGGTTGGCCAGGCTGGTCCTGAGCTCCTGACCTCAGGTGATCTACTTGCCTTGGCCTCCCAAAGTGTTGGGATTATAGGTGTGAGCCACCGTGCCTGGCCTTCAGCTGCTTCCTAAGAGTCTAAGTTCTTGTTCCACTTTTTAAGGCCAGTGAGGGACCCCACACCGAGCGTGCTGGGGTCACGCAGTCAGCAGGGCTCTACTCAGAGGCAGCTGTGGTCCTGCTCGGAGAGAGGAGTGGGTGGGTTGACGTGTCTCTATGACTTGTCAGCCGGTCCTTTAAATGTACTCATCAACTGTTGGTCCCAATTTGGTTACATGAGGAGCCTTCTGTTTGAGGACCTCGATTCTCTCCCAGCCTCCAGCCCCTTTTCTAGCTAGTGACCTCATGGCTCTGAGGCCTTGGATGCCAGGGTGCGGTGTGGTCAGGCAAGCTGTGTGAGGGACCCAATGGAGTCCAGCCCAGCCTGACCCGTCAGGGCCTCTGGAGTGGCAGTGGGCGGTAGAGAGCAGTGTTGGTTTTGTGATGAGAGCTGAGCTCCAAGAAGGGGAGATTGTCCTTGAAAAGCCCTCTCCCTATGAGGTGCTAGGAATTAAAATGTTGATGCCAAAGGCAGGAGGCTGTCTTGTCAATGGAGGTAGAAGATTAGGAAGGTTCAATCTGGGTGGATGGTTTTGGTGGAAGTTGGTGACTGCAGGGGCGTGGTCCTGGAGGCCACGCCACGGAGCTGCTGGCCGGTGCATGGAGGGGTGTGAGGCAGTTCTCCCTGCAGTGCTCGCCACCCTTGCCTGGCCGGTGCATGGAGGGTGTGAGGCAGCTCTCTCTGCAGTGTTCGCCGCCCTTGCCTGGCCGGTGCATGGAGGGGTGTGAGGCAGTTCTCCCTGCAGTGTTCGCCGCCCTTGCCTGGCCGGTGCGTGGAGGGGTGTGAGGCAGTTCTCCCTGTAGTGCTCGCCGCCCTTGCCTGGCCGGTGCGTGGAGGGTGTGAGGCAGCTCTCCCCCTGCAGTGCTAGCCGCCCCTGCCTGGCCGGTGCATGGAGGGTGTGAGGCAGCTCTCCCTGCAGTGCTCGCCGCCCCTGCCTGGAGGGCGGTCATCATCATCCACTCTTCCCTTGCAGCCCCCTCTCCTCCGCGCCTCTCCTCTCAGCCACGGTGCCGGCAGCGATTCTGGCCTCTCCGACAGTGAGGAGAGTATGTTCTCAGGTCTGGAAGATTCTGGCAGTGACAGCAGTGAGGATGATGAAGAAGACGATAAGAAGGGAAAGGATGGAGCCGGCAGTGACGAGGGCCCTGGTGGGATGGAGAAGACCACCGAGGAGCAGGTGCAGGTGGGTGAACAAGTAGCCACTGTTGTGGGCTATCCCCCACATGAAGGTGGCCTTGGGCTTTCTGAGCTGCACTGCACTGCTTTCTCCACTATCCTTCGGAACCCCAAGGCCCATGTCCCTCCTTTGCTGTACCTGGGGCACACTTGGGCTCTAGGACGCTGGTTCCATCCCCAGTTGTGTGCCATTCTCGGGAACTCCGAGAATCCACATGCCCAGGCCCTTCCCCTCAGATGCTGCACGAGTGACGCTCCCTGTGACAGGCTGGGTTTCCACGAGGTGTGGATTCCACTGCCTGGGATCGAGTGGCAGGACCCAGCCAAGGAGTGAGCTGCGCAGTGTGGGCAGGGCTCAAGCAGGCGGCATGGGGGCCCCAGCCAGGCCTGACCCCACAGGGCGTCAGGGGCCTGAACAGCCCATGGGGAGAGGGTTGGACATTGTACCTGTTGCAGCTATGGTGAGGAGAGGGTGCACCCACTCTTATTGAGAACAACATGGAAAAAGCATAATTTAACTAAAGCACAGCGTTATTCTTTTCCTTTTTTTTTTTTTTTTGAGATTGGGTCTTGCTTTGTTGCACAGGCTGGAGTGCAATAGAGTGATCTTGGCTCACTGCAACCTCCACCTCCTGGGTTTGAACAGTTCTCCTGCCTCAGCCTCCCGAGCAGCTGGGATTACAGGCACCCACCACGCCAAGCTAATTTTTTGTTTGTATGTTTAGTAGAGATGGGGATTTTGCCATGTTGGCCGGACTGGTCTTGAACTGCTGACCTCAGATGATCCGCCTGCCTTGGCCTCCCGAAGTGCTGGGATTACAGGCGTGAGCCACCACCCCAGCCCAGACTGAGTGAAACTCAATCTCAAAAAAAAAAAAAAATGAAAACTATTCTGGAAATGGTTTGTAAGGATTTGCTCCTCCAGTAGTTTCAGCAGCCTGGAAGTTAGGGCCTGGCTAGTGCAGAGGCCCCTGGGATAGAAACCCGGGAGCCGTGTCTCGTTCAGTCTGTGTTCGCTGTGTCGGATTGGCTTGTTTACTGGGAAGAGAAGATTTGAAATCACATTTAATTCAGGCTTTCATTATAACACTGGTCTATGCAGAGAGAAAATGATGTGCTGTGTCGACAATGGTTTGTGAGATCATGGACAGCTATGTTACCCTTTCTTGTTAAGTTTTTAGAATTAAACAGTACCAGGCCAGGCACAGTGGCTCATGCCTGTAATCCCAGCAGCTCGAGACGCCTAAGTAGGAGGATCACCTAAGCCCAGGAATCCAGGCTGCAGTGAGCTATGATAGACCCACTGTACTCCAGTCTGGGCGACAGAGCAAGACTCTGTTTCAAAAAAACCGGTAAGATATAATATCCTGAAAAATAATGTAGATACAGCGTCAGCACTGTTCAGTAGGGTGGAAGCTCCCACTCGGGGCCCTCACTCCTAATAGTGAGCATAGTTAGTGGTCTCATAGGCATCTTTCTGGGTCTTCTGTCCCTTTTTAAAATTAAGGATTTACATGTTAATAATTTTCTTACTATTAAATTCTTTCTGCTGGGCGCGGTGGCTCACGCCTGTAATCCTAGCACTTTGGGAGGCCAAAGTGGGCAGATCACCTGAGGTCGGGAGTTCAAGACCAGCCTGGCTAACATGGTGAAACCACATCTCTACCAAAAATGCAAAAATTAGCTGGTGTGGTGGCGCATGCTTGTAATCTCAGGTACTCGGGAGGCTGCGGCATTTGAGCCCCGGAGGCAGAGGTTGCAGTTAGCTGAGATTGCACCACTGCACTCCAGCCTGGAAGACACAGTGAGACTGTCTCAAAAATGGAAAAAAAATTTTTTTCACATAATAACGGATGCAAGGCTGGGTGTGGTGGCTCACGCCTATAATCCCAGCACTTTGGGAGGCCAAGTCAGGCGGATCACGAGGTCAGGAGATTGAGACCATCCTGGTCAACATGGTGAAACCCTGTCTCTACTAAAAAAAAATACAAAAATTAGCTGGGTGTGGTGGCGCGCACCTGTAAGCCCAGCTACTTGGGAGACTGAGGCAAGAGAATCGCTTGAACCCAGGAGGCAGAGATTGCATTGAGTTAAGATTGTGCCACTGCACTCCAGCCTGGTGACAGAGTGAGACTGTCTCAAAAAAAAAAAAAAAAAGAAAAAAGAAAACAAAACATATGCAAGTACATGGAAGGCAGCAGAGGTGTCCTGCGGGGTCTGGGTGAGGTGCCGTCTTCCCACCGCTCACCTCCTGGCCTGGAGCTCCAGGTCCTCTGCACTGCTGAGCCTGTGCTCGCCTGCCCGGGGCCCCACTCAGGTTTCTCTGACAGTGTGACTGGCTGCCCCATGCAGGGCATTTCCAAAGCACCGCAGTCTCTGTGCTTCCTCATCCAGGAGGGCCTGAGGCTGCATGGCTGGGGGAAAGGGGGTGATGGGGGGGCGGGGGTGGTCCTCAGTGTTTCCCACGGCCCCCGCCGTGGCGCCTCTGCGTCTGCCTGCATGTCCCGTGCTTTTGCTGAGGGACACTCGGGTCCTGTTGGAGCATTTTCAGTTCTCAAGTGTGATTCTCATTGCTGGGTTTAAATTATTCCAGGTCAGGAGAGTGAATTGTTGAGGTGGGGGCGCTTTCACTTCCTTAGTGGGAAGCCCTCCCATGTAACCCCTTTTCCCACCCACTCATCAGAAGCCACCCAAGCACCTCAGCCTGCTGAGGCCACTCCCTCCTGCCTCCATCCATCTGCAGCCTCGTGGCAGGGGGAGTCCTTTCCCATTGTGCAGCCCCGGGCACTGCTTCCTGTGTGAGCGTGACCACGTAAGGCCTCCCAGGGTGCCACCAAGATGGCCCTGTCATGCCCAGTTGGTGGCCTCAGGTTAGGCCTGTTTCTCTGTCCTGAAGGCAGTCCAGGGCTCCTTATGCCTGTAACTGCAACACGCCACTCATGTCACGGGTCTGTGGGGTTGGGCCTCCCTCATCTGCCACAGCCATCTGGGGGATTCTGCCTCCATTGTTCCTGCCACTCGTTGTGGGTCCCCAACCCAAGAACCCTTCCGTTGAGCGGCTTCTAGAATCAGTGCCCGTCGGTTCTGGGAATTCACACAACAGTGACATAGCAGCTTCTCCTGTGCTGCTGCTTAAGTGTCCTTTGCTCTGCAGTAGGCACACTCAGGATTCTGTGATCCTGGCCGCAGCCTCTTGTGTGGTCTTGCAGACAGTTCACGGGCCTAAGCTAATTTCTCTTCTGCTGCGTGCTCCTGTCTCTCCCCCAACTCCCTCCTGTCACTGTTTCCTCCACATTAGTTCGCAAGACATGGTCCCTGTGGCCTCTGCCTCATGCGTCTGAAAGACAACCCAGCCGCAGAGTCACATCCCGCTGGAACAGTGGCAGGAAGGGGATGGGCGTCAGGCAGTATACGTGTGTCTTGTCCTGGACACATCGGGGACACACAAAGTCAGGCCAGGCGAGGTCCTCACTCCCCAGGCCACTCAGCCCTTGGTGGATATACCTGGCCCAGTGTATGCTATGATGAAGGTGGCTGTACGACCGACATGGGCGGGGAGCTGGGGCTTTTGTCTCTGCCATCCTGGCAGCGATGTGGCTGATGGCTCACCTTCAGAGCCTCGTCCATAAATGTGATACCAAGTGTGTACCCCAGGTCAACCTAGACAGGCCAAGGGTACCTTGCTGAGCACCCCACAGTGGGAGGGCCTTGCGGTGGGGAGCTGGGTGACTGCTGGGAGTCAGCTGCTGGCAGCCCCTGTGGAGACCTGCTGAGACCTCCTGTCTGGGTGCACCAAGGGTGGGCATGCACCTGGCTGTGGTGCCCGGCCACAGGCTTCCCTCTGGTTTTCTGCCCTCATGGTCACAACCCTGCTCTCTTTATTTTAATTGAGATAGAGTCTCGCTCTGTCACCAGGCTAGAGTGTAATGGCATGATACCGGCTCACTGTAACCTCTGCCTCCCGGGTTGAAGTGATTATCCTGCCTCAGCTTCCCAAGTAGCTGGGACTACAGGCATGCACCACCATGTCTGTCTAATTTTTGTATTTTTAGTGGAGCCGGGGTTTCACCATGTTGGCCAGGATGGTCTCGATCTGTTGACCTAGTGATCCGCCTGCCTCAGCCTCCCAAAGTGCTGGGATCGCAGGCGTGAACCACCGTGCCTGTCCCAACACTGCTTTCTTTTTAAGGGCTGTGTGGAAATTAGATGGCATTTATTGAATAGGCAAAGGTGCACGTGGCATTGTGGGCACTTGAGGATGTCCAGGTGCCCCTGAGGGGCGTGCCAGGGAACGAGTCTCCCTTTCCCTTTTGGCTCCTGTCCCTGCATCCAGGCAACTACTGTTTGCAATGCTGAAGTCTCTTTCCAGGGTGTTCTAGACACATCCAAGTTTGTGTATGTGCACAGAGTTTCTGAACAGAAAGGGCAGCGTGCGCTGTCTCAGGACGGTTCTGTGAGCGAGGCCTTGGCTCTGGTGCGCAGTGCTTGGTGCCCGCAGAGTGGCTGGCGGCTCGGTCTCACCAGCTCCAGCAGTGGGCAGTTGCTCTTACGGTTCATGTGACAACAGCGTTGCGCTGTTTCTCACATGTGCACATGGTTCTTGGGACAAATTCCAACAAAATTTCTGGGTCAAAGGGCAAATGCTTTTTTTCTCTTTAAGACAGGGCCTCTGTCACTCAGGCCAGAGTGCAGTGGTGTGATCTTGGCTCACCAAAACCTGAACCTCCTGGGCCCAAGGGATTGTCCAACCTCAGCCCCTGAGTAGCTGGGACTACTGGTGCCTACCACCGTGCCTGGCTAGTTCTTTTTCTTTTCTTTTCTTTTTTTTTTTTTGTATTTTGAGATGGAGTCTCACTTTGTTTCCCAGGCCGGAGCACAGTGACACAGTCTAGGCTCACTGCAACCTCCACCTCCCGGGTTCAGGTGATTCTCCTGCCTCAGCCTCCTGAGTAGCTGGAATTACAGGCCCATGCCACCATGCCCAGCTAATGTTGTTTGTTTGTTTTTTGAGATGGAGTCTTGCTCTGTCACCCAGGCTGGAGTGCAGTGATCTTGGTGATCTCGGCTCACTGCAACCTCTGCCTCCTGGGTTCAAGCGATTCTCCTGTCTCAGCTTCCTGAGTAGCTGGGACTACAGGCACCTGTCACCATGCCCAGAGCTAATGTTTGTGTTTTTAGTAGAGATGGCCGTGCTGGTCTCAAACTCCTGACCTCAGGTGATTGCCCACCTCAGCCTCCCAAAGTGCTGGGATGACAGGGTGAGCCTCCTTGCCCAGCCTCCAGTACACTTAATTGTGAGGTGCTTCGCAGGAAGCGGTGCTGCTCTGGGCTCCTGCGGCTGCCCCTGAGCTGCCTTCCCGCCGTCGGTTCCCCTCATGCTGTTGCTCCTTCATCTTCTCCTCGTTTCATGGTGTTTTCCTTTTATTAAGGATGGGGCTCACACAGCTGGGCTTAACTGAAAAAATGAAAAATAGGAAGAATGAGCCATAGGCCAGGCACAGTGGCTGTGTAATCGCAGCACTTTGGGAGGCTGAGGCAGGTGTATCACTGGAGCCTAGAAGTTCAAAACCAGCCTGTGCCATATAGAGAGAGACCCATTTTTACTGAAAATTAAAAAAAAAGAGCTGGGCGTGGCGGTGTGCGCCTGTGGTCCCAGTCTGGGAAGCCCTTCCGTCTTTCCCCTGTGGTGGGATCGTCCGTGCACTCGGGAGCAGGGCCTGTGCCCGTCCCAGCTCCTCCCCTGACTGCTGGCATGAGGAGCTCAGGAGTGAAGGGGAAGCGGGTGCTCTGTGTCTGGGGATGAGGACAGGGACGGGGCCTGAGAAGATGGGGTGGGTGCTGTGCCGCCCCTTCCCTCCCTGGGTATCTGGGCTTGTCCGCTGTGGGGCCTGCAGCTGTTGCTAGTAGCTTGCTCGGGCCCAGTGGGTTTATTTGTGTTTGTTGTGGTTGGGGGACCGGCATTCCTTCCCCACCCTTTGCATCCCTGCTGCAGTGACTGCTCTTTCCCGGGCCACCTGCTCTGGCCCAAGCTTGCTGGGCCCGCCTCATCCCCTGGCGCCATCTTTCCCTGGCGCCTGCCCCATCCCCAGCCTCCCTGCCTTGAGCCTGGCAGTCCTGCCTTTTTTTTTTTTTTTTTTGAGACAGAGTTTTGCTGTCATTCAGGCTGGAGTGCAGTGGTGCCATCTTGGCTCACCACAACCTCTGCTTCTGTGGTTCAAGTGATTCTCCTGCCTCAGCCTCCCGAGTAGCTGGGAGTACAAGTGTGTGCCAGCACACCCAACTAATTTTTTGTATTTTTAGTAGAGGGGGTTTCTCCATGTTGGTCAGGTTGGTCTCGAACTCCTGACCCGCCTGCCTCGGCCTCCCAGAGTGCTGGGATTACAGGCATGAGCCCCCGTACCTGGCCTTTTTTTTTTTTTTTTGAGACGGAGTCTCACTCTTGTCACCAGGCTGGAGTGCAATGATCTTGGCTCACTGCAACCTCCGCCTCCTGGGTGGTTCTCCTGTCTCAGCCTCCCGAGTAGCTGGAATTACAGGCACGTACCACCACACCCAGCTGATTTTTGTATTTCTAGTAGAGACAGGGTTTCACCATGTTGGCCAGGATGGTCTTAATCTCTTGACCTCGTGATCCGCCTGCCTCTGCCTCCCAAAGTGCTGGGATTACAGGCGTGAGCCACTGCGCCCGGCCCGGCCTGCCTCTTAGTGGCATTCTGTGCCACCTAGATGACCCAAGAAGAGTTCTGTTTCCTGGCCTGGTTCCCACTCCCTGAACCCTCTTCAGCCTCTGCCCTTCTAGCTGTTGATCGTGTCTGCAAGCTGCCCCACTGGAGGGGTGCCCTGGGCTGTGTGCCCCCTGCCCTGCAGTGCTTTTGACACTGGTGCTCCCGGCTCTCCACAGACCAGGTCGGCGAGGAACCTGCCTCCTGCTGGCCTGCCCTGTGCTCCCAGCGCCCTCCCCAGCAGTGTGTGCCCTGGGCCTCGGGCTCACGGGAGCGACCCCTGGTGGCAGTGCCTTCTGTTTACTGCTGGTGTTGAGTGGATCTGTGGGCTTTCGGCCATTTTTTTCCCTTCTGTGCTCATTTAGATTCATTTTTTTCCCTAATTTTGTTTGGCTTTGTTTTTATTTGTTTATATATATATATATAAATATTTTGAGACAGAGGCTCACTCTTTTGCCTGTGCTGGAGTGCAGTGGTGCGATCTTGGCTCACTGCAACCTCCGCCTCCCAGGTATGACCAATTCTCTTGCCTCAGCCTTCCAAGTAGCTTGGATTACAGGCGTGCGGCACCACGCCCGGCTAAGTTTTTGTGTTTTTTTAGTAGAGAAAGGGTTTCACCGTTGTTGCCTGGGTTGGTCCCAAACTTCTGAGCTCAGGCAGTCCACCCACCTGGGCCTCCCGAAGTGCTGGGGGAGTGAGCCTCCGTGTCCGGCCTACTTTGTCTTTTTATTTATGTGAGTTTTTTCTTTTTATTCTTTTGTGCAAAAGTTTCTGTTTTATCAGTTTAATCTGCTTACCACAGTCAAGAATGCGAGAAACGTTGGTATCGTGACCCAAACCCGGAATCCCAGCACTTTGGGAGGCAGAGGCGGGCGGATCGCTTGAGGAGTTTGACACCAGCCTGGCCAACGTGGTGAAACCCCGTGTGAATCGCTTGAGCCTGGGAGGCGGAGGCTGCAGCGAGTCGAAATCACTCCACTGCACTCCAGCCTGGGTGACAGAGTGAGACTCCATCTTGAAAGAAAAAAAACAAACAAGAAAAGACCTAGAATTCAGTGATTTTGAGACGAGTCTGTCTGTCGCCCAGGCCGGAGTGCAATATAGTCTCATCATGGCTCACTGCAGTCTCCACCTCCTGGATTCAAGCAATTCTTCTGCCTCAGCCTCCTGCTGGGATTACAGGTGTGTGCCACCACGCCCAGCTAATTTTTTTGTATTTTTAGTAGAGATGGGCTTTTGCCGTGTTGGCCAGGCTGGTCTCGAACTCCTGACCTCAACTGATCCGCCTACCTCGGCCTCCCAAAGTGCCAGGATGACAGGTGCGAGCCACTGCGCATGGCCTTCCCAGATGACTTAAGGGAGTGCTGCCCGTGCTGAGAGTTCAGACGGTTGGGCAGGGGACCCGGTCAGGGTCTCTGCATAGCTCTGGGAATGGCAGCCACAGGGTGCGTTGCCGCAGCCCTGGGAAACCTGGCCCGGGCTGCCGTGTTGCTGTGGTTCTGGGGTCTGGGCGCTGTTGCTGTCTGGTGGAGCGTGGTCTGGAGCTGCTCTCTGTGGGGTCTGGGAAGGGGTTGCCCAGATTCTCACCCGTTGGTTAGTGGGACCCACCTCGGGCGAACTTGTCTGGGTGTGGACCACAGAGCTGGGGATGGGACCAGGGGCCAGGGCTGGTGGCGAGTTCCCCTCTTGCCTCCGCCCATGCCCGTGCTTTGGGTTCTGTTACAGACCGCCCGCTCCGAGTTTCTTGGCCCCCATGGGGGAGTCAGGCAGCTGCTCTGCGCCCCCGCCCTGGCACTTTGCAGCATCAGACATTTTATAGCATTCTGGATCTGAAGGGTCAGAGTTCAGGCTGAAAGCAGTAGGGTCAGTCACCCCTAGTACAGTGTCACGCTGAGGGGTAGGGGAGTCTCAGGCTTCTGCTACATCCCACTCCAGGAGGGGTGACACTCAGCTCACATCCCGTGCTCTGCGACTTGGGTGAGGATCTCAGGTGAGCACAGCTGGGCCTCTTCTGCATCCAAATGGTCCCTGATGGCTATGTTCATGAAGGGCACCCCCGTTCAGCTGTTCTCCCTCCCAGGGTTCAGGGCTGCACTGACACTATCTCCTGCACCGGGCAGAGCTACACAGCTCTCATGAGCTCAGCCCACAATCCCGTGCTGTCAATGTGGGCTGCCTCCCGTGGCTGGGTAAAGCAGCCGTAAGCCCACCCAGATTTGGGGCGGGGGGACAGGCTCCACCTCTTGATGTGACAAAAATTAAAGATTTGTGGCTGCGTTTTAAAATGGCCATAGTCACCCTTACCCTTGCCAAATACTCTTCCCCCAAGGCTCCTCAGAAATCGTTCCACTGCCAGGGTCTCATCTAAACCAGGCCCGGCAGACTGGAGTCTTCGGGCTCCTCTCTACCCAGCTGTGTGCAGTGGGGCACCAAGTCACAATGCTGTACTATGGTCTCTGGTCTGTGGTAGTCCTAAGGTGGCTGGGCACCTGGCCATTGGTGGTCTTGAGGCCCATGGTGGTCGTGGCCTGTGGTGGTCTTGAGGCCCATGGCGGTCGTGGCCTGTGGTGGTTGTGACCCATGGTGGTCTTGGCCAGTGGTGGTCGTGGGGGTCTTATGGTCAGGGCTGTGGTGGTCATGGAGTCTGTGGTGGTGGCACACATGGCCAGTGGCTCATGCAGGGTTGTCCTTCATCCCTGGGAATGACCCTGCCATTCTTGGGCTCCTCCGAGTTACCTTCCTTTTCCCTGAGAAAAAAACCGAAATTTTTTGGCTTGTATTTTCCCTGGGCTTTTCAGTTCCTGCTGATGTGCTTTCTTTTTTTTGAGATGGAGTTTCGCTCTTGTTACCCAGGCTGGAGTGCAATGGTGCGATCTCGGCTCACCACAACCTCCACCCCTTGGGTTCAGGCAATTCTCCTGCCCCAGCCTCCTGAATAGCTGGGATTACAGGCACGTACCACCATGCCCAGCTAATTTTTTGTATTTTTAGTAGAGACGGAGTTTCACCATGTTGACCAGGATGGTCTCGATCTCTTGACCTCGTGATCCACCCGCCTGGGCCTCCCGAAGTGCTGGGATTATAGGCGTGAGCCACCACACCCGGCCTGATGTGCTTTCTTTAAAATAAAATGTGGGTTTTCTAGGTACCGGTTTATGAGTCATTGCTGTCAGATGAGCTGTCCACACAGAGCTCTTGGATGCCAGCCCGTCTCTCTGCTGGGCACCCTGCAGCTCATGTGACCAGGGCCTTGGGGAGCCTTGCCGACGCCGAGGTGCCAGGTGTGGGATCTCTGGTGCAGCACTGGTTCTCTTGGCCCCCTTGGCGCCCTGCTGGTGACACTGGCTCTGGTCTCTGGGCTTCCCTAGTATTGTCCCTCCCCAGAAGAACCCTCCTGTCGGCAGCCCTGACGAAGACCCCATAGCGAAGGTAGCCTCGAGGGCAGAGTTTCCTTCCCACCGACCCAGGCCCTGGCTCTCTCTTCTCTTCCAGGAGGTGAGGGCAAAGCCTTTGTCACAGGCCTGGTTGGTGGCAGTGGGGCGCGGCCTGGCGGGCCTGATGTTGGGCAGGGAGGCTCTGCTGTAGACACAGTAGGGGCCATGTGCTTGGACGCCGTTTCTGGCTGGCTGAGCCCGCCCTGGGTTTCTACCTTTGGTCCTCATGGTGGCATTCTAGCCCTGGGGCTGGGTAGAGGCCACACAGGGTTCAGGGACTGCAGCTGCCTTCCCTGAGCTCCAGTGGCACTGCCATGTCCTGACACCGTGTCCTCGCGCTTCCCCTCAGCGGCTTCCTGCCATTGGTCCTTCAGCCCCACCTGCCGCTGCCCAGTGGCACTCGCCTGCCCTCTCTCGACATTTCCTTCATCTTCACATGACTCTTGGGCTCCGTCAGGCTCGGCCCCTCCTCAGGGATCCCTGCCTGTGGACCCTTCCCTCATGTCACGCCACTGGCGGCGGAGGTCCTCAGTCAGGGTGTGCCGGGGCTCCTGCAGGTGGTGCTGGGGTCCTGGAGGATCTGGGCAGACTCCAGCCATGGTCATCACGGGAGGGGTCCTGTCCCCAGGAGTCCAGAGTGTGGCGTGGGTCTGTGTTCTGTTGTCCGTATCGTTAGAGGTTTTTTTTCTTTGAGATGGAAACTTACTCTGTCACCCAGGCTGGAAGTGCAGTGGCACAATCTCGGCTCACTGCAACCTCTGCCTCCCGGGTTCAAGTGATTCTCCTGCTTCAGCCTACCGAGTAGCTGGGATTACAGGTGCCCACCACCATACCTGTCTAATTTTTTTTGTATTTTTAGTAGAGACGGGGTTTCACCTTGTTAGCCAGGATGGTCTCAATCTCCTGACTCTGACCTGCCTGCCTTGGTTTCCCCGAAGTGTTGGGATTACAGGCTTGAGCACTGTGCCTAGCCTCTTTAGGGCGTTAGTGGCCTTTTCTTCTGATTTTAAAATTTAATTTTTACTTTTGAGACAAAGTTTTGCTCTTGTTGCCCAGGCTGGAGTGCAGTGGCTCCATCTCAGCTCACTGCAACCTCTGCCGCCCGGGTTCAAACAATTCTCCTGCCTCAGCCTCCTGAGTGGCTAGGATTACAGGCGCCTGCTACCACGCCCAGCTAATTTTGTATTTTTAGTAGAGGCGGGGTTTCTCCATGTTGGTCAGGTTGGTCTCAAACTCCCGACCTCAGGTGATCCACCCGTCTTGGCCTCCCGCAGAGTGGGGATTACAGCTGTGAGCCACTGCTTGGCAAAAACCAAACCGAAACAAACAAACAAAAAATATATATCCAATGCCCCACAGCATCTGTCTTCAGAAGCTGAAGGGGCCTTCTAGGTCAGGCAGTTCCCAGCAGAGGACGCCCCTGCCCGCACCGCCCCTGCCTGCACCTCTGGGCCCAGCTGGGTGCTGCCGCCCCCTGGTGGACTCAGTGTGCCCTGCAGCTATCCCATGGGGATGCTGTGCCCCTGGGAACCCAGCACCTCTGAAGGGTAACTCTGTCCCTTGCCCAGGGCCTGCCTGTGCTGTGGTCTGTCCATGTCTAGCACAGGGGCCACGGGGCACAGAGCTCTGGGTACAAATCTGTCGTCAACTGCCAGGACCCTGGGACTGGCCCACGAGCAGCACTGAGGCTGAGACTCCGAGGGTGCTTCAGCCCGGTCCCCTGTGGAGATCCGTGTAGCAGAGGCTGGGTGGGGGTGGCTGACCACAGCTGGGCGTGGAACTGCCCTCGTGCAGGTCTGGGGCTTGGGGCCAGGGTTGGCGTGTCTGCTGTAGCTGTGGGGGCTTGTGTGCCCTGGGCAGGGGCAAGAGGTCAGTGTCACTGGGTGCCCCAGGCCACTGTCAGCAGTGGTGGGAGATGTGGAAACTGAATCCTTCCTTGTTCCTGGCCTGGAAAAAAACTTAGTCTCCCATCTCTCTTTGTATTGAAGGGAAAAACAGGCAGAGGAGGAGCTTGGCTCCACAGGCCTTTGGCTCCTGCCTGGGCAGGAGGGAAGAGGGGCTCGGGCGGGGGTGGGGCACGCCCGCCCTCACTCTGGGGTTCCTGCGCCCGAGCACTTTACTGCCCCCAAGGGTGAGAGGTGCGCCTGTTTTCCCCATCAGTCCTGGTTCCGCCAGTAAACCCGATCTGGTTGGAGCCATCCTCACCTCCCCAGTCGAGGGCAGAATCTGTTTTCCAGGTTGGGATGTGAATTCTCAGTGGCGCCCACTCTGTGACCTGGTGGGATGGGGTTGGCCTGGGCTGTGGACACGGGGAGTGGGAGAATGCTGGGGGCTGCAGGCATTCTGAGTGTTTGGGCCCTCTGCTGGCTGGACCGGGCTGGATGTGGCTCCCGGGACAATGTGTGCCCTGACCCCTTCAAGAGCATTGTACCTGGTGATGCTGCTGTGATGCCTGCGTCTGCTCCTGCCCCCACCATGTTGCCCCTGGTCCCAGGCAGGTCCCTTTGGGAGGGATCCTGCAGCTTTGATATGGATGGGTATATGGGGTGGTGGGTGGGGGGTGGGGGGTGGTCTTAGTTCTCAGCTGGGGACTTTGCTCTTGACTGCCCCAGTGGCCCTGTATCCAGCCTGACACCAGTGTCGGCCCAGGGACAGAGGTCTGGGGAGGCTGCAGCCCAGCCTTGCAGAGGACAGGGCTGTGGGCAGGACCTGTGGTGCCAGGTGCCAGCCACAGCCCCCAGAGGCTCCCTTTGAGCTGGATGTTCTTGGCCTTGTGCTGTGGCCTGGGCCAGACTGGAGCTGCTCAGAGACTTGGGGGTGATGGGGTGCTTGGGTCTGGGGTCTCCCCAAGGTCAAAGGATACCTTCTATTCCCTGAGGTAACCACTCTCCCCCTCTCTCTGCAGGCTGACACCGATCGCCCCAGGATGGAGATGGCTAATGTCCAGACTGCAGATGAGTATGCCGAGGACAGCTCTGATGAGGAGGTGGGCTGGGGCTTCTTTCCCACTGGCACGGTGGGGCAGCTTCCATTATAGTCCAGCAGGTGTGGGGCCTCGGGGCCAGGGTTGCCCTGGGGGTGCTGGGGCCTGCCCGCAGGTGGGCCGCATTGGCAGGGGCAGAGGCGTCTTGGCGGCAGTGAGACTGCCGAGGCCTGAGTGGGCGTCCTGGCTCGGGGTCCTGCTCCCTATCTGGAAGAGCAATTTTGGGGTCTGGGACACATGCCTCCAGTGTTTGTGGTCACCATCACCTGCGAAAGGGAAGGAGCTGGGTATGGCTCCATGCCCCATGTCGGTCCTGGCCTGTGGACAGGCCCCGGGGCTCCTGTGGCATCTGCAGCATGGCTGTGGGCTCCCTGGGGGCAGCATGCATGGTCTGGGTCGGGCGATGGGCATCGGTGGCACCCCGGTCGTGCCTGCTGTGGGGTGGGCCACAGGTTGGCCTCTGGCAGGACAGGGCTGGGCCACCTCCCAGTGTTCTGGGCAGCAGCGGCTCTTCCCTTCCCCTGGAGTTCCCCCCACCCCCCATGGTGACTGACATGGGCTGGGGCTATTGCCTTCGGGCCTCTGAGTCCCGGGAGCATCTCTCAGGAGGGGCAGGAGGCTGGCTGTTTCTTGTTAGGAGTTTGCTGCTGGGCTGGCTGCACTGGCGTGGAGAGGCTGGGACGGGCTGTGTCCAGGAGCAGATTTGGCTTCGTGGGGGCCGCCCTCATTTGGGAGGGGCTGGATGCTCTGAGGAGCTCTGGGCTCAGAGGCACTGCCTGCCTGTACCCTCCTCAGTGTGGCCTGACCCCAGACAGGGCTGTGGTCCCAGTGGAGCTCCTGGGTGTGAGGTGGAGCCCCATTCGGGCCCTGGGGGGCTGCAGGGGAAGGAGGCTTTGGCGTAGGGTCTTCCCGAAGGAGCTCTTCCCGCCTGCCTGTCAGGGGCTGTCCCCGGGGACCTTGGGGAGACACGCGTTCCCCCCCCCAGGTTCCTCCCCCATCCTTCGGCTCTCTTGGCTGCAGGAGTCTTGGCTGCCCGCCCGATCCGGTCTCTGCTGCGCATTCAGAGAACAGAGACAAAACAAAATAAATTGGTTTCCTGGCCGGAGCAGCGGGCTCACTCAGAGAGGGGGGGCCGCGCCGTGCGCTCCCTGCCTGTCTCCCCTCCCCCTCCCAGGGGCTCTGGCTGTCGGCAGCCACATCCTGTCGGCTACTTTTTTATATTTGGTATTTGGAGAAATCGATGATGATTGTAAATGGAGTGCAGAGGCCGGGGGAGGGGCCTCAGCAGGGCCTGCGGCCCCTGCTGCCCGGGGGTGCCTTGCCGGGGCCTGTGCTGTGCCACTGCTGCCTGCCGGGTGGGCAGCCCCCTGTCGTGCCGGGAGGAAGCTGGCCAGGGCTGTGGGGGCTGCTTCCTCCCGTGATGACTATCCCATATGCTGGTCTGAGTGACAGCAAGGGAGCCAGGATGCCAGCGGCTCGAGGGGGCGGCAGAGCTCAGCTTTCAGGAGCTGGCCAGGCCAGTACAGATGCCTCCCTTCCAGAGAAGTCCGAATCTGCCTGGGCCTCCATTCCCTTGGAGCAGAGTGGGGTGGCCCTAGGGGAGTGACGTGGGGCCACGGTGGGCAGGGAGGAGGCTTGGGAGGTAGGAGATGCTGACCCTGCGTGCTCTGATGAGACAGTGGAGTGGAGAGCAGGGCCTGTTGGGCAGCCCCGTGTCCTTGAAGGTGGCTCTGGTCTTCCTTGGCACTGAGCAGAGGTGGCTGGGAGAGGTCCCTGGACCGACCTCACTGTCAGGGCCCTCCAGGGCTGGCAGCAGGGCAGGGAGGGTGCTGCTGGGGTATGGATCCTGCGAGTGGCCATCTCGGCTGAGGATTAAGGGTGGCGGTGGCTGTGTTGCTGAGAAGGCCAGGCTGAGCTCCTGCTGGTGGGAGTTCCTCCTCGCCACCCCCTGCCCACTTGCCTCGACTTCTTGGCCACTTCCCTGCCCTTCCTGGGTCTGGACCCAGGCCTGGACTGGGATGACACTGGAGCTTCTGGGTCTGTCACTGTGTCAGGGACCCACTGCCAGACGCTGACTTTGGAAGACCTGAGCAGCCCCTCATGGCTCCTTGTTCCCTTCCCCCAGATGTGCAGGCAGCAGCCAGCAGGCAGAGGGAGGCGGGCGGAGCCCCAGGAGGAGGCGCTGGGCCTGGCTGGGGTCCTGCCGCCGGCAGTGGGGGGTCCCCAGGAGCCGGCTGAGCCTCAAGCTGCCCCGCCCCCGCATGGCCACCTCACCCCTCTCCCACCGCGCCTGGAGCTTCACAGACGTGATCTCATCCAGCTGCGGGGACCCCCGGGGAGGTGGGCCGGGGCGGAGGGGCGGGGCGAGGGGGCTGCTCAGCCTTTGCAGAAGCAGCCACTCTGATTTGATTTGAGCGTGTGGGAGAAACTGAGGCTGGGCAGCTGTCAGGTGGAGGATGCAGCCACCCACCCTCCCCTGCCTGCCCAGCAGCCTGCGGCAGTGTTTGTCGGGAAAGTGCTGCAGGCCAGGGGTCAGGGTGGCTGTGAACTCTGGCCGGAGGAGCTGCCCTCTGCTATCCCTTTCCTGTGCCCCGGGGTACTGGGCTGGGGCCATCCCTTGCAAGGCCCCCTGGGGCTCTGAAGGCTGGGGTTGGGGTGTAGCCCTGGTGGCTCCCCGGTGCCCCTGCCCCTGCCTGGGCTGAGTCGGGTTCCCGCAGGGATGCAGCCTGGCCTGCCTGCATCCAGAGCCCTGGTCCCCTCTGCTCTCGCGCCAAGCGCCGTTAATGGCCTCTCCTAGCTACTGAACCGGCAGCTGCCTTCAGCGCTGGCGGCCTCCCACTCCTCTGGGCCGCCCCCGCCCCTTCTTCCTGGCCCTGCGCGCACTCAGGCTTGCGTCGCTGCTGGCAGCGCGGCCTCAGCTCAGGTTTCCCGGCAAGCAAACGGGCCCTCCTCACGCTGCTTGTGGAGGGCGCCCGGGCCTGCAGACCGCCCTGATCTCCCTGGCGGCCATCCACCCCTGAGGCCGCCTGTATGCCTCCCTCGGAGGGGGCTGCTGGCTGGGCTGGGGCTGGCCCTCGGGTCTGGTCCCTTCCCACTGAGGAGGGGCACGGATGCACCCTGCTGGCCTGGCTGTGGGTGGGTGTGTGTGGCATGACTGCTGCTGCCCCTTGGCCAGAGAGGTCCTCCTAGCCTGGCCTGCTGCACTCTTTTCCTGTTTGGGAGAGTCCCCTGGGCTCAGTGAGGAGGGGTGGGGGAAGCCAGGGCCCTCATGGGGGCACCTTGGGCTCTCTCTCAGATGAAGCCAGGCCGGGCAGTGGCTGACAGGTGGGCGTGGCCTCCTGCTTGTGTGCTGCAAGGGTGGTGGAGGCCCGGGCCTGCTGTGCCACTCGGGGCCAGGCTCCTTGGCAGCAGAAACCCGGGTAGGGGGGTGGGCATGCTCCACAGGGCTCTTGAGCAGAAGCTTTGCCCTGGGGCTGGCAGAGCGGCCCGTGAAGCTGAGCTGGGGAAGCTGTTGGAGTGCAAGGCCTGTCGGGCGGTTGGTGAGGGCTGCTGGGTGGGTGCTGGCAGCTGCAGGCTCTGGGCCTTCTGGGGAGGCCGGCTGCAGAGGGCTGGGTCTGGGCGTGTGTCCCAAGGCCAGGGTGGTTCCGCTGGGGATGGGAGTCACAGGTGCGTGTGTGTGGGGAGCTTGGGACTGAGGGGAAAGTTTCCATGTTGAGATGCTGGAGGTGTGTGGAGTTGGGGGCTGGTCGGGTGTAGGGTTCTGGAGCCCTGTCCCCACCCTACCTAGAAGCTGCACTGAAGGGGCTCAGAGCAGGCTGAGAAGGGGTGGGCACTAGGTGTGGGGTGCCGTGCCCCAAGCCTGTGCCCCACTCCCAGCATCCTGCAGGAGTTTCTGAGAGGCCCTGCTTATGAGCCGCCAGGCATTGGGGTACTCTGCAGGGGTCAGACAGCCATTGTCCCTGGGCCAGCCCCACCAGAGACTGAGGCAGGCCAGGGTCTATAGGAACCTCTGGGCCAGTAGTGCCCTCTCTCCAGCCTGCAGACCCCAAGGGGCTGATGTGCTGCCCTCCCAGCTGTGGAGGTGCAGGGAGGAGGCTGAGCTCTGGGCGCATAGCCTCTGGAAGGGCAGACGCATAGACATGAGCAGAGCTGGAGGTGAGGGTGTCTGGGCTGGTGGCTCCTCCTGTCTGGGCCCCCACCTTGGGCTGGGGTCTGCTCAACTGGTTTGGACTTTGGGGAGGAGGCCAAACAGGACCTGGCTTTCTTTCTCCCCTCTGGCCCGGGCTCCAGGGCCCAGCAACCCACTGGATCCTTCAGTCGGGTGAGATGCAGCAGGTGAGCCTCCTGCCCTGGCCTTGCCCTGAATACTTTGACAGATAAAGCCCTGAGGAAGAGGAGGAGAAGGAGGTGGAGGTGGAGGAGGAGGAGGCCTCACGTCGGACAGGAAGGCTGTGTGGCGCTCCGAGACAGGCGGGTGTTGCGTGCAGGGGAGCGGCGAGAACGCTGAACACTACCCGCATTGTAATCGGAGAGGGGCTGGGGAAGAGAGAGACGGAGCGAGGGCGGCTGACCCCACGCTCCCCGGGGACAGGTGGGAGAGGCGGAACGAGGAGAGAGTGAAGGATTCCAGAGGTGGGCCGGCTTCCTCTCTCGCAGACAGACACGGGAGGAGGCGGGCAGCGGGCCAGCCCCATACCTGCAGTTCCAATCTGTGGTCCTGACAGCTGCAGCCACTTTGGGGAGGGGGAAGGAAGGGGGCTCCTTGAGAGCGGAAAAATCCCAGCCGACACATCAGCCAGTTGTGGCCTGTGTCCGGTGCAGTCTGGGCTGGGGGCCTGTCCTTGGGGCTGGGCAGCCCCCAGGAGAGCACTGACGCTGGGTCTGTGTGTGCCCCCGGCTGGCCCGGGTCTCGTGCGGGGCCTGACCCAGAGGGGTCACATGTGTTTCCTGGCGCCCGCAGGTGCTGTGCAGGGCGGGGCGGCTGGTGGTGGGCGCAGGCAGCCGGTGATGAATCATGTGTGCCGCCAGCAGCTCGTTCCCCAGGCCGGGGACAGGAGCTGACAGCTGAGGCCCAGCAGAGCATTTCCAGCCTAGCTCGGCTCACAGGGGCGGCTGCTGGCCCAGGGTACAGGCTGGGCCCCCTTCCGTCCCAGCTGCCTCTGTGGGGCACAGGCAGAGGGAGCCCTGGGTCTCTGTGGAGGTGAGGCCAGCACACCGGGAAGGGAGCCAGGGGCTGTGGTGGGCAGGGAGCACCTGCCACTCCTCTGCCCGGCGGCCGAGAGGGGATTCTGGTGGGCTGCCACAGGCCTGGGGTCAGCCCACGCCACCCCCGGTCTGGTTTGAATTTCTGGAGCAGTAGAGGGTGACGGAGTGTTCCTCCCCCACCCCTCCCCTCTTGCTGGCTGGCGGGCCAGGCCCTCGGCTGCTGCTACCGGTGCAGCTCAGGGAGCGGCTGGGCTGGCTGCCCAGGCCTGAGGCTGGCCAAGCTGCAGCCACGGTCGGAGTCAGGCCTGCAGCAGAGGGCTTGGCTGTGAGTGCTGCACCCCAACCAGTGGGGGCCCTGGGGATCCTTTCAGCTCCGAGTCCTCTGGGTCAATGCCCTTTCTTCTGGCCTCATTAGACACCCCAAATTCTGGCCCCAATACTGGGGACTCTGACCTCCCTTTCCCTTGCAGTCCCTCTTGACCTTGCCCAGACCCCCCAGCTCAGCCGGTACCTTCCCACCTGCTCCAGTCTGCCCTCCGGTGTTCCCGCTCTGAGCTCAAGGCTGGCATCCCCTCCGGCACTGGGCTCTGGCCATGGGGTGCCCATTGGTGCCGGCCACCAAGGTCCTGCACCTGCCTGCTCAGGCCAGCAGCCTCTGGTGTCCCTGCCCTGGGGGACTCAGTATCTTCCAAGTGCCCGCTCCTCAGATTTGTCCCTGACACTGACTGGCCATTGAAGTGGGGGTTCATGTGGAGGTTTGCAACCCCCAGCAGGCCCAGATCTGGAAATGGGGGGCCTGGAGGTGAAGGGCAGGTGGGCCACAGACCCTCCCTACGGAACTACACCCAGTGCCCATGGAGGAAGGGCCGGCGTAGGGGCCTTGGGCCTTCGGGTGCTGTGTAGAGTGCCTGGCCTGGCCTTGTTCCTGGGTCCACCCAATCCACTTCTCACTGGCGCCTTAGCACTTGGGAGGGTGGTGGGTGGGGTTGTGAGGAGAGCACCCAAGAAGGGGAGGGAGGGGGTGCCTCAGCCCCTAGCTGCACCCCCATGTCCCCCGGGGCCTGGCTTCCCGGCGGGCGGGGGCTTCGGCAATGACTGAGCTTGTCCTCTCCTCCCCTCCCTCTGGCCAGCTGTAGGCTCCTGCAGGATTAGGGAAAGGAAATTTGGGGTTGGGTTTCTCTCTGAACGAAACCTGCCGTTGTGACTTTTTATCCTGTTATATTTCTATCAGATTGGACACAGCCCCCCTCTAGCCCTTAATGGCTCTGGCTTTGAGAATTTCCTCCAAAATTACACCACTGCTTCCTGCTCCGTGGTTCCCTGGAGCCTGTCTTTGCAGAGGAGGGGCAGTCCTGGCCCAGCCCTGCACCGATGCCCACGTGGGCCACAGCACCTGGTCTTCCCTCCAGGGGCGCATCCGTGCCTGTGCTGAGGAGGGAACTGGGGCTGGCCGCTGCCCCAACGCCCGCATCTGGCACTGTCAGCCGTTGTCCACCCAGCCGGAAGTCAGGTTGTGGCCCGGCAGGGTTGGGGGGGCACTGCCCGCCTTTCTTCTCTTTATGCCCGCTGAGCTCACACCACTAAATGGTAATTGTCACCTGCAGGGTTTTAATGACTGGCCAGCTGTGTGTAGACCGCTGTGGGGGCTAAACCCACCTCCTGTGGTGGGCGGGGTCTTCAGGGAGCCGGCTGGGTGGTGCCCGGTGGTGAGAGGAGGGTGGCCAGGGGGTCCTCCTTCCCATGTGGGCAGTGCTTCCAGGGTCCAAGTGGCCCTGGTGCAGACGGAGAAGACGTCCGTCCCTCCAGTCCAGGCTCGTGGAGGCAGGGCACCCGCCCCCTCTGCTGGGCAGCACAGCTTGCTCCAATCCTTGTGGCCACTCCTTGGCACTCCGAGGAGGCCAGATGTGGCACCCTCCTCACTCTCCTGTCCCCTGGGTGCCTGGCAGGCCCCAGAGTGGGGCACCCCTGCCCGGCTGCTGCCCCCGTCCCTGTCCTGTGGCAGGGGCCCTGTCCTCCCTCATTCTTCCACCTTCTGCCACACAGCTCCTCCCCCACCCTCTCCCCTGGCAGGGCTCCCTCGTTCCCCACCCCACAGCTTTCCGATAGAGGCCTCCGTGGGTGAGCTAAGCTTGTCCTCACCGCCTCAGCCCAGGGAGGGATGGCCCTGAACCCTGGAAAGTGAGGGCTTCCCAGGGAGCTGCGGATGCTTGGCCCAAGGAGGATGGGACCACCAGGGGTGGGAATGGAGGCTCGGGCTGGGGGTGCATTCTGAAACTTTCAAGAGGACAGTTGGTCTCCATATTTGGAAGATACTGTTTTGTTTTTAATTATACAAAAATTTTCAGACTTTATATTATCATATCAAAAACACAAGATGCCCACACACAGTGGCCAGAAGAAAACCCAGGCCCGAAGCCAGCGCAGAAAGTTCCAGTGGGCCTGGGCAGGTGCTGGGGCCAGCACAGAGTCCCACTGCCGGTGCCTGTCTGTACGTCCGTCTGTCCTTCGGCCCTGCTCGCAGCCAGGGCCGGGTTGGCCTTGGGGACGTGCTCATGGCGGACCTTGCCCAGCTCAGGTCCAAGGTGGGGCTGTCTGTGGTCACCCAGGGCGTCCACCTCCCCCAGTAGCGTCTGCCTCCTGGCTGCTGCCGACCACCTCCTAACTTCGAATCGCTGTCTTTCTGTCGCGGTCCTTGCTCTGCAGAGGGGAGGGAGGGGTGTCAGGGCCCGGCACAGCCCAGTGCCAGTCTGCGCCGCTCTGGCCTCCCTGCTGGGTGCAGTCTCAGGTGGCCAGCGCTGAGGCACCTCCTCCCCAGCTCTCCCCAGCTTCCCCCAAGCGTTTTGGGGAGGGGAGCACACTGCTGCACAGCCGAAATTGTAAAATTAAATTTCCCAGATGTTCAGGCCCCAGGAGCTCGCGCGTGCTGTCTGGAGAGGAAATGGGGATTGGGAAAAGCCGTGCCGTATTTTCTCCCTGCTCACCCTGCTTTTCCGGTGCCACCAAGCACAGCAGGAGCTGTAAATCACAGCTGGCCAGCGTCTCCTGCAGGAGCCCTCACCTCCCCGGCCCCCACATCTCCTGCCAGCCTCTGCCTTCATGTCCCATGGTCCATGTCTCCGGCAGCTCTACAGGGCCTGGCGTCTTGCTGTGCAGCCTGGGCAGGGGGTGGACAGCAGGTGCCCAAGATGGCCTAGGCTGGTGGTGGGCCGCAGGGGCTGTGAAGATCCCAGGGTCCCAACTCTCTTGCTGCCCCTTGCCAGAGGCAGGGTGGGCTTGAAGCAGCATCTTACTTATGAACTCCGCTGTTTTCACTCCACCTTTAAACTTGCTGAATAGGGCAGCTTGCAGCGGCCTGGTCCAGCTCCCCAGCCTCCCCGCACTGGGTAGGGCCCCCTCTGGCCTTCCCTAGCTCTCGCCCCTCTTGCAGCTCCCTGGGAGGGACTCTGCACTCCACTGGGAGCCAGGTGTCCTAGGGACTCCTGGAGAGGAGCCCAAGGAGAAGGCCCAGCCCCCGGCAGGCCTGTGTTACAGGTGTGCCTGCCTGTGCCCTGTTGGGGAGCCCTGCCTGCGTGGCCTCCCCTCCTCTGCCTGGCAGGTGTGGGCTGACGGGTGCATTGGAGGCCCCCTCGGTGCCCTACGGCCCGTGCTCACCAACTTTCTCTGGTTGCTGAGGCAGAAGGTGCAGATCTGTTTTGGCTGGGCGTTCTCGCCGTCTCGGGCAGGAGGTGGTGGTGGCGGTGGCGGTGGGCTGCCCGCGCGCGCTGCGTGGAAGAAGGCTGGACCCGAGTGGCACGGCTGTCCGTCTCCGCAGGCCTCGCCCGCCAGCAGCACGTTGCCCAGGTGCGAGATGTAGCTGGAGGCCAGGCGCAGTGTCTCGATCTTTGAGAGCTTGCGGTCGGCGGGCTCAGTGGGGATCAGCGTGCGCAGCGCCGTGAAGGCCGTGTTCACGCTGTTGGTGCGGTCCCGCTCGCGCGCGTTCGCCGTATGCCGCTGCCGGGGCTCACGGCCTGGCCGGCCCCCCGGCCCCCCGCCCCCGGCTCGCCGGCCCCCAGACCTCCGCCGGGCGCCCTGGAGGCCGCAGCGCGCCGCGTGCACGCGACAGGGTTTCTCGTCGGAGCCCGAGCTCTCGCTGCCGCGGTCCTCATCCTCCGACAGCGGGCTCACCTCGGGGTACAGGTAGCGGCCCGGCGGCGCCGGGCGCAGCGTGGCGAAGGACATGGGGCCAGCGGGGGCGCGGCGTCAGCTCCGTCGCACGCTGCTCATGCCGCCTCCTGCGGCCGCCGCGGGCCTCGCGGGCCACCCGGGGCCGAGGCAAGGCGCGGGGTCTCGGGTGCGCCCCGCGGTGGCAGCTGCCGGGCGCCGCGCGCACATGTGCGTCCCGGGCTGGAGCGGGGCCCTGAGCCGCGCCTTTATAGCGGCGGCCCGGCCCCGCCCCCGTGCACGCCCCGCCCCTCCTGGCCCGGAGGCTCCTTGAGCTGCCCGTCGAGTCCCTGGGCCTTCTGTGGCCACACTTGTGGGGGCGGGGTGCGGGTCTTTGGAGCATCATTCTGTCTCTGGGGATGCGGAGGAAGTGGGAGGCCTGTAGGCCATAGTTGCTCAGGGCCCCAAGACTGCAGTGTCTCCCCTCGCCAGGAGACGGGAAGGAGGTCAGCTGGACCCACCACCCCACTTTCTCCCGTGGCACAACCGTGTTAACCCAGCCGCCCTGGCCCGGTTGCCTGACCGCACCCTGTCTGTCTGACTCCATGTGCGCCAGGTCCTGTCTGTGCCAGGCTGTGTGTGCAGGGGGCGGGCACAGACGAGTATTCAAGGGCCTAGAGCTCAGTCCCTGCCTATCTGTCCTGCACCTGCACCTCCAGGCTTGGCACGGACTGTACCTCCTGCCAGGCCCTGACCAGGCCCCCTATTCCTGTGCTATGTGGACCCCTCCTCTCCCTGTGGGTCTGTTTCTCATCTCCCCCACCTTTCTCCTGTTCCTCTCCAGGGCCACGAGGCCCCTCAGGAGACATACACATACCCCCATTCCCCAGTTTGGGGATGGCCCCCTTTTCCCATGGGGAGGAGAGGGAAGGCAGGGGTGCGGGGAGGTGCTGGGGGTGGCCCTCTGGGGAGAGGCAGGGCCCAAGGGGTCCCTCCTATGGCGGGGGGCGGCAGGCTCCCAGCTGTGCTGTCTTGCCTGGGCCCCTCCCTGTGGCTACTGTTGCAGGAAGCAGCCGCCTGGGCAGCGGTCCCCAGGCTGGAAAGAGCGAGGGTGGCGGCTGGCAGGGGCTGCAACCAGGAATCTGCGTCCAGGAACGTGGCTGTTCTGCCTGGGGAGGGGCCGGGTGCAGACAGTGGGGTGCTCCCACAGAGAGGCCTTGGCTTCTGTCTCTCTGTGGAGTTGGTCAGTTGGGGTCTTCCCTGAGTCCCTGTCTTGCAGCTGCCCACTTCTGCCTAAGGCCCCTGCCAGGGGAGGGAGCCCGAGGGTGATGAGGTCATCCCTGTCTGTGGCTGCCCAGAGCCCTGGCCAAGGAATCCAATGAGGGGGGAGCTCTGGGGTTGGCACCACTTCAGTGGAAAATGTGAAGGTGCAGCTCCGGCGCCTCCAAGGGCGGGGGTGGGGGCAGCGTGGCCGCCGTGCCACGTCAGACCCCAGGGCTGGGGAAAGGGCGTATGTCGGGACCAGTGACCTCAGGGCCCTTGAGGCCAGGCCTGCACTTACCCTGAAACCTCCTCACCTGCTCCCCTGGGTAACCCGATGCTGGGACAGGCCTTGTAGGGTTAAATGCTGACATGATGGCCCCCGCTGGCTGCAGGACATCCGGAACACGGTGGGCAACGTGCCCCTGGAGTGGTATGAGGACTTCCCCCATGTGGGCTATGACCTGGATGGCAGGTGCATCTACAAGCCCCTGAGGACCCAGGATGAGCTGGATCAGTTCCTGGACAAGATGGACAACCCTGACTACTGGTGAGGGCTGGCAGGGCAGAGCCAGTGGCCGGGGTGGGCCTGGGGGGTGGGGCAGGTCTGACTGGCAGTCTCCAGGCGCACCGTGCAGGACCCAATGACAGGGCGGGACCTGAGGTTGACCGACGAGCAGGTGGCGCTGGTGCGGCGGCTGCAGAGCGGCCAGTTTGGGGACACAGGCTTCGACCCCTATGAGGTAGGTGGCAGCGGCTGGCTGGGGGGTTCTGAAGGCATCATCAGGGGCTCTGCCACCCCAGCCCACATGCCCACGTCTGTTCCCCAGCCGGCTGTCGATTTCTTCAGTGGGGACGTCATGATCCACCCGGTGACCAACCGCCCAGCCGACAAGCGCAGCTTTATCCCCTCCCTGGTGGAGAAGGAGAAGGTGGGGCCGCCCCATGCCCCTGGGGCTTGGCCTGGGCTGCCCGCCCTGTGTTGTCCATCCTGACCTGGCTGTCTATGCAGGTCTCTCGCATGGTGCACGCCATTAAGATGGGCTGGATCCAGCCCCGCCGGCCCCGAGACCCCACCCCCAGCTTCTATGACCTGTGGGCTCAGGAGGACCCCAACGCTGTGTTGGGGCGTCACAAGATGCATGTGCCTGCACCCAAGCTGGCCTTGCCTGGCCATGCCGAGTCGTACAACCCACCCCCCGAATACCTGCTTGGCGAGGAGGAGGTGGGCCTGCGTCAATGGGGGTTTGGGCCCTGCCCCCATGCTGTACCCTGACCCCCCTCACCCGAGTCCCCCCGGGCCTCCACAGCGCGCAGCATGGGAACAGCAGGAGCCGAGCGAGAGGAAGCTGAGTTTTTTGCCACGCAAGTTCCCGAGCCTGCGGGCTGTGCCTGCCTACGGACGCTTCGTCCAGGAACGCTTCGAGCGCTGCCTCGACCTGTACCTGTGCCCTCGGCAGCGCAAGATGAGGGTAAGTGGGGGCGGCACGCCTGGGGGCCAGCACATGGGGCAAGGCTGACCTGGCACTCTCCTGCCCCAGGTGAACGTAGACCCCGAGGACCTTATCCCCAAGCTGCCTCGGCCGAGGGACCTGCAGCCCTTCCCCACCTGCCAGGCCCTGGTAAGTGGAGACTGGAGGGCTGGGGTTGTGCCCTCCGTGCCTGGCTACTTGCCTGTTAAGTGGAGACTAGGGGCTGGGTTGTGCCCTCCGTGCCTGGCTCCTCACCGCCACTTTCTCAGGTCTACAGGGGCCACAGTGACCTTGTCCGCTGCCTCAGTGTCTCTCCTGGGGGACAGTGGCTGGCTTCAGGTGGGTCTGAGCTGGGGGCAGCCTTGAGCTGGGGGCAGGTGGGATTGCCAGGTGCTGAGAGCCTTCCTTGCTGTGTCCAGGCTCCGATGATGGCTCCCTGCGGCTCTGGGAGGTGGCCACTGCCCGCTGTGTGAGGACTGTGCCTGTTGGGGGCGTGGTGAGGAGTGCGGCCTGGAACCCTAACCCTACTGTCTGCCTGGTGGCTGTGGCTGTGTAAGTGGGGTCCCTGGGGACAAGGGAGCCAGGGGTGGCACCGTGCTGAGGGGCTCTGTCTGGGCCTGGCCCACAGGGAGGACTCGGTGCTACTGCTGAACCCGGCTCTGGGGGACCGGCTGGTGGCAGGCGGCACGGATCAGCTGCTGAGTGCCTTCATCCCACCTGAGGAGCCCACCTTGCAGCCCACCCGCTGGCTGGAGGCCTCGGAGGAAGAGCGCCAAGTGGGCCTGCGGCTACGGATCTGCCATGGCAAGGTGTGTGGGGTGCGTTGGGAGTGAGGCTTCACGGGAGGGGCCCGGCTCAGCCAATCAGCTAGCCTTGCCCTCCTGCAGCCAGTGACGCAGGTGACCTGGCATGGACGTGGGGACTACCTGGCCGTGGTACTGGCCACCCAGGGCCATGCCCAGGTGCTGATCCATCAGCTGAGCCGTCGCCGCAGCCAGAGCCCGTTCCACCGCAGCCACGGGCAGGTGCAGCGGGTGGCCTTCCACCCTTCGAGGCCCTTCTTGTTGGTGGCGTCCCAGCGCAGCATCCGCCTCTACCACCTGCTGCGCCAGGAGCTCACCAAGAAGCTGATGCCCAACTGCAAGTGGGTGTCCAGCCTGGCTGTGCACCCGGCAGGTGAGGGGGGTGGGGGCTGTGCACCCGGCAGGTGAGGGCTGGGTGGGGACACTTGCATCACAGCCTTGGGTTCTAGGTGACAACATCATCTGTGGGAGCTACGACAGCAAGCTGGTGTGGTTTGACCTGGATCTTTCCACCAAGCCATACAGGGTGCTGAGGTGAGAAGAGCTTGGGGTGGAGGCCAGTGGAGCCCCTCCCTCTAGCCCGAGCCTGCCTTCAACCTGGTTCCTCCCCACAGACACCACAAGAAAGCTCTGCGAGCTGTGGCCTTCCACCCCCGGTACCCACTCTTCGCATCAGGGTCGGATGACGGCACTGTCATCATCTGTCATGGCATGGTGTACAAGTGAGTGCCAGCCCTGCCTGGCCCCCTACCCAGGGCAGGGGTGTCTGGCTGTGTCCTGAGTCATCCTTGTCCCCACAGTGACCTTCTGCAGAACCCCCTGCTGGTTCCTGTCAAGGTGCTGAAGGGACACATGATGACCCGAGACCTGGGAGTGCTAGACGTCATCTTCCACCCCACTCAGCCGTGGGTCTTCTCCTCGGGGGCAGATGGGACCATCCGCCTCTTCTCATAGTTCTGCCGCCTGCCTTGGGGCCGGGGCAGTTGTGCTGGAGTCAATAGAGGCTTTTCCCTGTGCTGCCTGGTGCTCCCACCTTCTTGAATTGGGGTTGCCGACAAAGCTGCCCCCACCACAGCACCGAGCCCCCCACTCAGTTTTGCAAAAGCGGTGGGGACAGCACACCCAGCCCCAGGCACCCTCTGGCCCATCCCCTAAGAGGCTGTGGCACTGCACCCTGTCAGTCATTTGCTGGGAGCAGATGAGTTTATTGGGCACACTGTCTCCCACACCCCGTCTGGCCCCGGCACGTCCCTCACTGAGGGCTTGAGTTTGGTCCCTGGCAGTGACTGTTCTGGGGCCAGGCCCCTCCAACCCTGTGGCTGGTCCTCAGGAGACCCTGTCTTGGAGCTCAGGCACAGGTCTGGGTGGGTGCTCCTTGCTGGGGGTGCTGGCCGGAGCCTCAGGCGAGCTTCACCAGGCGGCCCAGGGCCTCAGCAGCCCTCGTCCGCACCTCTGGGGCCGGGTCCTTCAGCAGGATCTGGAATGCTGGGGGCAGAGGGAGGGGCTGCCTGGGGCAGTGCCTTGCAGCCATTGTGCCTGGGGGCTGTGACCTCCACACGCCTATGCCTGCTCGTGGGCCACGCTCTCCTGACAGCCTTTGCTGGGAGGGCTCAGGAGCCAACGGAAAGATAGTTTTTCCTTTTTTAGTGTTTTTTAAGCTCTTTTGGAACAGTTAAGAAGTTTCCGTGAATTACTAGAGACGATGAGGTCACCAGTGACAAGGAAAAAAATCCTGAAATCCAGGAAAATCACTTAGTCCCTGCGGGTGCCTACAGGGTCAGCAGGGCCCAGCAGAGGGGCCCTGTGGAGGGGGTACTCACCCGAAATGAGCTGGTCCAGGTCCACCTGTGGCTGCTGCCTGGGCTCGGCGTGCAGCACCAGGAACCCTGTGAAGTGGGGGTGTCAGGCGTGGCTGCGGGCAGAATGGGGGCAGGGCAGGGGCTGGTGCTCACCCGTGAGCAGTGGGGCAGCGGCTCGGACGCCCTCCCAGCTGCTCTTGCAGTAGAACAGGCAGGTGCTCAGCAGGCGGCCCAGCAGGTCTGGGAAGTGCTGCATCTGGGGAGAGGCCTGCTCAGCTCTTCCTGGCCCCGCCCCACCTGGCCCCGCCCCACCTGGCCCCACCCCATCCACCTGGCCCCACCCTGCCTCTCACCAGGTGCTTGCAGGTGGTGTTGAGGAACTCCCCGAAGTGCAGGGCCCGGCCCTCCTGCAGGTGCTTCTGGAAGGCGGCTGAGAGCTCCTCACACGCCAGGTTGGGGCCACACATGAGCAGGGCGAACCTGCAGGCCTGAAGGGTGCAGCACTGAGGCTGAATCCAGTTGAGGCCACCCACCCCACCCCCACCCCCACCCCCTGGCTACTCACGCTGGCCACAGTGGTCTGAGGGTCCTGCAGGTGCAGCAGCAGGGGTGCCATCCCACCCATCACCTGGTCCAGGAAGATGTCCTCACAGTCTCCGTGGCAGACCTTGTTAAGGTGCCCAAAGAGGCGGATGGATGCAGTCCGGAACTCCGTCTTCTCCTGGGACGGACATGCAGCATGCATCCCCTCTCATGCACCCCTGTGGGCCTGCCTGTCCTAGCACCACCACCACCACCCCCTGCCCCGCCATTGATTGTGCCCTCGCCTGACACAGGCCAGTAAACACTCCCTGACAGGTGGGGGCTGCCAGGCCCAGCAAAGCAGCACCCATGCAGGTCTGAGCTCTCCGTGGTCACCTAGCAGTGGTGGGAGAATGACACGGAGCAGGATGGGCTGGGGCTAAAGCTCAGAGTGAAAGGCAGGAAGGGCTGGGGCCTCCCTCCCCCACCCCGCCCCATCCTCAGTGCAGCCTACACTGTCGAAGAAGGGCCGGATGCGGATGGCCACGTGCAGCAGCCCCGAGCGCAGGTCCCAGGTCTCCATCAGGTGCAGCAGCTGCGCCAGGCCCACCATGGCTTCCAGGGCCACTGGGCTGTGAGGGTTGTCCCCGTCATCCAGCCCGCCAATCATGGCTGTGAGGAGCTGGGGACCATGGGCCCGCACCTGAGGGTACCCTACATTCAGCCTGGGTCCCAGAGTTACTGTCTGCCACCCCACCAGACGGTGGCATTCATGCACAGCCCCCACCCACGCTGCCTGGGCCCCAGAGGGGCTGGGGGTCACCCCACCTTGTCAGGGCTGCCAGAGGCCAGGTTGGCCAGACCACGGAGCACCAGCCTCCGCACACTGGCGCATGTGTCTTTCTGCCGCGCCGCCAGGCTCTCCAGCAGCGAGTCCAGGAGCATCAGGTCATTGGCCACGTTGCTGTTCAGCAGCTTCAGGCAGAGGTGTCGTGACTGCCCCTCCAGCCAACCCTAGGACCCAACCCACCAGCCCAGGCCCAGAACACCACAGGCTGCCCCCATACCGGTGAGGCAGACAAGAGGTGGAGGACCTACTCCCTGGCTCTCGTATCTGTGGCAACCCCTCCCACTTCTGCTGCTGGGGCCTGCTCTGACCCCCACCCTGCCCTGCTGCATAGCCATGGGCAATATTTTGGCATCTTTGGCCACAAGGGCCAAGACCACACTGCCAAAGTCATCTGGAGTTCCAGGGTCAGCCCTGCCCAGCTACAGATGTGCCCAGCAGGGCCTGGGCAGAGCACAGGTTGCAGGCAGCCCGGATCTTCCTCTCACCAAGAACAGAGGTGTTCTTGGGCAGGATGGAGCGAGTTCTGGCACACCAGGAGGTGGTGGCTAACATCCACTTCCCTCCCTTGCAGGCCATAGTTAAGGGGGCCTTTTAGGGTTCAGAAAAGGGTGTCCCGTGCCTGCCCTGAGCAGGAGGCCTACCCTGTTGCCCAGTCTCCTTCCCTGGAAAGGCCTACCTCAGCCAGGAAGGCGGTGGTGGTCACCCTCTGGACCTCATAGACACTGCTCTGTGTGCATGCCAGTGCCTTCAGCACCAGGGGTAGCCGGGGCCCCGCATGCTCAGCCATGGCCCTGCAAAGGAGGTTGCTGAGGGTGCAGGGGCTGTTGCTGCACTGAACCCTACCCAGGCACCTCCCACCCTGCACAGCCTTGGTCAGTCCACCTCCAGCTGTCAGGCTCTGAGTTCTTCCACTCACAGGTGCCTCCCAGCTTGTCTTGCCAAGTCTCTGCAAGGGTCTCTCCCCATCCCCACCCCAGGGAGTTAACAGGCAGGAGTCCAGGCCACCACTGGCCTGACACACATGGGACCCTTGCCTGATCCTTGTCACGTCCCGGGCCCCTAGAGATCAGTTGGAGCCCAGCCAGTGCTGGAGCTACAATAGGCTGGGCCTGCTCACCTGGCCAACCTGGTGGCCCCCTCCTCGTGCCCTGCCGAGGTCCTGAGCAGCTCCCAGCCTCCCTCTTGGTCCATGCGCTGTGCCACATCCTCGCTGCCGCTTCGAAGCAGCACAGCCCGCAGGGTGTCCACAGCAGAACTGCAGGATTACTGGGGTGCTCAGCTGGTGGGAGCACATGTGCCCCCCTCCCCTCCTGAGCCACTCAGGTCTGCACCCAGTGTGTTGTCCACCTGGTGCCTAGCCCTATCCCTGCCAGAGCCACCCTCCAGGAAGCAGGCTCTGGGCCACCTGCTGCACACCTAGACAATGCTGGGCACCCATACCACTGGTGCCCACCCCTGGGCCTTTCCTGCCTGGCACCTGAGGCTCTCACATCTATACCCCAGGAGACTCCATAGCCCTCTGGGAGGCAGCCAAGCCAAGCCCCTGATCCATTCCTAGTGTTGGCTGAGGCTGGCTGGCAAGTGAGTGGGAGGATGATGCTGAGAGCTGGAGTGGCTGCAGGGGTGCACTCAGCCCACCCATGCTGAAAAGCAGGCAGGTCTCTTCCCACCCCCACCCCAGAGAGTGAACAGGCAGGAACTAAGGCCACCACTGGCCTGACACTTGGACAACTCTTCACCTCTCCCAACTCCCCAGAGCCCTCTGGTCTCTCTGGCAGTGGGAGAAAGGGCTGGGGCTCAGAGGCCAGAAACTGACAGGGAGAGTTTGATGTTGAAGCCTCCACATGGCCCAGCTTGAACCTGGCATCTGCCATCAGCTCAAATGAGCCCTTCCCTGCTGAGGCTGTGTGCTCCTGGCTGCCAGTGGGCAGGACATAGCGTGTGACCCAACAGGCATGGTCCAGGGGAAAGGATACCCTGCACCAGCATCCCCACCCAGCAGGACCCTCCCTTGCAACTCAGGTGCCCACGGCCCCCTGCCATGTGGCTTTCCGCTGCCCACCAGCACCTCACACGTTCAGCTCCCTGCTGCCTGTGGACCTCTGCTTCCACAAGGCTTCCTCCTCAGGAGTGCCTGGCCTAGAGCAGACAACCCCCAAGCGGCATGAGCCATGTGGTGGCCACTGGCTGTGGTGACTGCCACTGCACTGGTCACCTGCCAGGTGTCCCACAGGCTCCCTTCCTGTACTGGGCTCTTGACCAGGAGGCCGCAGCTGTGCTGCGTGGTGTGTTGGGATGTGGGGTGGGCCCTGCCAAGCTGGGGGACAGGTCCTGCTCGCCTGGATGGTGTTTGAGGGATCCAGGAGGGTCTGGTGAGCACAGGAGCATAGGACAAGCTTGTTAGAGATCTAGTGATGGGTCTCATGACGCTTCTGGGTGGTTGGACACACAGGCCGGTGATGCCAGCAGGACTGAGGTGGCCTGAGAGCTGTGAAGAGGCTGCAGCAGCTGAGGGCCATGGGGGTCTTGGCAGCCCAGGAAGCAGGTGCTGGGGGTCTGCTTCCAGTATACCACTGCCTCCATGGGTATGCCTGGGTGGCCTGGTGCTAACCAACAGCAGGGCCAGCCTCTTACATGGCCCTTTATGAGTAACCCCAGGCTCTACTCTCAGGGGGTCCCTCCCCAAGGTAGGACATGCTAGAAGGCAGTTCTGGGTGTACCAGGAGTACCATGGTTCCAGTGTGGGGCCTGGGTGCCAAAGGGGCTTCTAGCCCTGGGAACAGAACAGCCAGCACTGACCAGAGCAGAGGTGAGAAGCACACCTGTCACTGTTAACGGGAGATGCCCCTGACACTAGCAGGCTGGGTCAGCCCAAGCAGAGGGAGGACCCACAGGGCCACAGTCACTTTAGCTCAGCCTCCAGCTCCACACCCTGCTCCAGGTCTTGAGGCTTGCAAGGCGCCATCTGGACCAAGGGCTGCACTCCAGGCTGCAAATGGCGCACACGCAGCAATTCACAACCAGCTACAACAAATCTAACGGGAAGCGTCTGTTTGGCTCAGGAATGTGGTAGTGATTTAGCCAAGGGTCCCTCCCTTGCTTCTGTGGCCAGAACATTTAAGAATGTGGCACCTGCAAGGGTCTGACCCATGGCAGACAGCCTGTATGCCAGGCTCTGCAATCTTCCCAGTGAAGGGGTACCTGGGGGCGGCTCCACAGTTCAGGGGCAGAGGCACTGACTCCCAGCATGCCAGGCCCAGCGGCTGGTAGCTGCCCGTCCCATTCACATTTTCCACTCAGTTTGCGAGGGGCTGAGTAGCCCTGGCAGCTGGCCCCACTGGGGTTTATGAGTCGGCCTGTGGCTGAGCAGCCTGTGGTGCTGGCAGGGGGTTGAAGTGGGGCTGTTGCCCTAGTGCATCCTTGTCAGGGTGCACACCCAAACCTGGGCGACCTGGGTGGGACGGAGCCAGAGCCCTCCAGGGCAGGCAGGACATAGCAGCCCTGTGTTCACACAGGCTCATGGTCCTGGGGGCAGGCCACACAGGTGTTGGCTTGCTCTGTCTTTGCTGTGGCCCCAGGAGGTGTGTAGCACCTGAAGTGCCTCCATGTCAGGGACTTTGGCAGCTCCTCCATGTGGGACTGGGAGCACATGCCAAAGGCCACTCTGCTGGGACAGTTGCAGGGACAAAGCTGGTCCTGCCATGGTTGGCTCCAGCCTACACCCCAAAGACTCCCCACAACTCCACTCCCAAGAGAAGGCACCACCCTGTTCCTGAGCTGCCACATGAAGCTCCCACCAGCTGCCTGTGCTGAGCACCACTGCGCATACTGCCCTCAAAGGCGAGGAAGGCCTTAATAGCCAGCGTGAGAAGGGTGGCCATGGATGTCACCACTGGTGGCTCAGCCCTGCACCTGCGTGAGGCGCCTTGGAGGCAAAGTCACTCTGTGCTCCCCATGTTCCGAACTGCCATCCCCCTCCCCACCATGTTCATGTACACATGTGTGCAGACACATGTGCCTGTGCTTGCAAACCAGTACTGGGGGTGGGAAGTGGGGATCCAGATACCTGCAGGGTTCCAGGTTCCTGGTGGCTAGGGCTGGACTGGCACCCCTCCTTTCCAGAGCCTGCAGGTTCCGGGGCAGCTGGACACCCACTGTGCAGCTGACGCGCAGCAGAAGCGCCACAAACAGCTGGGGGTAGAGTTCCAGCACGGCTGGCCCCACTGCAGGAGTGGACATGACCTCGAACAGTGCACAGCTGGCCTGGGGAGAAGTCACCAAAGGCCATGCCTCCGTCCAGGCCGCAGCAGAGTCTGAGTCCTGCATCTAACAAGCCTGCATACCCCGTCATGCACCCTGTGTACATGGAGGTTTCAGATCCCATGGGTGGAGCCCCAGGGAGCGGCAGCACAGGCAGGGCGAGGCACACCTCTGTCCAGCTTGGCCCTCGGGCAGAGGCAGGAGGCAGGAACAGAGGGGCAACCAGCCTTCACAGGACAGACCTCAGACCATCTGTTCTCAGCTCCTCAGAAGGGAGGAGGAGGAAATTCTCACAGCTGCTTTACTGCTTAAAACATTGCCAAGCTGGGTTTATTTTTTTTCTGCAGGATAAAATGTGAAGTGGTCTCCCCTGAGGGTCCACACCTGTGAGGCCTTTACGAGCCTGTGCTCAGAGCTCCTGGCCGGTGCTGCCGCCAGGTGCCCGTGGGGTGGTGTCCAGGCCACCTCATCGAGGGGCCTCCCCCCGACACCCAGGCAAGCAGGGCAGGGACAGTGTGTCAGGGTGGCCCCGAGAGCCTGACTCACCGAGAGAGGCAGCAGCGTGGCCACGCGGTCTGGGGTGCGGCCCAGCAGGAAGGCTCGGCTCTCCTTGAATGGGACGTCCCTGTTCATCATCTCCAGCAGCAGCCCCAGGACCTGGGTGGCCAGGTGAGGTTCCGCCGCCAGCGCCCGCCACAGCATGCAGGTATGGCTGGAGCAGGGCAGGAGGAGATTCACCTTGAGGCCATGGCTGGTCACAGCACTGCTGGCACCTGGGCCAGGCATCCTTGCCCACCACCACCTGGGTGCTGTGGATCCTGGCTCCACAATGCTCAGACCTGGCCACGAGGCTCAGCTGCAGCCACCTGGGAAATGGCCTCTTGGCCTCAGATCTGAGCTTACCCCTTCCTCTGATGCCAGGGGTCTGTAAACAGAGCTGGTAATAAAGGACACAAAAAAATCTGGGCCGATACACTGAGGGCCCAGGGCAGCAGTGTGGGAAGTCCCTGAGGGGCTGCAGCGAGAGAGAACAAATCTTCCCTGGAGGAGGCAGCATCTGGCCCAGGCCTCAGGACGGCACAGGTCAAACAGTGCAGCTCACAAGGAAACCCAGCAATGCTACCAAGACCTCTCAGATGCCAGACACACCGTGAGGCAGCTATGCTTAGTGTTTACAGAAATAAACAAACTTTAAAGCATGTGATGGGAACTGGAAATTCTAAAAACAGGTACAGCAAATTTAAAAGAAAACCAAACAGCCCTTTTTTAGAAATAAAACACGGATGTGGACATGTTTGGTGCCAACCTAGATAGTAGAAGAGAGAAACAGTGACCAGGAAGATAAAGAAATTACTCAGTGAATAGGAAGCTAAAAAATTTTCAGATAAATTATTGCAGAGAAAGGGCTGGGCATGGTGGCTCATGCCTGTAATCCCAGCACTTTGGGAAACCAAAGCGGGAAGATCATGAGGTCAGGAGTTTGAGACCAGCCTGGAAAACATGGTGAAACCAGTATCTACTAAAAATACAAAAAATTAGCTGGTCATGGTGGTGTGTGCCTGTAATTCCAGCTACTCTGGAGGCTGAGGCAGGAGAATGGCTAGGAGGCGGAGGTTGTGGTGAGTGGAGATCACGCTATTGCACTCTAGCTTGGGCAACAGAGCAAGACTCTGTCTCAAAAAAGAAAAAAAATCATTACAGAGAAACAATAATGTGGGGATGCAGAGGACAGAATAAGAGATGTAGAAGATGGAATGCGGTCTAACATACATTCGATGGATGTCCCAGAAGGAGAGGAAACAGAATGGCTGACAAGGGGAAGGCTGAGTTCTTCAGAACTGATAAAAGATACTAACCTACAGGAAGCCCTGAAGTTGTCTAGCAGAGTAAGTGGCAAGCAACTTCCACCAACAAGCTGCAGACCAGCTACAAGCAGGGAGTGCTTTCCTTGACAGGTGTGGTACCTGGCTCTCAAGAGCAATGGCAGAAGCCAGAAAACGGTCATGTGCTGCCACACACACCTGAGAAAACTCCACTGAACTAGGATACTAGGCCGCAGAAAGAACAGTCACAAGCAATGGCCAAAGACATTCTCAAGTAAACAAAGGCAGACAGTTTGTCACTGACTGATCCTTGTGGAGGGAATTCCAGAAGACATCCTTCAGGTGGAAGAAAAGTAGCACCCAAGAGCAACACCACGTGGGAAACGCAGGTCAGTACTAACCATGCCCCAGAGCAACGCCACGTGGTAAACACGGGTTAGTACTGGCCGTGCCCAAGAGCAACGCCACATGGGACGCAGGTCAGTAACACAAGAGAATGCAGGTCAGTACCGGCCACGCCCAAGAGCAGTGTCACGTGGGAAACACAGGTCAGTGACACCACTTGGGAATCTAAGATCAATAATGAGTGCATCCTAGAGCAACAGCCACAATGGACTCAGGTCGCCTAACAACCCAGCCAGACGCAGACCTCAGCCCATGCTGGACTTCAGTAAGGACACCACGGCCACTTTTTTTTTGAGACGGAGTTTCACTCTTGTTACCCAGGCTGGAGTGCAATGGCGCGATCTCGGCTCGCCGCAACCTCCGCCTCCTGGGTTCAGGCAATTCTCCTGCCTCAGCCTCCTGAGTAGCTGGGATTACAGGTACGCACCAACATGCCCAGCTAATTTTTTGTATTTTTAGTAGAGACGGGGTTTCACCATGTTGCCCAGGATGGTCTCGATCTGTTGACCTCCTCGTGATCCACCTGCCTCGGCCTCCCAAAGTGCTGGGATTACAGGCTTGAGCCACTGCGCCCAGCCACACGTGGCCACTTTTAAGGCAAACGCTAAAAGAAAAGGAACAGACTGCAGGACTCCAAAGTGAGTGGAGAAAGTGATGTAAAAGGGACACTCAATCTGAAAAAAGACAAGATTGTTAAAAAACAAACGTGATAGTGGATTTAAACTCAATCAGTAACAAAATGCAGCTATTTACGATGTATAACGTTGAAAACAAATACAGAGAAAGGTCAACAGTACCAGGATGGAGCAGGGGACCAGACAAGTGCACGTCTGAACAGAAGGTGCCTGCAGGTCCCCCCTGCCAGGAGGTAGCATTTCAGCTGGGATGCACCTAATGGCAGGGCCTCAAAGCATATGAAACAAAACCAAAGCTGACAGGGTAAAGGGCAGGTGCAAGGAACCCTGCATCCCCACGGCAGCTGCACGCCCCTGCCTGCCAGGGGGAAGGGTCACTCTGCCTTGCCCAGCATTGGGTCTCCAGGAGGTCACAGGCCTGGGCCAGCCTCTGTCCATGACTGGGATGTCAAAAAACGAGGGGCCATCAGACCCATGTTCTGAAGGCCTCAGCGAGGAAGGGGGACCCCAGTGGGCTGGCGGGTGGTAGACATGCCCTGCCCTTTGCTGGGAACTGGGAGGTGTGTTTGGGAAGACACAGTGATACATGGTACAGAGAGGGTTGTCCTTGGGCTACTGAGGAGGCTTAGATGGGGCAGTTCCTAGGGGTCTGCTCATAGGCAGCGGTGGATGCCCTGCAGAGGACAAGGCCTGGGGCAGCTGGGACCAAGACACAGGGTGAGTGGCAGCCTCCAGTGTCTGCAGGAGCTTGAGGCCAACAGAGCAGCCAGGTAGCTTCCGGGCCTTACAGGAAGGCAGAAACAGCAGCTCCCCTGTGGGGGTGCCGTGCAGGATCCCGATGTGCCTGGAGAGGAGCAGTCCCCACAGGTACCTGAGAGGCTGGGGACTCTCTCCATGTCACTTTCTGTCCCAGGTGGCCTAGAACCATGGGAACTCATGCAGAAAGCCAGGGTGCAAAGGCAGATAGAGGGCTCAGGGGACCACCATTCCGGAGGGACTCCTGAGCCTGGAGTCTGGGCTAGGTACCTGTCCAAGGGCAGAGGGCTGCCCAGGAGGCTGGACACCACGGCTGCACAGTGCTGGGTAGCCAGGAGGTAGATGCTATGCTGGGCGGCTGGCAGGATATGCTCTCCCTGGACCTCCTGAAGCTTGGAGCGCAGCACACTCACGATCTCAGGCACCTGTGGACAGGTGGGACGTGGCAGTGAGGCCACGTGTGGGGAGCAGCCCTAGGCACACACATCAGCCTGAGGGTGTGGGGCCACCAGGGAGGCCCCATGAGATGCAGAGCTCTGTACTGCTGGTGACACCCTGAGGCATGGCTGGCATCTCCTGTGGGCTACAGATAGCCCACCTGGATTCCTCATGGAAAGTGGCCAGTGCCCTGGGAAGTAGAGGAAGGCACATGTAGCCCAAAGGTTGGTGCAGAGCTGGGCAGGCAGCCAACAGAACCAGTGGCCCCGTGCCCTCGCAGCACACCTGCTGGGTCCAACTCTCAGGCTCCCTTGGCAGGCCCACCAGAAGCAGGACCCACACAGCTGCCAACTGCACCCCTGCAGGAGTCAGCTGGGGACCTAGACGGACAGGGAGATGGATTCCCAGACCGAGGCTGGAGCTGGGCCTGAGATACAAGCATGGGACTTTGGGGGCTGTAAGTTTGCGACTGTCCTGCCGCTCCAGAAAGCAGGTAAATGGAACAAGGGCAGGAGGACGCTGGCTCACCCCCTAGTGCTGCAGCAGCATAGCATGTAAACCTCACTCTGGGGGATGGCCTTGTTGCAAGGGGGTTCCCTGTCCATGGTGGGTATTGACCTGGGAGTCTACTCTCCAGCCCCAGCCATGGTGACCCCTACTGACAAACGCCTACTGCACAGCTGGAAAATACCACTCTGGGGTGAAAACAGACAAAGCAATGAGCTATGAAGTCAGGCTTGCCTCACCCTGGGGGCGGCTGACAGACTGCAGGCTCCACCCACCCCAGGGTTCCTGGGCCAGGGCTAGGGTCCTACTTCCTGGCTGTGGCCAAGGGACCCACCAGATAGCCTGGGCAGCTGGAAAGGAGAAGGGGCTGGTTCAAGGTGCAACAGCAGGTAGAACTGGAGAAGATTCTGACAGCAGAAACTTCTGGGCCAGGCCCCCGCCACTTGGTGACGCCACACCGTGGCGAGACACGGCTGAGGAGTGCAGGAGCCATGCCCAGTGGAAGGTGCCCAGGCTGATCCTTCCTGGTCACTGCCGCTCTCAAATGAGCTGTAAACCTCTTGACACTGCTTTTATTCCAAGACCTCCAGTGCAGAGCTGAGTGCCCGGCTCCCTGCAGTAGCAGCTGTGTTCTGATGACCTGTTTCTTTGCCTTTTTCTCTACCTATTAGTCCCTTGTTCTAGCCCGGCTACGTCTCTGACAAGACAACTGCCAGGGCTGTGGAAGCTGCCTGCTGCATGCCCACTGGTTTCCTCTGTACTCCTGGCTCCAGGGAGTGACTTTTGCAGACAGGCTCACTTTAAAGCCAAGACCAAGCTGATCACCCCATGATGTTATCTGAGCTGCTGGGCTGTGCCACCCACACTGGCTGCTGACACAGCCTCTCCATTCTCCTGAGTGGTGTGAGGGGCAGTTACCCCTCTGCCAACATGCAGCCTGGGTGACTCCAGTGGATGCCCAGAGCAACTACTTCCACCACCTTAGTAGTTATGGGTCCACTGGGCTTGCCCACCTTCTCATCAATGTTGGCATTTTCTCAAAAATCTGTTGCTTTCACGGTAGCTTTTTGAGTGTCTGAGAACACAGTTGTTTGTGGATATATATACTCTACTGTTCTTCAGATCTCTTCCATGCACATATTTTTCCTCTTCCACTTTACGTTTTGCTTTTTTTTTTCCAGAACATCTTCCTTGAATTACATTTTGCTTTCATGGATGCCGGCTCTGTTCCCATGACTTGTCTCACAGAAGTCTGTCTTGCTAATTGTTTCGTGGGTTTACTTACCTTCTCCAATATTTTCTTTACTTTTGCATATTTATTTTATTATTAAATTAGATGGAGTTTCGCTCTTGTTACCCAGGCTGGAGTGCAATGGTGCGATCTCGGCTCACCGCAACCTCCGCCTCCTGGGTTCAGGCAATTCTCCCGCCTCAGCCTCCTGAGTAGCTGGGATTACAGGCACGTGTCACCATGCCCAGCTAATTTTTGCATTTTTAGTAGAGACGGGGTTTCACCATGTTAACCAGGATGGTCTCGATCTCTTGACCTCGTGATCCACCCACCTTGGCCTCCCAAAGTGCTGGGATTATAGGCGTGAGCCACCGCGCCCGGCCTGCATATTTATTTTTTTAAGCAACTTGAACCCGTTGGTGCATATGTGCGCTTGAATCTATGCTTTTTACAAACTAGGGAAACAGCCTGGGTGTGCTGGGGGTGGAGGGCTTGCAGGGTGGGGGCGGTTTTCACGGTCACCTGTTAGCTGTCGACTCTAACACATAGTCTTGAGCAAGCTCCTGCTTCTGCGGACTGCTGGGCAAAATCCATGTGGTCCCAGGACGAGGGGCAGGATTCCAGCTGTCTACTCTGCAAGGCTCAGCTGCACCTCACACCTACCAGACTATTCAACTGGTCTCTGGGTTGTGGCTCCTCCCTCCATGGTGAGCCCCTGTGCAAGGTCCTCTCCCTTCCTGTCATGCTTGGCCCGGGTCACTGAGATGTAATTCAGAGCCCCAGAGTGTACCATTGTAAATGCACAGTTCCAGGATTCCAGTGCACTCAGGGTGTACAACTATCACCCCCAAAGGAAACCTGTCTCAGCCTGGGAAACATGGTGAAACTCTGTCTCTACGAAAAATACAAAAAATTAGCTGGGCATGGTGGTGCACACTGGTAGTCCCAGCTACTCGGGAGGCTGAGGATGGAGGATCAATTCAACCCAGGAGGTTGAGGCTGTAGTAAGCTGTGATCATATCACAGCACTTCAGCCTGGGCAACAGAGCGAGACCCTGTCTCAAAAGAAAGAAAGAAAGAAATAGCCAGTCTCTATTAGCAGTCACTCCCCATTTGCTCCCCAGCCCCTGGTCACCTCTGTTCTCCTGTCAGTCACTGTGGATTTGCCTATTCTGGTCATTTCGTGAAAATGGGCTCATATGATTATGGCTTTCAGTGTCTGCTTCTTTCACTGAGCATGATGTTTTCCAGGTTCATCTGCCTCATAGCCTGTGTCAGAGCTTCATGCCCCTTTATGACCCAGTGATACTCTGTCGCACGGATGGACCACATTAATTTTCCCTATTCATTTGCAAAGTGATAGGCCCTGGGCTGCTTCCCAGATGGCATGAGCAGCGCTGCTGGGAATGGGTTGCTGTGCGCACCGTGCTCCATTCTCTTAGGAAGATCCCTGGGGCGCGATTGCTGGGTCACTTGGCAACTCCGTTTGGCCTTCCCGAGGTGGCAGCGCCACTTTCACCACCACCTGTTTCACATGGACCCTCCTCCTCTCCTGTCCTTTCCTCAGCCTCCCCGCACATCCTCTCAACCCTGGGAAAGCTGCCTCCTCCTTGGACACGCCCGGCCTCAGGAGCCTGCTGTGCTGTCCTGCCCTCTGCACTCTCTACTTCATGGTCATTTTACGCTGGGGGAGGTGATATGTCACCTGATAGGGCCACATGTTCTGATTCAATGTCAGAGGAACTCAAAGCCCAACAGCATCAGCCTGTCTCTGCAAGGGTCTCAGGGCAGGGAAGAACACAGAGGTTTGACATGACAGCTGGGTACGTGATGCTGGCTCCAGGTGTGCCTGTGGGGCTGTGCTGCAGGCCTCTCAAAGCGTTAGCCTGGGGGTCAGTAATGCCTCTGCCCGGCTGGGCAAACCTGGGCTGGGAAGAAAAGAGCTGGACAGCTCCGCTGTGCAAAAAGCCCAGCAACGGCCTCAGTGTGATCCGGCCACTCCCCTTCTGGGCATGTCCCCAAAGAACTGAAGGTAGGGACTTGAAGAAAAATTGCAAACCCACATTCGGGAGAATCTGCCCAAGTGTCCATGCACACAGACACATGGAAAAGCACCACACAGCACATCTTACGCTGAGCCCCACCCAGCACCTGGGGCTGCCGCCGCCAGCCTGGTCCTTCCCACATGAGGCTGATGCCAGCACCCAGGCCAGTCCATCCCACGCTGAGCCTGATCCAGCACCTGGGGCCGCCACCACCAGCCTGGTCCTTCTCTCACCATCTGCAGAGGTGGCCAGGGGACCTTACTACCCTCAGATCTGACCTGGGGCCCCACTGCCTGCACAATAAAACCCAAACCTTCGATGGCCGCACTGAGCATCACACTCTGCCTCCACCACCCTCCGGCCTCCCGTACCTCCTGGGTCCTGATGCCAGCATCTCCACCCTCAACCTCTTCCTCCTGCCTTGCAGTAGTACTGGGACATGGCTTTCCAGAAACCACACTGTGCACAGCTCCCATGGCGTGGGCCCCCCACCAACACTCTCTTCTCCACGGTACATTCCTGCTCACACCCCTCCAGGGAACTATGTGCAGCATGTGCATATCCAGTGGAGAAACTTTGTGCATGTATATCCCAGACACAGAAAGCACTCCCACCAGCTGGGCACGGTGTCTCGTGCCTGTGATCCTAGCACTTTGGGAGGCTGAGGTATGTGGATCACCTGAGGTCAGGAGTTCAAAACCATCCTGGCCAATGTGGTGAAATCCCTTCTCTACTAAAAATACAGTAATTAATTAGGCATGGTGGTGTGCGCCTATAATCCCAGCTACTTGGGAGGCTGAGGCAGGAGAATCGCTTGAACCTGGGAGGTGGAGGTTGCAATAAGCCGAGATCGCGCCACTGCACTCCAGCCTGGGTGACAGAGCAAGACTCTGTCTTGGGGTTGTGGAGCGGGGGAAGCACTCCTACCAATCAATAAGAAAAGCACAGGCAGAAAGACTGGCATCTCCAAAGGACACAGCCAGGTAGCCAGTAAACACACAGATGAGTGTTCACCTCCACAAGCCACTGAGAAACACAAACGAAACTCTAACACGAAGCCGCCACACACTCATTCCAAGGGTGGGAAATACATCGATGGGCAAGGCAGGCATGCAGGAGCCAGCCGTGTTCCTGTCGTAGGAGAGAGGGCCCCCGTCCAGGGATGAGCACCAGGGCCTGGCCTTCAAGTCTTGTTGCTATTGTGGGCATGTCCCCAGCTGCAACGGGCCCTCAGCTCCAAAGGACCTGGAGCCTGTGACAGCCGTAACTGGGACCTTCCCAAGTGTTCATGGAGACAGACGGATGAACAATCGTGATACGTTCGCTGTGGAGTGTGGGCAACAGGCAAGTGTAGTGATGACAGGCACAACCTCACACACATGCACATTGAGACCAAGGGACCACACGTGGACACTGGGTTCCATGTATACGACGCACATGCCAAGCCAGTGCAGTGGTCTTGCACTGTGGGGCAGTGTTGGTGCCCGAGGGGTGACAAGGGGGACTCGAGGGGAGGCCATGGGAGTGGGTGGGATGCTCTGCTTGCGGATGTCCCAGCAGCTTCCTGATGCCCCACACTCTGATGCTTCACTTGAACACAGAGCTTGAGAATTCCTCTGTGCAGAGACTGGGTCCCGGGCCTCAGGCCTCTTGAAGACTCATGAGCACCCATCCCAGCTACCAGCTGGCCCATGGGAGCCCGATAGACCCAGAAGGGCTGGAACACAGGATGTGCGTTTCTGACGTGCCTCTCAGGCATCTGCGCAGAGCGGCTGCCAGCACGGAGCCTCACACAGCACTGAGCCTCACACACGGCACTGAGCGTCACACGCGGCACAGAGCCTCACACACAGCACTGAGCCTCACACACGGCACTGAGCATCACACGCGGCAGAGCCTCACACGCGGCACTGAGCCTTACACAGCACTGAGCGTCACAGTTAGCACTGAGCATCAGCTGCAAACGACTGCATGAAGGCCACATAGTGAGAGGCAGTGGTGGGGCTGGGATGGCCCCAGACACGGGGGTGAGGCGAATGAGGGGCGGGGCAGCAGGAGAGGCCCACCGCTGGACCCTGGTATCCCTCAGCTCGGTGGCCTCCTGGGGACCCAGGTGAGCCCTCCGTCCATGTCCACACCAGCAATGCGAGGAGGGGCTCAGCCAGGTCTCAGGAAACATTAATGCTTTCACGTGCCTTTCCATTTCCTTTTCCCCCTTATTCTCTCAGCAACTGTTTTTGCCAAATTCTAACCCCTGTCTTCAGAAATAAGAGAAAGATTTGTCCATAGCAGCCCTGCAGGGAGAAGGGGCAGAGCAGTGAGGGTCACACCCTGGGAGGGCCAGGGAGGGCAGTGCAGGACAGGCCAGGGCCAGCCTCATCACGCCCACACCCGAGGTACCACCTCTCCGGGAGCCACTGCCCTGCCCTCCCTGCCCTCCCCTCTCTAACTGTCTCCTGGAGCTGGAGACCCACTCCTGCCCTGCCCTCCCACCCTACCCCACCCTCTCCCTAAGCCTCGCCCCACTCCTGCCCCACCCACCCCACACCTCCCACCCTCTCCTGGAGAGCTCCGCCCCGCTCCTGCCCCACCCACCCCACACCTCCCACCCTCTCCCACCTTCTCCTGGAGAGCTCCGCCCCGCTCCTGCAGCAGGCAGTTGATCATGACGGTAGCTGCTCGGGAGCAGTTCTGGTCGTGGTCTCCCAGGCCCTCAAACATAGTTAGCAAGAGGCTGATGAGCTGGTCTGGTGGGAGGCGCCTGGCAATGATCTAGGAGGAAGGTGATGCTGGAAGGTTGGGGAGGAAAGGGGAGCACCTCCAACACCACTTCTCATAGGCATTGTCTCAAGGGCTTGCGTCAGGGCAGAAGGCCATGTCCCTCCTTGAAGCCCTGCCCCGCCTTCCAGCCCTGTGCCTTCAATAAGCTCAAAGCACGTGGGTGGGGTCTTGTTCTCCAGAAGCTACCAGGGCCTGCTACAGCGTGGCGGGCTCCCAGAAGGTGGTGCCTGGGCAGCTGCAGGCTGGGTCACAGCACCCTCCTCGGCTCCCTCTGGCCAGTGAAGTAGGCTGGGAGCAGCCTGTGGTGCAGTCACCCTGGAGTTCTCTAGAACACGGGGTCAAGGGCAGATGGGCCTTGGCTCACACCTGTAATCCCAGCACCAGAAAGGGCCCAGTTGACCCACCCTCCTTCCTCTGCAGGAGACACAGTCTCTGGACCTGGAAGGCCATTCCTAAGCATCAGAGGGAGACAGGCAGTGCCCCACATGAGAGCACTGAGGGAGGGGCAGCTTTCTTATCCCCTTGGAGGGACTTTATTTTGAAATGCAATTCTTTAATAGAACGCAAGTTTGTGTTTTAACATGCTGAGCCTCAGAGTGGACCAGGCAGGGTTAAGAGGGATGCAGTGCCCAGGGCCATCCTCCCTCCAAATGGCAGTGGGCAAAGCACCTTGACCAGCTGGAGCCGATGGCAGGGCCTGGCCCTGGCCCCTTGGCAAGAGGGCTAGAGCCCGCTGCACCCCGCAGACAATGACCCCAGCCCCCTACATGGCTCTCGGGTAGGCTTTGGGCACAAGTGCTGCACAAAGCAGCCCCTGGAGATTCTATTGCAGAAAACTGCACGTTCATGGGCAGGCCAGGGCGTAAGTGGCAGGCAGAGGGCGGCCGGGCCTTGTGGCATCCCATTCCCTCCTCAGCCTCTGCCAAGTCTCAAGACAAACAGCACCTTCCTCTTGCATGGACTGCACTGCCCCAGCGTAGGTGGATGTGGGTGATGGGGCCAGTCCAGGGCAGCGCCAGCAACACAAACACCCAGGCCCCTGCTCCTTGCCCACTGGCCATGGTGGCACTTACAGAGGCTAGGGGAGGCCAGGTGCTGCCTCGGAAGTCCCTGTTAGCCCCAGACAGTGCCGGCCTGCCTTCCGGCCGCAGAGCTCCCAGCTGGTACCTGGCCTACGCTGTGGCAGGTGTGGAAGAGAATGGCGGGGTCAGGGTGCACGAGGCCATCCTTGAGGCTGAGGAGCCGTTCCACCACGTCATCGCGGTAGTCCTGGGAGAAGCCTGAGAGGTGGCAGGAATGGGCAGTCGGGCCCAAGCCCTCCCTGGTGATCCCGCAGCCTGGACTCTGTACCTCATACCTCCCGGCACCCCTGCATGACCACTGGCCTCTGTATCCCTGACAAGGGCTCACCCTCATAGCCGAGCTGGAGGTAGAGCAGGGAGTGGACGCAGTCCATAGCCTCTTGGCGGGTGGCAGGCCACAGGTCTGCACACCTTGGGGAAAAGAGGCCGACGAGTAGGCCCAGGTTGTGGAAGGGTACCAGGGCCTGGAGGAGGAGATAGCTGGGCTATTGGAACGCTGGGGGTGGGCAGATGCCACCTATGCCACCTACACCCAGAGGAGGGCTAGAGTGTGGCCAGGAGTGCTGCTAGTGTCCATGAAACTCTGCGCCCTTGCTGTGGCCAACATGGCTCCCAGTGAGCTCCTCCCTCCCCTCCCACTCCAGCGTGGGCCCCCGCTCAGCTCAGCTCTGACCACACCTTGTCTACACCCAGATCACATAGGATCCCATGCTGGGCCCCTACAAGAAGGGGCAGGCCATGCCAATGTAGGATAAGCAGGTGTGTGCAGGCAGACAGACAACCAGGATTAGGAGGGGGCCCCCCAAGTGGGCAACAGAGGGCAGGTCGGGGTGGGAGGAGCACACGGGCTCTGCTGATTTGGGTGAGGGGCAGAACTGTACAAGACCCTTACATCCTGACTGGTTCTGGTCCTACCTTCCAGAGCCTTTGTGTTCTCCTCAGTCCTGCCCCCACCATACCCCTACCTGCACACCTCCTCCCCAGCATACGTACCTGTTACCCTCCCACCACTTGCTCCCTTCTCAGCCCTCACATGAGAGGCCTTCCTGGGAGGTGTTCCTACCCTGCCCTTGCACTGGCTCCCAGGCTCTGATGCTGTATCAGACGGAAACCTGGCATCTACCTTGGTGCCAATGAACCTTCTCATCCCCAAAATCACCATGAGTGAGAAATAATTTCAACTCAGGGCAAGGCTGGAATGTCAGCTGAAGACTGCGGGTAAGCCGCCATGTTCTTGGTGAGGTTAGACACATGCCGCACCACGCACCAAGGGACACTGCAGCCAGACCAGGGTTATATGATGGCAGACCACAAAAGCATGCAGGTGGGAGCAGCCCTCAACACACAGGATTTGCTCACATAAAGATGAAAGTTTCAGCTGAGTGCGGCAGCTCATGCCTGTAATCCCAGCACTTTTGGAGGGTGAGGCTGGCAGATCACCTGAGGTCAGGAGTTCAAGACCAGCCTGGCCAACATGGCAAAACCCTATCTACTAAAAATACAAAAATTAGCCAGGCGTGGTGGGTGCCTGTAATCCTAGCTACTCGGGAGGCGGAGGCAGGAGAATCGCTTGAACCCAGGAGGTGGAGGTTGCCGTTAGCCAAGGTCATGCTGCTGTACTCCAGCCTGGGTAAGAGAGCGAGACATGTTCTCAAAAAAAAAAAAAAAAAGAAAAGAAAGTTTTGGTGCATTAAAAAAAGGCCAGGTGCAGTGGCTCACATCTGTAATCCCAGCACTTTTGGAACCCAAGCCAGGAGGATCGCTTGAGCCCAAGAGTTTAAGACCAGCCTAAGCAATGTAGCAAAACTCCATCTCTACAAAAAATAAAAGATTAGCTGGGTGTGTTGGCATGCACCTGCAGTCTCAGCTACTCAAGAGGGTCACTTGAGCCCAGGAGTTCCAGGCTGCAGGGAGCCATGTTTGCACCACTGCACTACAGCCTGGGCAACAAAGTGAGACCCTATCTCAGGGAAAAAAAGAGAGAGAGAGAAAAAAAAAAAGCCTAAAATAATCCTGATAGATGACAAAAAGATATTTAGCAAAATCTACTATCTGTTCCTGATAAAAGTTCTAATTAAAATAAACAGATGCTTCTGGAACATGATAAAAAAATATTGTCAACCAAATCAAGCACTGTGCTTACCAGTGAAGCCCTGGAGACCAGAGGCGCACGTTCCTCCTGGCTAACAGTAGCCCCTGATGACCATGGACTACATTCTGGGCAGCCATGCCTAACAACTCCCAGCCTTGACAGGCCCTCAATCCACATCTCCAGGGAGAGGACTGTGGCGTGAGCTGGGGTGGCGGCCAGAGGAAGCCAGGAAGCCTGCCTGCAGTCTGGGTCATGAGTGTCTCAGGGAGCAGCACCCTGGCCAGGGACCCAGGTACTCACGCTGACACGAAGGTGCTCCAGGAAGTAGCGCAGCAGGTGGGCACTTACGCCCAGGGCCCGTGCCCGCTCGTGACCTCTTGGGGACTTGATCCACGGGCTCAGGTGCTGAGGAAGAGGGGGCTTCACACAGGCACTGCTCAGAGGGCAGCCCTGGGAGCAGGAGCCTTGTGCATTGTGGGCCAGCTCAGTGTCCCTGCTGGGCCATCCTTACCAGCCTACAGGGGGCCAAGCTGGGGACCCAGAGTGGTGCCACCACAGGCCACCACAGCTCCTCTGGCCCTGCCACTCTGTCCTCCAGTCTGGTCATAGACACAGGCCAGCCCAGGTGAACCCAGGGCCAGAGAGACTGTGGAGGCACAGGTTGGTGCCCACCTTGGTCCTAGAAGAACATACTCTGAGCATGGGGGTCAGCCCTGCCCTAGCTCACTGCAGCACCACCCTGGCAGTGGCCCCCAGACAGTCAGGAGCCATGAGTACCCATGGGCCCGTCCATCCGCGCACCATGAAGTGGCAGGAGAGGAGGACAGACTCCAGAGGTCCCACCACGGTCAGGGCTTCCCCATCTGCTTGCTGGCCCAGATCGGGGGGGGGGGGTGCACCTGCCTGTTCATAAACTGCCCCCAACTGCAGAGAGCACCAAACTGTCCCTGTGGTGCCCCCATGGGGAGAGAGAGCCAGGAGAGGCAGGTGAGGGGCCAGCGGCCAGGTGGAGCCCCCTCCGTGCCCCCATCCCCGCCCCCACGACAGTTCCCATCCCTGCACACCTCAATCATCATCTGCAGGCCCTGGGGCGTCATGTTCTGCTGTAGAAGGCTAGTCAGCAGATCCTCAAGGGCGTGCAGGGTGTCCAGATACAGAGACTGGAAGGAGAGCCAGGCCATCCGGCCCCACCAGTGACCCCACCGCCTACAGCGGCCTTCCCGCTGCTCCCACAGTTGTGGACACAGGCAAGGGAAACACCGGGATACCTCCTGGCAGCCTCCGTCCTCCCCCTTGGGCTCAGGCAGCAGGGCCATGACACTGTGCAGGCAGCCACGGATCACATCCGCCCAGGCCTGCTTGTCCAGCGCTGGCTCCACGGAGCTAAGCGGCGAGTTAAGGGCCCCAGACAATGATCCCAAGGCTGAGGCTGGACACCCAGCAACCTCCATGGAGCACAGCCACTGCCATGTTTAATCTGCGCCAGACCATGGCAGCACCCCATGCAGCACACACACACACACACACACACACACATACACACACAGACACACGAAGATGCATGGGTCTGTGCAGAGGCAGGAAAGGATACACCAAGTAAGTGCAGGTGAGCATGGCTTTCTTCCGAATAGGTGTCCTCAGGGAGTCCAGAGGCTCTGCCCTGATGAACTCCTGGGTGAGGCAGGTGCGTGACTCAGCCCTTGGAGGAAGCACCAGCTTCTCCTCCCTGGTCAGCCTCTGCCTCCCAGACTATGTGACAGGCAGCACCCAAGGAGCAGAGCCCCACTGGTCCCTAACACAGCCCCTCCCATGTTCCCAGGCTATATTCATGTTATCACCCTTGGTGCTCCCCATCCCCACCTCTGACCTCAGTCTCCCAGGAAGCTGCTTAAGGATCAGCCAGGCTACAACCGCACTCACCATCATCTGTGCCACCAGCTCTGCTTTCCGGCTGAAGTGGAAGGAGCCAGCCTGGGTGCTGCTGCAGATGGCGTGGCTGATCATGCACACACTCTGGACGAGGCACAGCTTCAGGGCTGGGTCCTGCAAGGACACAGAGCTACAGGAGCTGCCCATGCCTGCTCTCCAGGGCTGAACCTGCACACACCCCTTTTCTTTCCTCTGAAGCCAGATGTGCTGCACTTTGCTCTCAAAGGAGCCTCCTGCTTATCAAAGTCCATGTAGAAGAAGAGGGGGACCCACGGATCCCCTGTGTCACACTCCAGGGAAGCCAGACTGTAGAGCAGACGCTGTGTGGTGTGACCAGAGAGTCCCCCACAGCAGAAGAGCCCTCCAGGGGCTGGGAAGAAAGAGTCTCTCAGAACAGCCCCACCCTCCCAACCACCACAGGAGAACCAGAAGTGCCTGTTCTTCAAGGAGGAGCTGACTGTCCCGAGAGAGGGTCTGGTCAGGTTAGTGCCGGGGATGACAGAAGGGAAACTTGTTAGTGAGGCTGTGGTGAGGTCTTGGGGGCCAGTGGAGCCTGCACTGCCACTTTGGTTTTGGGCCTTGGCCCCTCTCCTAGGTGCTCACAGAGGTCCGGGGAGGTGCAGCCCCCATGATCATTGGGGAGCAGAGCCAGAGGAGGTTCCAGCTGTCCTGGGATGGGTGAGGCTGGCTGAACTCCCTGGGTGGGGTGGGGCAATAGCCCACGACCCAGCCCCTTTAAGGCACAGACGCCTCCCTTCTTCCCACTGCCGTCCAGGGCCCAGGCCAGGGCAGGAGCCCTGGGTGATACTTCAGAAGGCCCCCGGGGACTGAGACCAGGAAGCCCCAGCAAGCTCCCCTTCCAGCCTCTGCCCATGAAGCTCAGCCCACCCAGAGGAGAGCCAAGAGGGGAGAAGCCCCAGCACTTAATTCCTACACACTGTACCTTGGTTTCTATCTTTACTCCCAGAACCTGAACAACAAAAAGTGAAATGAGTTAAGATGTGAGGCTGGCACCAGTGTGAGTCCCTGGAGGCCCCAGCCCCTGGTGTGGCAGGCCCCCCACGATGCTCACCTTGGTGTTGAAGTGCTGGAAGACGTTCCGGAGGATGTCTGACTCCACTTTGGCCAGCACCAGCTCACAGGGGGCCCGGGCTGCCACATGCCCGTAGCACAGGATCAGCGCACTCTTCACTTTCTCCACCTCGTTCTCACTTCGGTCCTGAGAGGCCAGAGGAACCAGTGGGACTTCAGTCACACAATTACACTCCCCAACAGGAAGCCTCGGCCTCAGAGACTCCTGCAGTCCTCCCAGATGAAGGGCCAGAGCCAGTCAGTGACAGCAGAGGTGTGGCGCAGCCAAGCAGGGCTACCTGAGTCTGGGGATAGGGAGAGCCTCTTTGAAAGGGCCCGGAGCAGGGCCGGGCGCAGTGGCTCACGCCTGTAATTCCAGCACTTTGGGAGGCCAAGGGAGGTGGATCACGAGGTCAAGAGATCGAGACTATCCCGGTCAATATGGTGAAACCCCGTCTCTACTAAAAATAAAAAAATTAGCTGGGCACGGTGGCTCGTGCCTGTAATCCCAGCTACTCAGGAGGCTGAGGCAGGAGAATTGCCTGAACCCAGGAGGCGGAGGTTGCGGTGAGCCGAGATCGCACCATTGCACTCCAGCCTGGGTAACAAGAGCGAAAAAAAAAAAAAAAGAAAGGGCCAGGAGCACAGGAAGCCAGCCAGGCACAGACCCACTGGGCACTGAGTGGCAGAGGATGAAGGCCGATATAGCAAGGCTACATGGGAGGGTCAGGCAGAAGGCAGCCCAGAGGAGCTCAAGGCCCCACCCTTGCTGCGCTGTGCTGCAGACCTGCCCCCACCTGCCCAGCAAGGGCTGAGAGGCCCTGCGAGCTTGGCCCAGCCCCGAGATGCTGTAACGGAGACACAGTTATGGGACACAGAAAATAGAGGGACCACGGCCGGGGTGGGGGCCTGCAGCAGGGGCCCACTCCTTCCCTAAACCAGGCTAAGGTTCCACCAGCACAGCCAGTCGCTTTGGCGAAAACGCAGAATCTACCAGCCACTAGTGGGCAGAGGCCTGTGCCGGCCACGAGCCCCTCTCATCACCCATGCCTGGCAGAGACTCAGCCCTGGCCACAGCTACATTGGCCTCCAGGAGACCATTCTGCCCCCTCCCCACTGGGTACGCCCACACACATGCCCCACACATGGCGGGGATGCAGGAGCAAAAAGTGCTCCAGAGACTAAACCAGTTTTTTTGCCCCACCCCACCCTGCAGGGCACGCCCTGAGCCTCAAACTTGTGGAAAGACAGCTGTCCCCAGCCTTGCACCCATGTCAGCCTCACCTTAAAAATGTTGAGAATGCCGATGGATTTTCTGAACACCTCTGACCTCACGAAGTCTTCCAGCTGGGCCAGCGTGTCCTCAAGGTGGGAGATGGCACAGATCCCAAAGCAGCAGGCGAGGCCCTGGGGGGCAGCATACTCACCCCAGGCAGGGGAGGGCCCTTGCTGCCACACACGCACACACACTGTCATGCGTGGACATAGGCACACCCACATGTACACCCCTGTGCATGCCTGCATACACAGCTGCACACTGTGTACACACACACTGTCACATATGCACACCACACATGTATGCACACATGCATGCACAGGCTGCCTCAGAGAACAGCAGGTGGCCAAGAACCTCCAGCCCTGGGGGGTCCAGGGCTTCTGCAGGGACAGGGACCCCACCTCGCGTTCTGCCTCCTCCTGGTATCTGGCCGTCTCCAGAAGCTCCTGAAGGTGCTTCCTCACCACCTCCTTACTTGAAGCAGCACCCAGGGTGGTGCCTATGCATTTGTACAGGAAGTTCTGAAACAAAACCAGAGAACACGGCTGTGCCTGACTCCCAAGTACAGGGAGAGCCAGCGCTGCCCCAGAATGCACCTCCCGCCCACACACTGGTGAGAACTGCACGATGAGTCCAGGGCAACATCTGAGGAATAACGTGGAGATGGTGGGTTCTCGCACCTCCCAGGCCTCAGCCACCATGAGGAGGCTCTGCCAAGACAGGCCCAGACGGCAAGTAACAGACACGAGACCCAGGAATTCAGAGCCCAACAACCACACTCAGCACCCCAGCAGGCCCCACCTTCTCCTGGGGCGCCCCATCATAGCAGGGCAGCTGCCTGCACAGCTCCAGGCTCAGCTGGCAGATCCACACGTTGTCAGAAACAATGGCCAGGGTGTCTCGCAGGAACTGTGGGCGAAGATGCCACTGAGGGGCTGGGGGCCTGGGCCCTCACAGGGCTGGCTGGAGCCTGGGCATGTCACCGTCGCTGCAGGGGCTGCGGGCACCTTCCAGCGGAGGCCGGGGGTGGTAGGATAAACCCTCGGTGGGCAGCCAGGCTGCAGTTGGCTCACCAGGCAGGGTGAGAGGAGGCCCCCGTCGCTTGGGGCTGTGGCTGCTAGGCGCCTGGTGCCTTGTCACAGTCCTCAGCCTCGACTGTGCCTTCTCGTTGGCTTCCCAGCCACACCACAAAGTGAGGTTGGGGCAAGTGGCCCAGCCTCTGCCACCACAACAGTCCCCAGGCCATGCAATGCCTAAAGGCCCAGGGTGGGCCATGCTCTGACCAGCCCCGGTGCTTACCATCAACAGCCTCTCCTCCCACTCCTCCTGTGGCAGGGTCTCTTCCATATGCTCTGAAACAACAGCCGCCCAGGCCAGCCCATTCCAACATGCACAAGTGGGGCTCAGAGGCCAGCACCTGCCCTGAAGCTGAGGGTGCTCAGCATAGCCAGGCCCCACCAGCGCTACCTGCCCCTCCGCCCCCCACCTGCTCTCAGGAAACATCCAGTGGGAGAGCCTTTCAAGCCCCAGGCCATCTGGGGCCCTTCTTGGACCACAGGGGAGACTGTTTTTTCCAGTTACACAACCCTAATCCCCACTGGCCACCCTAGTGCCACCTAGCAAAAGTGTGGTCAGAGAAGAGCTGCTTTCCCCACAGGACTATGCACCCATCCTGACCCCGGCCTCACCATCCAGGTACCCCAGCAGCAGTGGGACAGTTGTCTCCCAATGCTGACCCAGCAAAGGGTGAATGTTAGGGTGCAGAACACTGAGGAGACGCAGCGCCACCACCCCACGTCCGTCCCCCAGGTAGGGGCTGGAAGACACAACCTGAAGATAGGCAGATTGGGAGCCAGGTCTGAGCAGGGAGTGCTTGCCGTGCCCACAACCTGCCCCTGCAGGGCCACAGCACCCAAGAGGGGGCCTGGCTCTTCCTGAAGCTGGGCTGCCCATGTAGAGGAAAACCATGCCTGAGCCCCAACCGTGGCTGCCCACTGAGAAGGTAGCTCCTTCCCAGCCTGGGTGGAGCACGGGGACACATGGGGGCACCGGTTATGCTGTGAAAGGGCGAGGCTCACCAACAGTCTTGCAGTTACAGCATAGGGAGACGGGAGGCTAGCTGGAGACGAGAGGTGGAAACAGTCAGTGAGGGGGCCTGGGACTGGGATCAGGAACTGGAGGATGGGGAGGTGGGGGCAGCAGTGGGGAGGTAGGGTGTGGTGCGAACCGTGGGTGTCATATTGGATGAGAAAGGTGTCAGCCCCAGCCTCCTGCCTCTTCTGTGCCAGATGCATGAGGCTCCTGCAGAGTGGAGTCAGGGCCCCGGTGAAGCGCACAGGGATGAGGAACTGGAGCAGGTATGGCCAGAGGACCTGAGGGGCAGAGGGCCTGGTCTGCATCTGCCCAGAGGAGGTTCCATGCAGACAGGGCCCTGCCAGAGCTTTGAAAGTTCAGACAGACCCTTTGCTGGGCCTGAGCACCCTGGGCCACTACCCTGGAGAGCTCTGTTGTCACCAGGCAGGGACGGGTGCCATGCACTCACGTGATTCATCCTGTCCACGGTGGTGCTGACTAGGTAGAGAGTGCGCACGCTGATAGCCCGCACGCTGTCGGCCTTGGAGTCCTTGCTGCTGGGTCCTGGCTTCTCAGGCTGGAGGAAGGCAAAAGGCAAAAGCATGTGTGGGTGGCCGTGGCTCTGGGCCTGAGGACACAGCCTGCCTGGAAGCAGGCCAGATCCCAGACCTTGCCACGGGACAGGCGCACCCCCTGCCACAGACAGGAAAGGCAATCTCCGCTAAGATCACCCAAGAAAGCAGGCTCACCTGCCTCAGTTCTCATCCCCAAAACAAACAAAACCTTGAGCATTTCCTAGGCTACTGACTCTATATAAAGTGACTCTGCTCCTGACGCTGCAATGCCTGCAGGGGGAGGAAGCAGACAGCCTCCGTGGGAACGTTAACCATGTCAGAAAACCTGGTTCCCACTAGGACTCCACCCAGCTTCGGCAGCCACGGCGGGCTGGATGCCTGTGTCCTCTGTGTACACTCGGCTCCCTGGGAGGCGTCCCTGCAAGATGACTTCTGTTTCCCACACGTTCCATTCAGGTTTTGAAATACCAAAAAGTAAAAGCTCAACAACAAAGAGGCATTGAAAAAATGGCAACATGGCAGGGACTTCTAATCTCTGTCTTTCAGAAGCCAAAAGTCACACAGAAAAAAAAATAGTGATATTTAGGCCTTGAACATCAATTTTTACAGGCTCTAAAAATATAGGTGGACCTTTATACCAAACACACACAAGCCACTTTGAGATCCCGACCATTAGGGCAAAAATAACATTGCAGCCAACACTTAGAAGCGGAAATCAGTCCGGCCAGATTCAATATAACAACAAAACGCAGATCCACAACAACGCTGAAAACCTATCGACCTAGAGATTTTAAAGATCGTGAAAATCGTTTGGGTTAATAAAGAAACCAAACAGAAACTGCAAACTACCTGATACCGAACACTGAGGACATACTCCAGCTCCACCAGAAACACGAATGTCGGGACGGAGACCGAGGACAATGCTTACGTGAAAAAGTGCACCAAAAGTACCACAACAGGGAAAAACCCTGAGACAGGGTATGAAAAACCATCACCATGAAATAAAGGATTCAATTCAGGAAACGAATAATGTAACGACTCACTGAGGAAGAAATAACTAACTTGGAAGAACAGACTGCTGAAGACTTCAACGAAGAAGAAATTTTAAAAGAATGAAAGAAGAAAAGGCTAAAAGATGTGAAGACACTAGGTGTAGTGGCTCACGCCTGTAATCCCAGCACTTTGGGAGGCCAACGCAGGTGGATCACCTGAGGTTGGGAGTTCGAGACCAGCCTGGCCAACAGAGTGAAACCTTGTCTCTACTAAAAATATAAAAATTAGTCAGGCGTGGTGGCAGGTGCCTGTAATCCCAGCTCCTCAGGAGGCTGAGGCAGGAGAATAGCTTGAACTCAGGGGGTGAAGATTGCACTCCAGCCTGGCAGAGAAGAGGAAGACGTCTAAAAAAAAAAATGTAAAGACAGCAGTGCTAGTGTTCAGGTAACAGATAACCAGAGTCAAAGTAATACAAAAACAAGGGCAAGAAATACTCAAGAAATAAAGGAGCAAGCTTCCCAGAAAGGAAGAGGAGAGGCTCATTGAAGGGCCCAAAGAGCAGAGGCACAGGGAGCCCTCAGTGAGCGGGGACGCCTTCCTGCACCAGAAAGGGAAACCGGGCCTCAAGACAGGGGCCTGTGTGCTCGAACGGGTGCTACTAAGTGTGGGTCAGTTTGAACAACAGGTCAGCAACAGGAACCGCACATGGATCATTACGTAAAACAGCAAAACAGAAGTCCACACTGAGAGAGATGTATGCACATAAGAACAGGAGTCCACACTGAGAGAGACGTATGCACATAAGAACAGAAGAGGCTCTGTCACAACAGAGGCCAAAGAAGTAAGCACAGCAGTATCACTGGAGTTAGAAAATCATCCATGGATGATAAAAACAATTGATGCTGACTACAGGTTATTTATTTTCTGAGATGGAGTCTCATACTGCCACCCAGGCTGGAGTGCAGTGCGGTGATCTTGGCTCACTGCAACCTCCACCTCCTGCCTCAGCCTCCTGAGGAGCTGGGATTACAGGCACCCGCCACCAAGCTGGCTAATGTTTTCGTAATTTTAGTAGAGATGGGGCTTCACTATGTTGGCCAGGCTGGTCTTGAACTCCTGACCTCAAGTGATCCCCCCGCCTTGGCCTCCCAAAGTGCTGCAATTACAGGTGTGAACCACTGCACCTGGCCTGATGCTGACTAAAGTTTAATCACAAGAAGATGTTTACTTAATTCCAAAGATCTCCCTACAAACTACTCATTTACTACAAGGAGGAAGCAGCAACTTTCCAGTGCAGAAACTGAGCACAGACAAGTGATCAGACTTAACAAGATCAACATGGAAACAAGCTAACACTGGGACCCCCAATACGACACATTGGTGGGGCACGCAAGATTTCATGAGATTCCTCCCAAACTGCACCATCTGGGTCAGATCATGAGGAGACACCAGCACACTTGAGCTACTCAACAAAATAGCTGGTCTCAATTCTTTGAAAGTATCCAGGCAACAAAACACCAGGGCAGGAGGCTAACCGAACACAGCAGCCACACAAAGTATGTGTCTGGGCTGCACCCTGCACCAGAAAGCAATTAAAGGGACAGAACTGGGATGACTGAGGAAGCACATGATCAGGTAACATTGTGGCCTCCATGCTGAATTTCCTGATTCCAACAGCTGGACTATGGTTATGCAGAACAATGTCCTCATTCTTAGGAAATAAGGTATTTGGTAGTCAGTGACAAAGGGACACAATGTCTCAAATTTTCTCAAGTTGGAAAAAAATTGTGCATGTATGCACATGTGTATGTGTGTATAAATTATACAAAGAATACCATACAAAGGCATAAGAAAAGTATACACCATGATCTCTTATAAATGTAGACATGAAAATCCTCATCAAAATACCAGCACACTGAACACCACAATGTATACAAATGATTATACACCATGATCAAGTGGGATTTATCCCAGGAATGCAAGCTTAACATCTGAAATCACCTAATGAAATATACTATATCATATAAAGAACAAAAATGACAAGCTCCTCTTAGACACAGAAAAAAAGCATATAAAATTAAGAACTTCTTCAAAACATTCAACGAAGCAGGACTAGAAGGCGGCATGTGTGACCTGGTGAAGGCCCACAGAGGGAGTCACACCTGATGGTGCTGGCCTAAATGCTTCTACACAAAGAGAAGACATACGGCCAGAGTGTCTGTTCACACCATTTCATTCAACAGTATTGGGCGTTCTAGCTGGGACAACTCAGCAAGAAAATTAAATAAAAGGCATCCAGATTGAAAATAAAGAAGTAAAACTATAGTTGCAGATGATATATTCTTTATACAAAATCCTAAAAAATCCAATAAAAACTATTATAACTAATAAGCAAGTTCAACAAGATTGCAGTATACAAGATCAGTATGAAAGAATAATTGTATTTCTATATAGCAGCAAAGAATAAACTTAAAATGAAATTAAGAAAATAATTCAGGCTGGGTACTGTGGTCCCAGCACTTTAGGAGGCTGAGACGGGTGGATGGCTTGAAGTCAGGAGTTTGAGACCAGCCTGGCGAACATGGTGGAACCTCATCTCTACCAAAATAAATAAATAAATAAATAAAATAAAATAATACAACAATTAGCTGGGCATGATGGTGAGTGCCTGTTAATCCCAGCTACTCAGGAAGCTAAGGCAAGAGAATTGCTTGAGCTCTAGAAGCAGAGGTTGCAATGAGTCGATATTGCACCACTGCACTCCAGCCTGGGAAACAGAGCAAGACTCTAACTAAAAGAAAAAAGAAAGAAAATAATTCCTTCTACAATAGCATCAAAAATAATAAAATATTTATGAATAAATATAATAAAAGAAGTGTAAAACTTATACTCTAAATAATTTTAAAATAATGTTAAAAGAAATTAAAGACCTAAATAAATAGAAATACATCCCATGTTCATAGATACAAAGACTTTAGTGACTTCTGTGCAAGGATTGACAATCTGATCCCAAAATAATTCACATGGTAATTCAAGGGACCCAAAATAGCCAAAACAATCTTGAAAAAGAACAAAGCTGGAGCCCTCCTATTTCCCAATTTCAGAACTTGCTACAAAGCAACCATTTTCCCAGCGGCATTATTCAGAGCAGCCAGAAGGTGGCAGCAGCCCAAGTGTCCATGAAGGAATGAATGGAGTAAGCAAACAGGCATCTGCACACAGGGAAGACTCGGCCTTAAGGGGGGAAGAGTCTACACACGGGGAATATTCAGCCCCGAAGGAGGGAAATTCTGACACCTGCTACACCATGGAAGAACATTCAGGACCTTATGCTGAGTGGGAGAAGCCAGACACAAAAGAACAAACACAGTTTACGTCCATTTACATGAAGCACCTCAAGCAGTGAAATTCATAGAGAAGGTAGAATGGCCGGATGGGAGTTAGCATTTCATGGGGACAGTTTCTGTTTGGGAACATGGACAAGCTGTGGCGCTGGAAGGTGGTGATGGTTGCACAGCAATGTGAATGCACTTAATGTTGAACTGTACACTTAAAATTGGTTGAGACAGTAAAGTTTATGCTATTTTACCATAATAAAAATGTTTTACTGAAAAAGCAATCACGGCCAGGTGCTGTGGCTCTTGCCTATAATCTCAGCCCTTTGGGAAGCTGAAGCAGAAAGATTGCTTGAGCTCAGGAGTTCCAGACTGGCCTGGGCAACATTAGAGAGACCCCATCCCTACAAAAACACAATTAAAAATTAGCCAGATGTGTTGGTGGCCACCTGAGGTCCCCGCTACACGGGGGACCAAGGCAGGAGGATTGTCTGAGCCTGGGAGGTTGAGGCTGCAGTGAGCCAAGACTGCATCACTATACTCCAACCCGGATAACAAAGCAAGACCCTATCTCATAAAAAAAATAAAGCAGCCAATGTAATCTACCATACTAACAGTCAAAAGAAGAAAAAATACATAATTTCACCAACAGATGCACAGAAAGTGTTTCAACTTTGACATCAATCCATAAGTCTCAGAAAACTAGAAATAGGAATTTCTTCAAGTTGATAAAGGGGATTCATGGAAACCTATCACGGGCGGGAGCAAAAACAGTGGCTCTCATGGAGACGGAGAGGCTGGTGGGTGCCAGAGGCTGGCAAGGGTAGGGGGTGGGGGGATGAAGGCAGGTTGATTAATGGGTACAAATATATATTGAGAAAAAAGACCTAGTACCCTATAGATCAGTAGGGTGACTAGAGGTTACCCTACTATAGATTATACTATAGATCACAGTATAATCTATTGTACATTTCTAAATAGCCGAAAAGGAATAATTAGAATGCTTCTAGCATTAAAAATAAAAAAAACACACAAACATGCAAGGTGGTGAATATCCCAGTTACCCAGATTTGATCTCTACACATAATATGAATATATTAAATTATCACATGTACCCAGTATATGTACATCTATTATGTGTCAATGAAAACAAGAAAGCAAGCCCATCTCAGGAGAGACTTTGTCTCACTGACTCTGCCTCACTGTCCGTCTCGGGTGTGACCTTGTCTCACTGACTGCTTCACTGTCCATCTCGGGTGTGACCTTGTCTCACCGACTCTGCTTCACTGTCCGTCTCGGGTGTGACCTTGTCTCACTGACTGCTTCACTGTCTGTCTTGGGTGTGACCTTGTCTCACTGACTGCTTCACTGTCTGTCTTGGGTGTGACCTTGTCTCAGTGACTCTGCTTCACTGTCCGTCTTGGGTGTGACCTTGTCTCACTGACTCTGCTTCACTGTCCGTCTCGGGTGTGACCTTGTCTCAGTGACTCTGCTTCACTGTCCGTCTCGGGTGTGACCTTGTCTCAATGACTCTGCTTTACTGCATTTCACAGGTGCTCCATTTTTTCCAACTTAAAGATCTGGGGAAGGCCTGTGTCCAGTAAGTCCATGGGCGCCTTTTTCAACAGCATGTGCTTGCTATGTGTCTCTGTGTCACATTTTGCTAATTCTTGGAATATTTCAAACTGTTTCCTTATTATTTTATCTGTGATTAGCAATCTCTGAAGTTACTATCATAATTGTTTTGGGGTGCTACGAACTGCAGTAAGACTGCAAGCTTAATCAATGAATGTTGGGTGTCCTGACACAGTGCCAGGCGCTCCCTGTCACTGAATGCCGGGTGTCCTGACACAGTGCCGGGTGCCCTGAAACAGTGCCGGGTGCTCCCTGTCAGTGAATGTCGGGTGTCCTGACACAGTGCTGGGCGCTCCCTGTCAGTGAATGCTGGGTGCCCTGGCACAGTGCCGGGAGCTCCCTGTCAGTGAATGCCGGGTGTCCTGACACAGTGCCGGCGCTACCTGTCAGTGAATGCCGGGTGTCCTGACACAGTGCCGGGCGCTCCCTGTCACTGAATGCCGGGTGTCCTGACACAGTGCCAGGTGCCCTGACACAGTGCCGGGTGCTCCCTGTCACTGAATGCCGGGTGCCCTGACACAGTGCCGGGCGCTCCCTGTCAGTGAATGCCGGGTGTCCTGACACAGTGCCGGGCGCTCCCTATCAGTGAATGTCGGGTGTTCTGACACAGTGCCGGGCGCTCCCTGTCACTGAATGCCGGGTGTCCTGACACCGTGCCGGGTGCCCTGACACAGTGCCGGGTGCTCCCTGTCACTGAATGCCGGGTGTCCTGACACAGTGCCGGGCGCTCCCTGTCAGTGAATGTCGGGTGTCCTGACACAGTGCCGGGCGCTCCCTGTCAGTTAATGCCGGGTGTCCTGACACAGTGCCGGGTGCCCTGACACAGTGCTGGGTGCTCCCTGTAACTGCATGCCGGGTGTCCTGACACAGTGCCGGGTGCCCTGAAACAGTGCCGGGGGCTCCCTGTCAGTGAATGCCGGGTGTCCTGACACAGTGCCTGGCGCTCCCTCTCTCCCTCTGCTATGGTCTCCCTGTTCCCTGAAACACAAGAATATTGAAGTTGGTCCAATTAAACCCTATAACAGCCTCTGTGTGTTCATGTGAAAAGAAAATTTGCACATTTCTCATTTTAAATCAAAGTCCAGAAATGACTAAGCTTAGTGAGGAAGGATGTTAAAAGATGAAATAGGCTAAAAGCCAGACCTTGTGCTAGTCAGCCCCGCTGTGAATGCAAAGGAAAAGCTCTTGAAGGAAATGAAGTGTTACTCTGGTGAACATACAAATGATAAGAATAAAAACAGCTTTATTGCCGACACAGAGAAAGTCTGAATGGTCTGCCTAGAAAACCATACCAGCCACACATTCCCTTAAGCCAAGGCCTAATCCAGAGCAACTCTCTTCAACTCTGCTAAGGCTAAGAGTAGTGAGAAAGCTGTTAAGACAAGCTGGAAGCTGGCAGAGGTTGGGTCATGAGGATCAAGGAAAGAAGCCATCTCCATAGCAAAAGTACACGGTGAAGCAGAAACTGTAACAAGTTGTTCAGGAGATTCAGCAAAGAGCATTTTTTTTTTTTTTTTTTTTTTAAGACGTAGTTTTGCTGTTGTTACCCAGGCTGGAGTGCAATGGCGCGATCTCAGCTCACCGCAACCTCCACCTCCTGGGTTCAGGCAATTCTCCTACCTCAGCCTCCCGAGTAGCTGGGATTACAGGCACGTGCCACCGTGCCCAGCTAATTTTTGTATTTTTAGTAGAGACAGGGTTTCACCATGTTGACCAGGATGGTCTCGATCTCTTGACCTTGTGATCCACCCGCCTTGGCCTCCCAAAGTGCTGGGATTACAGGCTTGAGCCACCGTGCTTGGCCAGAGCATTTTTTTTCCCTCCCAAGACGAAGTTTAGCTCTGTTGCCCAGGCTGGAGTGCAGTAGCGCCATCTCGGCTCACTGTGGCCTCTGCCTCCCAGGTTCAAATGATTCTCCTGCCTCAGTTTCCCAACTAGCCGGGAATAGAGGTGTAGTCCACCATGCTCGGCTGATTTTTGTATTTTTAGTAGAGATGGAATTTCACCATGTTGGCCAGGCTGGTCTCGAACTCTTGGCCTCAAGTGATCCACCAGCCTCAGTCTTCCAAAGTGCTGGGATTACAGGTGTGAGTTGTAATGAAGGCAAAGGAAAAGCTAAGAGAAAACAAAACAGCCTTATTGCTGCCATGGAGAACATTTTAAGAGCATTTTATTATTTCTTTCTTTGTTTTTTTTGTTTTTCTTTGAGATGGAGTCTCGCTCTGTTGCCCAGGTGAGCAGATTACTTGAGCTCAGGAGTTCAAGACCAACCTGGGCAATATAGCAAAATCTATATTTAATAAAAAAATCAAAACAAAACAAAAATTAGCTAAGCATGTTGGTGCGTGCCGGTAGTCCCAGCTACTCAGGAGACTTAGGTGGGAGGATTGATTGAGTCCAGGAAGCTGCGGAAGCTGCAGTGAGCTGTGATTGAGCCGCTGCACTCCAGCCTGAGTTATTCAGTGAGACCCTATTGAAAAAAAAAAGAAGAAAGAAGAAATCATAAGGCGACTGATTGCTGCCATATAGATAGTGATTTCTCCCACAGATCTGGGCAACAAAAATTTAAAACCTTCTGGAAAGGATTCACCATAGTAGATACCATTAAGAATATTTGTGATTCACCTGTAATCCCAGCACTTTGGGAGGCCAAGGCGGGTGGATCGCAAGGTCAAGAGATCGAGACCATCCTGGTCAACATGGTGAAACCCCGTCTCTACTAAAAATACAAAAATTAGCTGGGCACAGTGGCAGGTGACTGTAATCCCAGCTATTCGGGAGGCTGAGGTAGGAGAATTGCCTGAACCCAGGAGGTGGAGGCTGCGGTGAGCTGAGATCGTGCCATTGCACTCCAGCCTGGGTAACAAGAGCGAAACTCCATCTCACACACAAAAAAGAATATTTGTGATTCATGGGAAGAGGTCAACAATATCAACATGAACAGGAGTTTGGAAGAAGTTGATTCCAAACCTGATGGATAACTTTGAGGGGGTCAAGACATCAGTGGAGGAAGTCACTGCAAATGTGGTGGAAAGAGCAAGAGAATTAGAATTGGAAGCGGAGTCTGAAGATGGAAGTGATCTGCTGCAATCTCATGATCAAACTGGAATGGATGAGTTGTTTGTTTTGGATGGGCAAAGAAAGTGGTTTCTTGAGACTGAATGTGCTCCTGGTGAAAAGGCTGTGAACACTGTTGAAATGGCAACAAAGGATTTAGAGTGTTCCATAAACTTGGCTGATAAAGCAGTGGCGGGGTTTGAGGACTGCCCCCCATTCTGAGAGCTCCTCTGGGTAAAATGCTAGCAGTGCAGAAGACAGAAAGGTTTTGTGAATGCAAGAGTCGATCAATGCAGCAAACTTCACTGTTGCCCGATTTTAAGAAATTGTCACAGCCACCCTAACCCTCAGTAGCCACTGCCCTGATCAGTCAGTAACCATCAATATCAAGGCAAGACCCTCCACCAGCAAGAAAATCGTAACTTGCTGGTGGCTCAGAAGATCCTTAGCCATTTTTTTTAAGCAATAAAGTGTTTGTAAGTTAGGCATGTACATTTTTTAGACATAATGCTATTACACATTTAATATACTACAGTATAGTATAAACATAACTGATTTTTTTTTTTCTTTTTTCCCTGAGAGGGTCTCCTTCTGTTGCCCAGGCTGGAGCATAATAGCGTGATTACAGCTCATTGCAGCTTCAGCCTCCTGGGCTCAAGCGATCCTCCCACCTCAGCCTCTCAAGTAGCTGGGAGCACCGGTGCACGCCACCACACCCAGCTAATTTTTAAATTTTTTTTGTAGAGACAAGGTCTGGTTACATTGTGATTTCCTGCTCCGGCCTTCTAAAGAGCTTCCCCAAACAATATTCTCTTTTCTTTTTTTTTTTTTTGAGATAGGGTTTCGCTATGTCAGCCAGGCTGGAGTGCGTGGCATGATCACAGCTCACTGAAGCCTCAGCTCCCTGTGCTCAAGTGATCCTCCCACCTCAGCCTCCCGAGTGGTTGGGACCTCAGGTGTGAGCCATCAGGCCAGCTAATTTTTTAAATTATTTGTAGAGATAAGGTCTTGCTGTGTTGCCCAGGCTGTTCTTAAACTCCCAGGCTCAAGCAATCCTCCTGCCTTGGCCTCCCAAAGTGCTGGGATTACAGGAAAGAATCACTGCGCTGGCCCAGCATTCTTTTTTTTTTTTTAAGACAAGGTCTTGCTCTGTCACCTTCGCTGGAGTACAACAGCATGATCTTGGCTCACTGCAACCTCCGCCTCCCAGGCTCCAGTGATCCTCCTGCCTCAGCGTCCAGAGTAGCTGGGACTACAGGTATGTGCCATCACATCCAGCTAACTTTTGTATTTTTTGTGAAGATGGGTTTCCCCATGTTGTCCAGGCTGGTTTCAAACCTGAACTCAAGGAGATTGAATGATCTGCCTCCCTCGGCCTCCCAAAGTGCTGGCATTATAGGCGTGAGCCACTGTGCCCAGCCCCAGCATTCTTAATAGTAAAAGGCAGTGCATTCTCCTATGGGAACAAAGCAGGGTTGGCTGCTCTCACCACTTCTATTCATTCAGCACCATACTGGAGGCTTCACCAATGTAGTAAGTCAAGAAAAAGAAAAGGTCATCAAGATTTACAAATAAAATGGTCTATACGAAGAAGACATGATGCTCTATTTAGAAAATCCCAAATAATCTATAAAAAAGCAATCACAGGATATGTGGTTAATATCCAAAGATAAATTCTATATTCTATACACTAGCAATGAACAGTTAGAAGGTGAAATGAACAAAATTATACCATTTACAATGGCAGTAAAAACAAAATAGCTTTTACAAGTCTAACAAAATACCAGAATATACAGAATCTATGTGCTGAGAATTACAAAATACTAGTGAACAAAATCAAAGAAACCTAAATAAATGTAGAATTATTTCTAAATAAATATAGAAATATACTGTTTTCATGGATTGGAAGATTGAATGTTATCAACAAGATGACTCTAAAATTTACAGGGAGAAACAAAGGAACTAAAATAGCCAAAACATGATCGAAAAAGACCAAATGTGGGAGACTTAAAACACCCGAATCCAGAACTTACTATAAAGCATCTGGGTACGATGGCTCACGCCTGTAATCCCAGCACTTTGGGAGGCTGAGATGGGCAGATCACCTGAGGTCAGGAGTTTGAGACCAGCCTGGCCAACATGGTGAAACCCTGATCCCAGCTACTCGAGAGGCTGAGGCAGGAGAATCGCTTGAACCCGGGAGGTGAAGGTTGCAGTAAACCAAGACTGTGCCAATGCACCCAAGCCCGGGCAACAGAGCAAGATTCTGTCTCAAGTAAGCTGGCCATTAAAAAAACATTACAACTTCTGCTCTCTGAAAGACAGTGTTAAGAAAGTAAAAAGGTAAGCATGCAACAGACCTGTAAGAAAATATTTATGGCAAGGCACAGTGGCCCATGCCTATAATCCCAGCACTTTGGGAGACTGAGGCAAACAAATCACACAAGCCCAAGAGTTAGATCAGCCTGAGTAACATAGGCTGTCTCTACTCAAAAGCAAAACAATATGTATTAAAAGTTAAAAAAAAAAAAGTAATTTATAAGCCATAAATCCAACAAAGGACTTGTGCCCAGAATATAGAAAGATCTCTCAAAATTCAATAATAAGAAAACAACCCCATTTGTAAACGGGCACAAGAAGTGCCAGCAATGGTGGTGTATGCCTGTGGTCCTACCTACTTGGGAGGCCAAGGAGGGAGAATTGCCTGAGCCCAGGAGTTTGAGGCTGTAATGAGCCATTATCCTTCCACTGTACTCCAGCCTGGGCAACAGAGTGAGACTTTGTCTTTACAAAAAATTTTTTTTTGAGACAGAGTTTCCCTCTTGTTGTCCAAGCTAAAGTACAATGGTGCGATTTCCGCTCACTGCGACCTCCGCCTCCCCTCCCAGGTTCAGACAAATCTCCTGCCTCGGCCTCCCAAGTAGCTGGGATTACAGGCGCCTGCTACCATGCCCAGCTAACTTTTTGTATTTTTAGTAGAGATGGCATTTCACTATGTTGGCCAGGCTGGTCTCAAACTCCTGACCTCAGGTGATCCACTGGCTTCAGCCTCCCAAAGTGCTGGGATTATAGGCGTCAGCCACCGCACCTGGCAATCATAACTAATTCTAATATTTAACTCATTTCTCTAAAAACCTTAAAATGGAATCTGGCTGGGCGCGGTGGCTCATGCCTGTAATCCTAGCACTTTGGGAGGCCGAGATGGGTGGATCACATGAGGTCAGGAGTTCAAGACCAGCCTGGCCATCATCATGGTGAAATCCCATCTTCAAAAAAGATAAAATTAAATTAAAAAATAAAATAAAATAAAATGGAATCTACATACAGGTGAGGCTCCCTGGATTTGTCTTCTCTCTTCCTTAGTGGCCCCGTACCTGATTGCTCCAGAATCATTTGGCCACCACTTGGGCTGGACCATAAGAGCCCAGCACCCAATGGCACCACAGGGCCTGCCACTGGCGTTCACCTCCCTCTGCAGTGTGTTTGGCCAACACTCCAAGGCCCACTTGTCTCAGAGCAACATGTCCTGCTTTGCTTTTTTTTTTTTTTTTGACACAGAGCTTTGCTCTTGTTGTCCAGGCAGGAGTGCAATGGTGCAATCTTGTCTCACCACAACCTCCGCCTCCCAGGTTCAAACGATTCTCCTGCCTCAGCCTCCTGAGTAAGCTGGGTTATAGGCATGCACCACCATGCCTGGCTGAATTTTTTTTGTTGTTGTATTTTTAGTAGAGATGGGGTTTCTCCATGTTGGTCAGGCTGGTCTCGAACTCCCGACCTCATGTGATCCACCAGCCTTGGACTCCCAAAGTGGTGCGATTACAGGTGTGAGCCACTGTGCCCGGCCGCTTGAACATTATAACAGATAATTAAGCAGAAAGATCAATACACTGAACTCCACACATCAAGCAGTGCAGACTGACTGAGAGACTCCACAGACACTGCCAGGTACTGTGGTTAAAACATATTTGAGTTCTGGGTACGGTGGCATTTCACCTGTAATCCTAGCACTTTTTGAGGCTGAGATGGGAGAGTGGCTTGAGCTCAGGAATTTGAAAGCAGCCTGGGCAATATAGTGAGATCCCATCTCTACAAAAAATAAAAAATCAGCTGGGTGTGGTGGCACAGGCCTGTAGCCCCAGCTACTCAGGAGGCTGAGGTAGGAGGATTGCTTCAGCCCAGTTCAAGGCTGCAGTGAGCTGTGATCTCACCAATGCACTCCAGTCTGGGTGACAGAGTGAGACCCTGTCTCAAAAATACTAATTATTATTATTACATAGATATAAATATTTGAGTCTGTTAGATTCCATCCTATTCAAAATGGTTTTTGTTTTTAGAAAACTTTAATAATATTTTCTAATATTAAAAGAAACCTCCTAGTCCCAAATTCTTAGGAACTAACAGATTAAAACAGAGGCCTTGGCTCTCCAGTTCGTGCCTAATGACCCACAGAGCTGCTGTGAAGATGCTGAGGTCAGAATCAGCCGAACTGGTGGTGCCCACCTGCTGGGGCCTGCACGACAGGCCTGACAACCACGCACTTAAAGGCAACAGCACAGCGTGCTCTCACTGAGCTCTGATGTTTCAGGGTAAATACACAGACCCCACTTGGGGTACAGTGGGCACCGCGGTGATGGGCACGTCCTATCTTGCTCTCCTTCAAGAAGAAATTAGCATTCATATGGTAACTTCTTAAGTAAAAAAGCCCCAAATAGAACAATCTATTTCCTGCCTCTGTGTTCTGACTCCTGGGGAGCTGCCGAGAGGACTAGTGCAGTGCAGAGGCTCTGACTCAGATACCAGAAGGAGCCGGGCACAGTGGTCTGCACCTGTAGTCTTGGGGGGCTGAGGCAGGGGAGTCGATTGATCCCAGGAGGTTGAGGCTGCAGCATGCTATGATCACACCTGAGAATAGCCACTGCACTGCAGCCCAGGCAACATAGTTAGACCCTGTCTCTATTAACAAACAAAAGACAGCAGAGGGCACCTCTGCACGCAGACTGTGGCCCATACATCCACCCTCTGCCGGACCAGCGGCTCCTGATACCAGTGCCTAACACAGGTCAGGGGCAGCATGGGCTTAGAAGGCGGGCAAGGTAACAGGGCCTTACCTCCTGCTCGGGGGGCAGTGCGCACTGTTGCACGATGTACTCAATCATCGCCTCACCTCCAGGCTGCTCCAGGTAGCCATGGTGGGCCATGGCGCTGATCACCTGCACCACTGCCCGCTTCACCTGCCCAGAACCAATGGGAGATCAGAAAGGGGAGATGCAGACAGAGACTACCATGCCAGTCCAACCAGCAAAGGGGAACCTCACTCTTCCACCCACACCCATACATGTCCCCGCACCTGCACCTACACCCACACCTGGGTCTGCACCTGAATCCATACCTGTACCTGTACCTACCCCAACACCTGTACCTGCACCCACATCTGGGCCTGCACCTGTACCTACCTGTATCCATACCCAAGTCTGGGCCTGTACCCACATACTGGGGCCAACATTTACAACTATACTCACACCAATTCCTGCACCCACATCCACCCATGCCTGCTCCCGTACCTGTATCTGAACCTACAACTGTGCCAGCACTAACACCCACATCCATACCCATACATACCTGCATCCACACCTGAGCCTGCACCACCCCCATATCTATACCTACCTGCATCCACACCTGGGTCTGCACCTACACCCATATCTATACCTACCTGCATCCACACCTGGGTCTGCACCTACACCCATATCTATACCTACCTGCATCCACACCTGAGCCTGCACTCACACCCATATCTATACCTACCTGTATCCACACCTAGGTCTGCACCCGCACCCATATCTATACCTACCCGCATTCACACCTGGGTCTGCACCCACACCCGTATCTACACCTACCTGCATTCACACCTGGGTCTTAACCCACACCCATATCTACACCTACCTGCATTCACACCTGGGTCTGCACCCACACCCATATCTACACCTACCCGCATTCACACCTGAGCCTGCACTCACACCCATATCAATACCTACTTGTATTCACACCTGGGTCTGCACCCACACCCATATCTACACCTACCCGCATTCACACCTAAGCCTGCACTCACACCCATATCAATACCTACCTGCATTCACACCTGAGCCTGCACCCACACACATATCTATACCTACCTGCATCCACACCCATATCTATACCTATCTGCATTCACACCTGAGCCTGCACCCACACCCATATCTATACCCACCTGCATTCACACCTGAGCCTGCACCCACACCCATATCTACACCTACCTGCATTCACACCTGAGCCTGCGCCCACACCCATATCAATACCTATCTGCATTCACACCTGGGTCTGCACTCACACCCATATCTATACCTACCTGCATCCACACGTGGGTCTGTACCCACACCTGTTCCTGGATGTACCTGTACACACACCTGCACCTGCGTCTGCCTTTTTCTCCGTCCCTAGGCTGCTTGGAGGCCCCTCGGCTCCTGGAAGGCAGCCTTCCCATCAGCTTGTGGATGTGCTCAGGTCCGTAGGGAAGAATTCCTTTCCTCCACTCCCCCTCACCTCCCTCCTCTGCTGCTGGGGCCTCTCATCATCTCACTTACTTTCCCTCCTCCATCCACTTCCATCAAGCTGCATCCCAACTCCAAGAGACCTGCTCTGCTGAGTGAGGGCTCTGCCCAACCACTCTGCCCCCAGCCCCCAGACTCCTGGGCACTGGCAGCTGCCCTTCCCAGGCTCCAAATACACCCATCCCTCTGTCCGGGGCTCACCCTGGCCTTGGGGTGGGGCTGTTGTCCTTCTGGGCTAGTTTCTCTCATGTGACCCCCATGTTTCCCAGGGTGCATCATAAATCTAGTCCCTGAATCTTCAGTTGTCATCCAAATAATCCTAGAAGTTGAGCCTGCACGTCCAGCCTCACCCAGTAACTATAACTGGTGACTTGAAGGCACAGCCAGGCCAACATGGCCAAACCAGCCCTTTCCCCAGTCCCATGGCCTCTGCCCTCGCTGCCCTCCCTGGGGACCCTTCTCTCCAGCATCACAATCATGTCTCTGCCCCTTCAGCTCTCAGGTCCAGTGTCCCCACCCTGAGGAGGGTCCTCCGAGAACTTCCTCCTTGTCCCGCCTTGGAGAACAGGGTGGGTGCGGAGGAGTGAGCCAGCTAGATCCAGACTGTCCAGACTAGGTGCGTTTAACCACCTGGCATTGCAGGCATCCAAAATGACCAAAAGACCCCATCAGGGGCACGTCAGGGAGAAGAGCTCTGAATGTCGGGGAGTGTGTGGGACATGTAAGGGGCACCACAACAGATGTGGCTTGCGGTTCATTTCAGTAGCTTCTGGGGAAACACAACAAGAGTCTCACAGAAGGACCCCAACAGGAGCCCCAGCACAAGGCCTGGAGCAGACCCCAAGAGGGCTGGGGGATTCTGCTCCCCCTATAGTAAGCAGGTCCTACCCAAGACAGCAGATCCTGGGTAATCTGGGTGCAGACCTAACTTTCGCAATGATCCACCTGCTCAAAGATTGGCCCGGCCTCTGCCCTGAGGTCCTGGGAGGTCATCACTGAGCCCCCAGTGTCTGGCCTGGTAAGAATGTTCTTGTCCACATGGGGGTCTCCGGCCACATCAAATGGTCTCATGTGACAGGTGGGGGCTATGGGCCACATGGCATCAGCTCCACCTCCAGAGGGGCTGGAGACAGCTCAGCCACGAGGGCACCAATCAGGTCCACATGACAGACCCCAAGGCAGGAGCTTCCCTAGTTGTGATGCTCTGTGCACACTGACCCACATCACTGCTGTGGGAAGAAGCAGGGGTCTAACTCTGTCCATGACCCGAGGGGAGGACGGCAGGAAGCTCTGTGTGTGGCCCTCCTGGACTCTGTCCCAGGTACCCCAACCATGGCTGATGTGGACCTGCATCCTGTCACTTCAATCACCACGAGGAGAGCAGCACTGGGAGCTCTGAGTCCTTCTAGAGAATCACTGAGCCTGAGGGAGGGGCTGGGGCCCCAAGGACCTGTAATTGGTGCCAGTATAGGGTGGTCTTGGGGAGTTTCCTGAGTGAGATGTGGGAAAAGCGCCACCCACACACTGAACGGTACATTGTCGTCCTTTGTTCCCAAGCTCAGTCCAGCTGACGGTGGTGGCCGCCTGACTGGTGGGTGGCCGCACAGCACGGCCTGGCCTCACCCTGCAGCTGCCTGTGGTGTGGTGGTGCAGCCTGGGCTGGCCCATGCAGTTTACCTTGCTATTGGTGTCCAGAAGAGGAAGCCTCATGGAAGAAAGGATAAAAGGCTTCTTATCTTCCATCTGAGCAGCTGCAAGAAATGAACAGGACAGCTCAGCCTCCCACTGAGATGAGGACCTCAAGGTCCACGTCCACACTGCCAGGGGTCTGGCCTCCCCATGGCCCCCTTCAGGAGGAGGAGGGAGAATAAGCAAAGCATACCCACTTTCCTTCAGGGGACAAATAATTTACTTTCCTCAAACGACATCATGGTTGGTAGTTTAGGGCAGTATGTAGAAGAATGGGCCTGAGTCAGGTATACCCAGGTTCCAAAGCCAGGGAAATTCCTTCAGTGTTTCTCAAGTGCTACCGTATCGTAACAACTGAAAGGCATATGAAATACTGGGGCAGGGTCCTCTCCTGTGCCCCTGCCAGGCACTGACTCAGAAGGTCCTGGGGGGCTCAGGTGTGCATTTCTCACATGTTCCAAACTGAGCTAATGCTGCCGGTCTGGGGACCCCCTTGAGAACCATCAACAGTGTCTTCATTTCCTAACATTTAAATGGGGATAAAAAGTGGATGTTACCAAGTGGCTGAGAGACTATAAAAATTAAGGCTGCTAGGAACAGTGCAAGTGCTCTCTGAGGTCCACTGCACAGGACAGAACTGCTAACCCATATGACAGTCCTTGGAGAGAAGGGTCACCACAACCCCAAGGCCACAGATGAGGAAATGGAGGCCCCAGGGACTGTGGAGCAGCAAATGGCAGAGCCAGATGCAGCCACTTCATGCCCGGAGCACCTGCGTTAGTCTTGAGCCGAATGCCTTAAACCTGCACATTAACTCCCTACCCTGCCCGCCCCTCGCTGCAGACACACTGGGGTAGAACACCTTGTCTCTCATTGTCGGTTTCAAGGCTAGCTGCAGCTCTCTATGCCTAAGTTCCCCTAATTAATGCTCCGAGCTGGCGTTTAGTGCTGCTTTGGGATCCCAACCGGTCCCTTCTCCAAGGGTTTGGGGCATTCCCTTGTGGGAACTCCCCTGATGTCATTCTGGGCAACTGCAGCCATGGGTTCAGCAGGATGAAACAGATGTGTGCCACAGAAGCTCAGAAAACACAGGTTCCAGATCTAACCATGAGACATGCCATACTGCCTTTAGAACATGCTGTAAAGGATGTTCATGGCCTCAGAACTGGGAAGTATGGAAGACAATAGGAAAACATGAAAGGGGCCGAGTGTGGTGGCTCATGCCTGTGAACCCAGCACTTTGGGAGGTCGAGATGGGCAGATCACTTGAGCCCAGGAGTTCAAGACCAGCTTGGACAACATGGCGAAACCCTGCCTGTACTAAATATTACAAAAATTAGCTAGGTGTGATAGTGCAGGCCTATTGTCCCAGTTACTTGGGAGGCTGAGGCATGAGAGTCGCTTGTGCAAAGGAGACGGAGGTTGCAGTGAGCTGAGATCACACCACCACACTTTAGCCTGGACAACAGAGTGAGACTCCATCTCAAAAAAAAAAAGATGTAAGAAAAATTTGGTAAAAGACCACTCTAAAGTTCAGAATTTCTGCTAATCAAAACAGTATGAAGAGAGCTGGAAGGATAGCCACTGTGGTGGACGCAGCAAATGGTGCAGGGAATTCCAACAAGTCGACAAGAGCAAGACTCATCGACAGAAAGACGAAATGTGAACAAAAGTCCCAACTGCCAACACCCATGCAATGCCACTGGGCTTCCCTGCTGGTCAGAGAGACACAGGATGACAGCCTGGCAGGAACAGGCTTAGGAGTCCAGGCAAAAATCTCATTAGAGTAAGGGTGCTGGAACAGACCAAAATGCTTGGAGGCTGCTAGAGAAACTGGCACAGGACATTGGAAAACACCTCAGCATCATCTAAGAAGGCAGAGGATACACACCTAAGATCCAACAGTTCCATCTCAGGTAATGTTCCTGCCCCAGAGAAGCTGTGACGTATGCAGGGTGACCTGTTTATGACAGCAGACTGTCAAGAGCCCAAGCACACACTGCACTAGAATGGGGACTGATGGTGCACTGGCTTCCAAGCTATGGGACAGGACACAGCTACGGAAAAGAGCAGACGGGCCACCAACACAGTCACCCAGAGGAGTCCTGACCACACCCTGCTGGATAGAGGTCAAACACAGAAGAATACAGCAGTATGATCCTATTTCTATAAAGCTTGGAAACGGGCACGATCACACTTCATTACACAGGGACTCACACAAGGGAGGCAAAACTAAAACAATAAGGTCTGGTCCCACAAAAATTAGCCAGGCACAGTCGCGCACGCTTGTAGTCCCAGCTCCTCAGGAGCCTAAGGTGCAAGTATCACTTGAACCCAGGAGCAGAGGCTGCAACGAGCCAAGATCGTGCCACTGCACTCCAGCCTGAGTGGCAGAGTGAGACCCTGTGAGAGTTAGTGACTGCCGTGGAGGGGCTGATGGACTCAGCTCAAACACGACTTCTTTTTTTTTGAGACAGAGTTTGCTCTTGTTGACCAGGCTGGAGTGCAGTGGTGCAATCTTGGCTCACTGCAACCTCTGCCTCCTGGGTTCAAGCAATTCTCCCACCTCAGCTTCCTAAGTAGCTGGGATTACAGGTATAGACCACCACGCTCGGCTAATTTTGTATTTTTAGTAGAACTGGGGTTTCTCTGTGCTAGTCAGGCTGGTCTCAAACTCCCAAACTCAGGTGATCCACCTGCCTTGGCCTCCCAAAGTGCTGGGATTACAGGCGTGAGCCTCTGTGTCCAGCCTCAAACATGGCTTCTTAAATCCACCTATGTGTCCTCCGACAGGTTGAGCAACCCTTATCTCAAATGCTGGGGACCAGATGTGTTTCAGATTTCGGGGCCTTTCAGAGCTTGAAATATTTGCATATATACAATGAGATTTCCTGAAGATGGAGTCCAAGTCTAAACCCAAAGTTCATTTATGCTTCGTATATGCCTTATAGCTTGGAGGTAATTTCATACAAGATTTCTAAAATTTTGTGCACAAAACAAAGTTTGTGTACACGGAACTGTTAGAAAGCAAAGCTGTTACTATTTCAGCCACCTATGTGGACAATCTGTGGTTGTCTGCCACCTCCATGACTCCTGACTAAATTTATATGCTACCAATAAACAATCTTTTTTTTTTTAAGTGATGGGATCTCACTGTGTTGCCCAGGCTGGTCTCAAACTCCTGGTCTCAATCCTCCCACCTTGGCCTCCAAAACCACAGGAATTACTGGCATAAGCCACCATGCCCAGCTCAATATACAATCATTTTCTTACACTTATTCACATATAACAACTTAGCAATAGGCTGCGCGTGGTGTCTCATGCCTGTAATCTCAGCACTTTGGGAGGCTGAGATGAGTGGACCACGAGGTCAGGAGTTCAAGACTAGCCTGACCAACATGGCAAAACCCCGTCTCTGCTAAAAATACAAAAATTAGCCGGGTGTGGTGGTATGCGTCTGTAATCCCAGCGACTTGGGAGGCTGAGGTAGGAGAATTGCTTGAACCCAGGAGGCGGAGGTTGTGGTGAGCTGAGATCGCACCATTGTACTCCAGCTTGGGCAAAAAGAGTAAAACTCTATCTCAGAAAATAAAAAGGCCAGGTACAGTGGCTCACACCTGTAATCCCAGCACTTTGGGAGGCCGAGGCAGGCAGATCAACTGAGGTCGGGAGTTTGAGACCAGCTTGACCAACATGGAGAAACCCTGTCTCTACTAAAAATACTAGCCTGGGCAACAAGAGCAAAACTCCGTCTCAGAAAAAAAAAAAAGAAACATGGTGTCCAGTGACCTTGCAATCAATGGAGGCTGGAAGCCTGCTGTCGATGGCGGCTGCAGCTGCTTAAGAGCTGCTCTAGGTGCTCCAGTGGTGCTGCATGCACTTGGTTACCTGAACATGGTGTCTTCATTGTATTAATAGTATGTCATATTTTTTACTGCTGAGTTTTTGTTTTTTTTTTTTTTTGAGTTGCTCTGTCACCCAAGCTAGAGTGCAATGGTGCAATCTTGGCTCATTGCAACCTCCACCTCCCAGGTTCAAGTGACTCTCCTGCCTCAGCCTCCTGAGTAGCTGGGATTACAGGTGTGCACCACCATACCCAGCTAATTTTTGTATTTTTAGTAGAGATGGGGGTTTCACCATGTTAGTCAGGCTAGTCTCGAACTCCTGACCTCATGATCCACTTGTCTCAGCCTCCCAAAGTGCTGCAATTACAGGCATGAGACACCATTCCTGGCCTGCATTTTTTAGGTGAGAAGAAACCTCAGATCCAGCTGAGGGACCAGGAAGTGGTCCCCTAGGGAGGAGAGGTGTTCTGCCAGATGCTTTTTAAAATGATTCCTCCAGGGTCATGGGCCTCACTGAACAATGGTTTCTGTCTTAGACGTCACTGTGATTTGTGCACTGCCCTGGTCTCTTGCTCGGATACGAGTGCATGCTGCTCCAGCCATGTGTTTCTGCACATGCTTTCTGCACTGTTCAGGTCATCTTCATCATGATGTCAGTGTTCAAAAAGCTTCAAACTTTGGAGTGTTTGTGATTTCTAATTTTTAGATTACGGATACTCAACCTGTATTTATATTTCTCAATAACATGTTAAAGTGTAATGGTGCCTGGCCAAGATGATGAAACCCCATCTCTACTAAAAATACAAAAACCAGCCGGGCACGGTGGCAGGTGCCTGTAATCCCAGCTACTTGGGAGGATGAGGCAGGAGAATCACTTGAACCCAGGGGGCGGAGGTTGCAGTGAGCTGAGATTGCGTCATTACATGCCAGCCTGGGCGACAGAGTGAGACTCCATCTCAAAAAAAAAAAGTGTGATGGTTAATATTGAGTGTCAAGTTGATTGGACTGAAGGAGGCAAAGCATTGTTGCTGGCTGTGTCTGTGAGGGTGTTGCCAAAGGAGAGTCACATTTGAGTCAGTGGACGGGAGAGGCAGACCAACCCTCAATCTGGGTGGGCACCATCTGATCAGCTGCCAGCAGGGCCAGAATGAAAGCAGGCAGAAGAATATGGAAAGACTAGACTGGTTTAGTCTCTGGCCTCCATCCTTCCGTGCTGGATGCTTCCTGTCCTCAAACGTCAGACTCCAAGTTCTTCAGCTTTGGGACTCAGACTGGCTTCCTTGCTCCTCAGCTTGCAGATGGCCTATTGTAGAACCTCACCTTGTGACTGTGTGAGTCAATGCTCCTTAAAAAACTCCCCTTTATATATGCATCTATCCTATTACTTCTGTCCCTCTAGAGAACCCTAATACAAAAAGTTAAAGAATATAAACAAACAACCCAATAGAAAAATGAACATGAGCCATGAGCAGTTACCACCCAGAAGAGGAAACAAGGGGAACAATGGCGGGGTGGGCATGGCCCCACACAAGAGAATGCAGAACACAAGCCAGGGTGCGGCTAAGGATTCAGGCCCATCCAGGCCCTTGTCCCTGAGATTCAAGACAACAAACGAACTAAAAAGCACAAAGCAAAGACCAAAAGCTACGGTCACTGATAACATTTCACATGCAGTGTGGTTTGCCTGCATTATTTTATTCATTCCTCAAGTTTATGTCGAGGCCAACTCCCTGCCAGGCCCTTTATAAGGCAGACGTGGCCTGCCCTCAAGTGGCTCCTGTCCTAATGCAAAAGACACAAAGACATCCAGACTGTAAGTAAGATCACATCATGAGAGGTGCAGATGAGAGGCCGAGAAACAGACTCTTGAGAGTGTTGCATTTGAAGAGGGCGGTCAGCACCAGGGACTATTCTGAAAAGTGGCACTGAAGCTAAGACCCAAAGAAAGAGAGCTGCTATGCAGGAGCCGCAGAAAGATGAGTCCAGGCTGGAAGAGCCTCCACCATCAGGAGGCCTGGTGTGGCCACAGACGGGTCCCTGGTGGGAGGATGGCCCTGGGAGCTGGTGGGAACGGAAAGGCCGTGGGGAGGAGCAAGGCACTGTTCCAACTTCAGGGCATGGCCAAGAATGACCAGCACCAGGATATTCTAGCGAAATCACTGTGTTTTTTAAAACAAGAACATCTTTTGGACATCTGAAAACAGGAACAAAACAAAGAAACAAACAAAAAAACATGGCATCTAAGAGGATAGAAAATTAGATTATCATCAGACTTGGGTAACAATGCTTTATGCCAGAATAGGGTTGCCAGATAAAATATGGGATGTTCAGTTAAATTTGAATTTCAGATAAACAACGAATAATTTTTTTTTTTAGATGGAGTCTTGCTCTATTGCCCAGGATGGAGTGCAGTGGTGCAATCTTGGCTCACTGCAACCTCTGCCTCCCAGGCTCAAGTGATCCTCCTGGCTCAGCTTCCTGAGTAGCTGGGATTACAGGTACGAGCCACCATGTCCAGATAATTTTTGTATTTTTAATAGAGATGGAGTTTCACCATGTTACCCATGCTGATCTTGAACTCCTGCCTCAACTGATCTGCTGGCCTTGGTCTCCCAAAGTGCAGGGATTTACAAACGTGAACCACTGCTCTCAGCCCAACAAATCATGTTTCAGTACAAAATGTCCCAGACAATATTTGGGGCATCCTGTTTATTTGTTTTTGCTAAATGTGGCAACTTTCTGCCAGAAGAACAAGGAATAACTTTTAAGACACTCAAGGAAATGTCAGCCAGGAATCCTGTAATCAGCCAAACTATCAAATATAAAAGGCACAAATAAACTATGATCAGCAAGCATGAGATCTAGGATCATGTTCCCATGAGCCCTTCCCATGGAACCTGCAGAGAATGAGCTTTGGACAACAAGAACGGCAGAGAGCCGTGAACAGAGGATGGGGCAGAGCGTCACATGTGCAGTTGCCTGCAGAACCAACACCAAGAAGGCAGAGAAGGGAGAGCACGTAATCTAACAGCCATGGCTACTCAAATGACACAGACGCAGGGCACCGCTGTTAGATCAGCAGACTGTGGGAGAGTGCATGTTATCAGTCATGTGATTGGTGACGGCAACATCAGTATTATTCTAGTGTATGTGCTGTCTCTGTAACAGAGATAAAACAAACCAATAATTTTGGGATAGTCCACTTCTATTAACCTTGAGAACTGGATTCATGAGAACAGAGATATAGTTGTAACAGAAAAGAGGTTAGATGTGGTGGCTCATGCCTGTAGTCCCAACACTCTGGGAGGCTGAGGTGGGTGGATCACTTGAGGCCAGGAGTTCGAGACCAGTCTGGCCAACATGGTGAAACCCCATCTGTACTAAAATACAAAAACTAACCAGGTATGGTGGCGCATGCCTACAGTCCCAACTACTAGGGAGGCTAGGCAGGAGAATCGCTTGAACATGGGAAGCAGAGGTTGCAGTTAGCCAAGATCCCACCACTGCACTCTGGCCTGGGCAACAGAGCAAGACTCTGGCAAAAAAAAAAGATGTAATAGAAAAGAGGTAAAAATCTGTGAGGTCTATATGTTAAATCTGAAGTATCAACATGAACTCATAAGGTATTATCTATCTGCTGTTAAAGATGTGCTAGCTCTGTCTACTGATAAGGCGCAGGAATAGTAACCATCCAGAAGTAACGAGCCCTCTAGAAACAGACTGCTGTCTGAAAAGGCAACTTCTTGGCTACGTGCGGTGACTCATACTTGTAATGCCAGCACCATAGCAGGACGAGGTAAGTGGATCACTTGAGCCCAGGAGTTCAGGATCAGCCTGGGCAACATAGTAAGACCCCATCTCTACAAAAAATTTAAAAATTAGCCAGGCATGGTGGTGTGCACCTGCAAGTCCCAGCTACTTGGGAGGCTGAGACAGGAGGATCCCTTAAGCTCAGGAGGTTAAGGCTGCATTGAGCCATGTTTGAGCCGCTATACTCCAGCCTAGGCAACAAAACAAGATCATTTCTATTAAAAAAAAAAAAAAAAGGCAGCTTCTCACTAAAAGGAACCAGGGTTTTTTTGTAGAAATGACTGATTCCACGTTTGAAGCAAGAAACAGATGAAAGAAGCCTAAAACATGAGCTGCCAAACTGTCAGAAGAATTCAGATCTCAAGAGACTGCCACTTGCCAAAGACAGACAATCCGAGCTTCAATAATGGTGATGACTGCACTGCATCAAAGCCATCCAACGTGTCCTTTCCAGCCACCTTTGGAGGGGATACAGAACCAATCCACTACATTGAAAAACTGATAAATAACAACACTAAAGAATCAAGGGCTAAACTTCTCTTTTCCTTTTTTTTTTGAGACAGCGTTGTACTCGTTGCCCAGACTGGAGGACAGTGGTGTGATCTTGGCTCACTGCAACCTCCGCCTCCTGGGTTCAAGGGATTCTCCTGCCTCAGCCTCCCAAGTAGCTGGGATTATAGGTGCGTACCACTGCACCTGGCTAATTTTTCATATTTTTAGTAGAGACGGGATTTTACCATGTTGGCCAGGCTGGTCTTGAACTCCTGACCTTAGGTAAACTGCTTGTCTCGGTCTCGCAAGAAAGTATCTCTTTGTCAAGGTGTTCCACTTAATCAATGAAAAAAATGATAGAATTCCAGTATTAACCCCCTACCAATTAATTAATTAATGGGTACAGGCATTCAGCATCAATGCTGCTAGGACTGATGCTCAAAAGACAGAACACCACATATCATGTGGCCCCTATCATCTTGCCCAAGAGACTAA